>NC_142461.1:15565757-15868787 GCF_049115385.1 Moschus berezovskii | reverse complement strand
CCTAATTTCTTTTTTGATTTCTTCTCTGATCCATGGATTACTTTGAAGTATGTTGTTTTGTTTCCAAATATTAGGGATTTTCTCAATATCTTTCTATTATTGATTTCAAATATAATTCTGTTATGCTCAGAAAGTGTACCTTGTATGATTTTGATTCTTTCAAATTTATTGAGACTTGTTTTATGATCCAGAATATATGTATTCTTTGTCATTGAGTGTAGTGTTCTAACTAAATTAGACTGGTAATGTTATTCCAGACTTTTATACCTTTATAAATTTTTCTGTCCACTTGTTTTATCAGTTCCTAAGACAAGATACTCAGATTTCTGTAACTGTGAGTTTTTTTCTCTTTTTGGTTCTATCAATTTTAACTTTTATATGTTCTGATATTCTGATGCTGAGTGCATACACATTTATGATTATAAGCCATCTTGATGAGTTTGACCCCTTTATCACTCTGAAATGATCTTTTTCTCCTGGTAATATTGCTTGTTTTGAAGCCTACTTTGCCTGATATTGATTTAGTCATGCAGCTTTCCTGTGCTTTTGTGTGCCTGGTATATCTTTTCCATCCTTTTACTTTTAACCTATATATGTTTTTACCTTTAAAGTAGGTTTATTTAAAAAAGCTTATAGTTGGGGCTTGCTTTTTATCCAGTTTTAAAATTTCTGCCTTTAAATTGGAATGTTTAAACAATATACATTTATTGTAATTATTGATATGGTTGCATTTAAATTGACTATCTTGCTGTTTTATTTCTATTCATCTCCTCTGTTCTTTTTAGTTCTGGTTATTCAAGTTTCTTATTTCTTACTTCATTGTATCTTTACTATTGACTTATTGCCTATGTCTTTACCTTTTTTTAGTAATTGCTTTCATGTTTATAATATACATCTTTAAGTATCCTTGTTTATCCTCAAACAAGGTTATATCACTTTATGTCTAGGGTAGAACTTTAAAACTGTATCCTTCCATTTCTCCCTTCCTGTCATCTGTGCTGTTATCAGATATTTTATTTAATATGTTACTACATTTGTCTTAAATAATTATCTTTTTTGAGAAACAGCTGTTATATTTACCTGCTTACTTACTGTTTTGGACAATCTTTTTTCCTTTGAGTTTCCATCTTTTATCAATTTCCTTTAGCCTAAAGAACTTCCTTCAACATATTTGGTAGTTCAGATATGCTAGAATTAGTTATTTCCATGTTTTTATGTTTTAAAAGTTCTATTTTACATTCAGTTTGAGAAATTTTTCACTGAGTAAAGAATTATCAGTTGACAGGTTTTTTTTCTTCTAGTGCTTTAAAGCTGTCTGACCATTTCCTGCAGGCTTGAATACTTTATGATAAGAAATATGCTGTAATTCTTATCTTTGGTCCTCTGTAATGTGTCTCTTTTCTCTGGCTGCTTCTAAGATTTTCTTTTTATCATTTCCTCCATTTGATTATTATGTTCCTTGGAACTGTTTTCTTTATATTTTTTCTGCTTGGATTTGAGCACCTTGGACCTATGGGTTTGTAATTTTCATCAAATTTGGAAAAATTTTAGTCATTTCTTCAAATGTTTTTCTCTGTCCCTTTCCTCCCCAGATCTCTTTTCCTTCTAAAACTCCATGAGTGTTATATTGCTGATATTGTCTCACAGGTCACTGGTGCTCTGGCCATTTTTATTTTGTCTTCTGTCTGTCTGGGCTTCATTTTAGATGGTTTCTAATGTCTTTACATTTACTTCTGAGATTGCTATTCTATTGTTAATCTAATTCAGTGTATTTGTAATTTCAGATGGAATATTTTAACCTCCAGATGTTTGTTGTTTTGCCCTCTTTTCTCTTGTCCTCATGTTGTTTTCCTCTACTTCTCAAGCATGTGGAACATATTTATTATAGGTGTTTTAACAACCCTGTCTGCTAGTTCTTTCATCCTTGTCATTTCTGACTATGTTTTTATTTATATTGTTTTCTTCTGGTTCATGACTTTCTGCCTGGTTGTTTTTATTGGATACTGGACATTGTTAATTTTATATTCTTGTTTGCTATACTTTGCTTTGGAATGTAGTTAAGTTACCTGAAATCAGTTGGATCCTTTCAGGGACTGGTTTTAAGCTTTGTTATGGTGGGTCCAAAGCAGTCTTTATTCTAGAACTGACATAGCTCCCACTACTCTGACAATACCCTTCTGAAGATTCTAATTCTTTGTATATTACAAGGTCTTTCTACTCTGATGTGAACACAGCTATTCCCAGCCCTGCGTGAACTCTGAGAATGGTTCTCCTACCTCGTTTATATAGTGGAATTGAGTAGTTTCCTCTCATGCCTGTGCAGATCTGTATTCAGCCAAAGACTCCAGGGAGGCCTGTCTATAAATAGAACTGCGGAGTGTGTGCCTGACTCTCTGTCCCCTTCTTCATTGTAGCACCCATCTCTCTGGTTCTCTGTTTCACAAAGTCCAGCCACTGTGCCCTCCTGGATCTCTGATCTCTGTCTCTTTAGCCCAGCAAGACCACTGAGCTCTGTTTCGGTTCCCCATCCTTAGGACATTCTCTGGAAACTGCCTCCAGGCAGTAAACTGACACAACCTCAGGACTCACTTTGTTTCTCTTTTCTCTGATCACAGGCCTGCACTGTCTGTCAGCCAATGTCTGAAAAACATTACTTTATGAATTTTGTCTACTTTTTTAGTTGTTCAAGGGAGGAGGGTCCTTGTTTTTCCAGTTTTTAAGTGAAAGTCTGTAACATCTTTTCTAGGGTCTTTACATGTTGATTGTTGGGTTCCTTTCTTTAAAGAAACTCTGTCACTTCAGACTTGGTTTTTGAATAGTTAAAAAGAAGATATATACTTAAAGTAACAAAGCCATACATCTAGGTAAATCAAAATAGGGTATGGGGGATTGAGAGACTAATTCATTGTTATTAGAATGGCAGGGAGTCTAAAAGGAATTTCAAAATAGAGCTGAGACTGCCCAGATGGTGATTTACTGAGGTTCCTTGGTTGTACAGAGCTTTAACCAGCTCCATCTTGGCCTTAATAAGCTCCTTAACTGCCCTACTATCTGTTTAAATTCCTTCTTTGTTGACGGTCTTCAGTGTTTAAATGTTCAGTTCCATGGCTCATCCCAACATTCAAACAAGGAGTGAAACATTCAGAACTGCTGAGATAAAGATCAAAAGTGTAGTGAGGTCAAAGGAAATGCTGATGGTGTTTGAACTGTGGGACCTTCCACCAACCACTGTCTGTCTGGCCCCAGAATTAATATTTTTCTCCAAATTCTTACTGGCCACACTGAAAATAAGTGAAGCCAATTATAGCAGTCTATCCTTGGGCCACATTATGACTCAACTATTAACCTTTGCACATGCATGAATGTGTGTGTGTGTGTGTATGAGAAACAGAGTTAGAACGTGTGGGTGTATCATGCTTACTTTTTTATTTAGCATCTTATATCTGCCAGGCATCTTATTTAATCTTTATAATAACCCTATAAATTCTTTTATTGATGTTATACATTAGGTATTCAGTGAAAATGCTGAGATCCAGAGATACCAAATGACTTGTTCAAATGTTCCCACCACACCGTGCTACCTCTCACAATGCCATACTGTATTCCCTCAGTAGCACCGCAATTCTGTTGTCAATAGACCATAAACATAGCTTGGGCCATTCATGTTGCAATCATGTACTCTGGGCCACAAGAGGCACAAGACAGAGTTGGATAGACAATAGGTGTCTTTCATGAGAAGAATTCAAAGTTCATAATTTACAAGCAGTGAAACAAAGCAACAATAAGGCAGTGAGGACAATATGTTATTTTCCACAGAGGCCAATTTAACTGAAAAAACCTGATACATTCTTAGTACCATACCACTTGTCACTCAAAGACAAACCTTTTAGTTTGAGGTTGTGGTCACTATTAGAAAAGTGATGTTTTAGTTTGAGGTTGCGGTCACTATTAGCAAAGCCTAACAGTGTTGCAACTCTGTGTTTTAAATGTATGATCTTCATAAAGAGCCTTCGCATTTGAGATTCTATCATGGAATGGTTCTTCTGTGGTTGTTTTGTAGCTGCACCAAATTCATACAATCTTATCTACTTTCCTGGCAGTGATATTGGCTTAGAGAAACACTCGAGAGCCAGGCTGCCTGGGTTTGAGTTCTGGCTTCTCTCTTACTATTTGAGTCACCTTAGTCAAATTAAACTCTTTCTGTTATTGTATCCTATGGCTTTGATAAATTCACTTTAATTCTAATAGGTTTTTTTGAGTAGATTCCTCAGGATTTTTCTACAAACACAATCATGTTGTCTGCAAATAAGTATGGTATTACTTCTTCCTTTTTAATCCCTATGCCTTTTCCCCTAACTTTGTCAAGGGCCTCCAGTATCATATTGAATAGACTATTGAATCATCCCCAATCTTAGGAAGAACATATTTGGTCTTTAACTAAATAAGTGTGATGTTAGTGGTAGGTTTTTGTTACATGTCCTTTATCAAATTGAGGACGTTTCCTTCTATCCCTAGTATACTTAGAGCTGTCGCAATTGGGTATTGAATTTTATTAAGTGCTTTATCTTCATCTATAGGGGTCATCAGATCTTGAGTCTATTAACCTGGTGATTTCTTAATGTAAAAACAAGAAAATAGAGCACATATTTCCTTGCATTTTTGGGGGAAATTGGCAACATCTTAAAGTATTTTAAAATCTCTAGGCTTATTCCCTAGTTTTCTCTCAATTATAAAGCTATATGTTGGGCTTCCCTTGTGGCTCAGCTGGTAAAGAATCTGCCTGCAATGCGGGAGACCTGGGTTCGATCCCTGGGTTGGGAATATCCCCTGGAGAAGGGAAAGACTACCCACTCCAGTATTCTGGCCTGGAGAATTCCATGCACTGTATAGTTCATGGGGTCGCAAAGAGCTGGACATGGTTAATTTTCTCTCAGTTATAAAGCTGTATGTTAAAGACATAATAATCAACAGTAATACGTCTTTCTGGAGAAGGAAATGGCAACCCATTCCAGTATTCTTGCCTGGAAAATCCATGGACAGAGGGGCCTGGCAGGTTACAGTCCATGGGGTCTCAAAGAGTTGAACATGATTTAGTGACCTTACAACAGCAATACACCTTTCAAAGGATAAACAAATGATTATATTGAGTCTTCATAATTAATAAATACATTTTAGTGAAATCTGAATCAATGTCATGATAATATATCAGTAGTATTTACACAGACTTCCTGCTTCTCTGATTGCTCAGTTTGTAAAGAATCCACCTGCAATGCAGGAGACCCCAGTTCGATTTCTGGGTCAGGAAAATCCTCTGGAGAAGGGATAGGCTACCCAGTCCAGTATTCTTGGGCTTCCCTTATGGCTCAGCTGGTAAAGAATCTGCCTGCATTGAGGGAGACCTGGGTTCGATCCCTGGGTTGGGAAGATCCCCTGGAGAAGGGAGCGGCTACCCACTCCATTATTCTGGCCTGAAGAATTCCACAAACTGTATAGTCCATGGGGTCACAAAGAGTTGGACATGACTAAGCGACTTTACTTTCATTTTCCTGATCATGTATTTCTCCTATGATCCACAGAAAAATAATCTTAACTCTGTCGAGATCTTGTATTTTACAGAAATGAATATACTAGATAATGAAGCTAGCTGGGTAACACACAGTTGTTGAGAAGTAGTTCTGTGCATATTTAGAAATTATTTTGGAGTAGTAATCATAATAAGCAGAAGTTTCCAGGTAAAGAAAGTCTTGGTTCTTCATCTGGTGATAAAGAAAAACAGGAAACCCCCCCTGCATAGTTGGTGCCTTGATTTTTCATTCTTGCTTTTTAACCATGACCATTATATGATGTTCATTCTCTTTATGGGAAGATATCTTTATTGTTTGTTACTCGGTATTTCTGGGGCTGCTTTTTTATAGCACCTGCTAATTTTGTAAGGAAGCCACTCAAATATAGTAAGAGTGATTCATTGTCTGCTTCTGCCAGTTCCAAGTCCCACAAATGGTAAAGCATTGAAGGGGGACCTCAGCTGACTTAATCTTCCATTAAGGTTCTATTTGCATAGCCCATGATCTCGAAAGGCTTAGTGTGCTTTGTACAAATAAAAAGGAATCAAACAGATGAGTGGATAAGTGTGTCTGGAGAGCAGCCCTGGGTCTCACTGCCTGGCTTACGTGCAGAGCTGCGTTTCCCAACCCTCTCTGTGCACGCACAGCCCCTGGGGTCAGACCCGATGAAGTGCTCTCATCGACTCCTTTACAGGATTGGCCTTTTCAGCCTCAGAAGCGGCATGACCCGTTCCATTCAGCCGCCGCTCTCAGCCCATTCTTCAATTTCTCCTCTCCTGTTCCCATGGAGGGAGGCTCTGGGCTGCTCCCGCACATGCTCCCTGAGCCAGTCATTCACAAAGACCAGTCTGCTCTCCAAGGCATAGCAGCAGAGCCAGGGAGGAAGCAGATGAGGAGTCGTGCCAACCAGGGTGGGCGAGGAAGGTTTAAAATGGCACTGAAATGGCATCAGTGCAGGTATCCTACAGGGGCTTGAACTGAGCTCAGACATTTCTCCTGGAAATTCCAGTTCATTCCAGGCATTTGTTTTTCTTCTGTAAAGGCGTGGGGGCAGGTCTCATCCACCCCCCCAACCGCCCCCCACACAGGAGAGGCCGTTAAGCCTTATTGAGCAGCACTTCACAGAATGGCCAAGTACGTAGAACAGACTGACCTTCCAGGGACAGTGCATGAAGTCATCATAACCACAACTTTCCCCGTGGTGATTCTCTCAAAACATTTGTATATAGTTTGGGTATAAGAGAACATACAACGCTATAAGGATAGTATAAAGTGCAGATTGTTTGGTAGAAAATGATCATATTTTAAATATGTGATATTCTGTTCCCATTATGTGGGTAAATTTCTGACTAGCGATCTGTTTCCAGTTCAACAAGTATCTATTTTATGAGCCACCTATCCACTCCTGATGACAAAATGTTCCTCTTTATTCTGGGTGGCCCCAAAAGCCGAGAAAAGCTGTATTTGGACTAAGCATGGTAAAAGGATGGAATTAGGGGAATATAGACCAGAAATAACTGGTCTGAGGTGGTGGATTAGATGTATCCATAAGGGAAAAAAACTCTTTTATAATCAATCAGTTTTTTCTTATTATAGAATACATTTTCATTATAGAAAGTGGGGGGTGGGGAATAAGCAAAGCCAAGGGGAAAAAACCCTGCTATCCTATCACCCCAAAGTGATGCTGATAACATTTTATTTTAGAGCCTCCAATGAGTATATGAGGAAAGTCATAGAAGCTGGACATCATTGTAATCTGGATGTCACTGGACAGTTTCAGACTCTGTATTTGTATTTACCTATTCATGCATCCCTGCACTCTGATTAAATCCGCAGACTTGATGTACAGTCATTTTCATTGCTTTCCATGTTCAGCTAATGCCCAACCACAAGCAGGTAGGAGATGAGGGAAGAGATGAATTGAAGAATTCCTGCCCTGAAGGCCCAGGAAGGTGACAAAGAAGACAAGAAGACTGGCGTTTTATTTTGTCCTAGATCCTAGAGAAAGGAGTGGATGCTCACAAAACAGGATCTTTACTCTTCAAGAGGTTACTTTCTAGTCTGGAGAAAACATACATTCCTGTAAAGCAGACATTGTGCAAATACCAAATTCACACAATTCAAACTGTTATTTTCTTTTCCTGGTTAATGTTTTAAATATGTTATCCCTTCTGCTTATAAACAGAGTCTGACAAAAAGTGACCAAAATAAACTTAGTTGATTACCTTCCTCCTTTATTTCAAAGTCCTCTGTTGGCTTCTCATCTCACTTAATCTAGGAATTTTCATATCTGATAGGTAATTTTCATATCTGAGCTAGGTAATTAGGACCACTGAGGTGAGGACAACTGTAAAAGTTGAAAGAAATATTCTTTTTAATTTTCTTAAATGTACTGAAAGCTAACAAAACAGCAAGATTTGTAGACCTGAGCCAAAATCTTGGGGAAAGCAAGAACTCAGAGATACAAGCTGAGCACTCAAAGCCTCTTTTTCCCTAAAAACATTTGCTAATCTGGGAGGAATATCTGTGAACTCAAACTGGGTTGTTGCTAGCCTTACAGGACAAGGGAGACAGGAATCAAAACTTAAAATCTAATAAGCCCTTCCCTTCATAAACTGGGGCTATGAAGAGTTGTACCTTCAGTGTAAGAGTAAAGTGGAAGTAAACCAGCCCTGGAGCAGTTCAGGTTTGTTGACACAGGTGACCCAGGGAGCCTCACACTTTTATTAACTTAGGCCAGAATGAATACTAGTCATCTCCCGGCAGAAGTAAAAGAAAATCCTTTGTAGACGTCTGCGCCGTTATTCTAAGGACTCAACCTCAAAAATTATTTTTTCCAAGTATAATGACCAGCAGTCATAGATAATCAGTTCTAAAATGTAACAGGCTATGCTGAATAATAACCAATAGAAACGGCAGACAACATAAAGTCCCACAAAAAACTTGAGATATTGTGGTTTTTAGGCAGACTCTAAAATAACTCTGCTGACTACATGTAAATCATTTTTTTAAACGAGCTTGAAAATATCTGCGGGAACCGGAATCTATAAAAAGTGTTGTAACAGATTGGAAAAATAACTAAATAGAACTTCCAAAAGTGAAAAATACAATCACCAAAATTAAGAACTCAGTGAATATATTAATCAACAGATTATACACAGCTGAGGAGAGAACCGAATGATGGTTATGAAGAACTTACCCAGACTGCAGGAGAGAAAATGGTAGAACATATACAAGATAGAGTAAGAGACTAAGTAGACTTAACATGCTTTCAGTGAGAGTCCCAGAAGGTAAGGAGAAGCAGCTGGAGATAGAGGCATATCTGACGAGATGATGGCTGAGGATTCTTTCAAACTAATATAAAACAACAATCCATAGATTCAGGAAGCCAAATGAGTCCCAAACGGGTAAATGAAAAGAAATACGCACTTAAAATACATCATAGTAAAACTGCACACAACCAAAGACAAACCTGTGATAAATACATGTTATCTTCAAAGAAGTAGCAGACAGGCTGATGGCTAATTTCTCAATATCGACAGTGGAAGCCAGAAGATCAAGACTTCCGTAACTGTTTCTGCAGATGGTTTGCTTTACAAGGACCTCCTGCCAGGGAGTTAATGGAAGCAAACATTTAGTCCTCATTCCAGTCACCAGAACCCTGCCTGGCTCTGAGCTGCTTCTGCCTAGAGAAAAAGGGTGCCTTTTTCTCATTTCTACAAGGATATCTTCCACTTGCCAAGCCATGTGCCAGGGGGGCAGCATCTGCCCAAAGGAGATGTTTTAGCTTGTGTAAAATCACCAGATGACCTGGCAAGTGTTCTGCAGCAAAAGTAAAATCACACTGCCGTGTCTCTGGTAGTTTTGAAGATTTGCATTCTTTCTGTTCTCGCTGTCAGTGGACCAAAGCAGAGGAAAACAGCTCAGGTGGATCGTCCAGAAGGAAACTTAAAGATATTCTGAGGCAAACAAAGACTGAGAATTTACTAATATGACATTAAATGTAAATAGACTAAATGTTCCCATTAAAAGACAAAGATTGCCACTCTGAATAATAATTGAGTTGTATACTGTTTACAGAAGACTACCTAAAATATCAGCATCAGCCAGTGTTTCTCAACTGAGGGTGATTTTGCCCCCAAAGGGACATTTGGCACGTCTGGAGATTTTTTTGACTGTCATAACTGGAAAGAAGGGTGTGTACTGTTGACAAGCAGTAGCTTGGGATGGTGCTAAACTACAATGTGCAGGACTGTCTCCTACCATGAAGAATTATCTGGTCCAAAGTGTCATCTGCGCCAAGGTTGAGAAACTTTGACATAAATAAACAGAAGGTTTGAAAATTTAAAAATGGGAAAAGCATATATCACAAAAATATACACCAAAAGGAAACTGGTAATGCTATACTAATAATGAACAAAACTGTCTTAGGGCAAGAAACATTTCTAGAGATAAAAGTTATCACTTCAAAAAATAAAAGTTTCCTTTATCGGGAATATATATACATTTTAAATTTGTAATTACCCAATAAAATGACTCAAAATACAGAAAGCAAGAATTTGCAGGACAAAAATTCACAATTGAGGTGTTTTATGTTTACATTTCTCTCACAGCATTTGATATACAAGCAGTCGAAAAAACAGGATATAGGGACTTCCCTGGTGGTCCAATGGCTAAGACTCCATGCTCCCAAGGCAAGGGACCTGGGTTCAATCCCTGGTCAGGGAACTAGATCCCACCTGCTACAACTAAAGATCGCACAACGAAGATCTTACATGCCAATTCTAAAGCCCGGCACAGCCAAATAAATCCATTTTTTAAAATAGAATATATAAGATTTGAATAACAACTAATTTCACTGATGGACTTTTATAGAATCCTTATACTGCAAGGAGATCCAACCAGTCCATTCTAGAGGAGATCAATCCTGGATGTTCATTGGAGGAACTGATGTTAAAGCTGAAGCTGCAATACTTTGGCCACCTCATGCAACGAGTTGACTCACTGGAAAAGACTCTGATGCTGGGAAAGGTTGGGGGCGGGAGGAGAAGGGGACGACGGAGAATGAGATGGCTGGATGGCATCACCGACTCTGTGGACATGAGTTTGAGTGTACTCCGGGAGTTGGTGATGGACAGGAAGACCTGGCGTGCTGTGATTCATGGGGTCGCGGAGAGTCGGACATGACTGAGCGACTGAACTGAACTGAACTGAATACCTAACAATGGTGGCTCAGTGGTAAAGAATCCGCCTGCCGGTGCAGGAGGCACAAGGTTCAGTCCCTCTGTTGAAAATATCCTGCAGAAAGAAATGGCAACCCACTCCAGTACTGCTGCCTGGGAAATCGCATGGACAGAGGAGCCTGGTGGGCTAAAGTCCACAGGGTCACAAAAGAGCTACACAACTTAGTGACTAAACAACAACAACCTAACATCTAAAGAGTAGATATTTTCTTCAAGAATACATGTGGAAAATTTATAAAAGTTGACCATGTATGTCCTGGACATGGAGCTAGTTCAACACATTCCAAGAGATTAAAACTGCACATAATTGTGCTCTCTGACATCAGTGTAATTAAGAACAATAAGAAAAGGGTGGCTGAAAACACATAATCTGCCCCAAATATTTCAGTGTTAAGCAGTCCATTTCTATATAACCCCTGGGTCAAAGAACAAATCACAGTAGAAATTAGAAGTAACTGAATGATAATGAAAAATACTGTGTATAAAAAACTCCTGGAGTGTAAATAAAGTTGAGTTAAAGAGAATTTTATTCCTTAAAATCACCTATCTCAAGAAGTAGGGGAAAAAACAGCAAATTAAATCCCCAAAAAGTAGAAGGGAGGAAGTAAGGCAAAAACAGAAATTAGTGAAAAAGAAAACATTCATAGAGAGGATCAGCAACACCAAGAATTAGTGCTTTGTAAAGACTAATAGGGCTTCCCTGGTGGCTCAGGTGGTAAAGAATCCACCCAGAATGCGAGAGTTGTGGGTTCGATCCCTGGATCAGGAGGATCCCCTGGAGGACGGCATGGCAACCCATTCCAGTATTCTTGCCTGGAGAATCCCACGGACAGAGAAGCCTGTTGGGCTACAGTCCATGGGGTCACAAAGAGTCGAACGTGACTGAGCGACTAAGCACCCAAAGACTCATAAGATTAAAAATCCGTATGAAGACTGATGAAGAAAATGAAAAGCAGAGATTTACCAATATCCAGTGGTTAGGACTCTGCACTTCCACTGCAGGGGGTACAAGTTCTAACCTTGGTCAGGAACTGAGATACCACATGCTGCGTGGCATGACAGGGTGGTGGGGGGGGTGCAGAGAAAGAAAGCGAGAACATCCCTATAGAACCTAGAGGCATAAAAATAATGTATTTCTAAAAGAGTGAACCCCAGCTTCTTAGCCTGGTTGCACACAGCCCTGTGTGATCTAAGCCTTGCATTCCTCTCATTTTATACCACTGGCCCACTTGTCTTGTCTGCCGTGCAGTCATCAGTCATGCGGAGTCTGTTTCTGCCTTAGGGACTTTGCACCAGCTCCTCGCTTTTTCTGGAACACAATTGCTGTCTCCTTGTAGTTTGATCTCAATTTTAACCATAACCCTCCGCAGGGCCTTCCCTGACCACTAGCCTAATGAAGCCACTAGTCATTCCCCATCATGTGCTGCTAAGTTGCTTCACTCGTGTCCAACTCTGTTTGACTCCATAGACAGCAGCCCACTAGGCTCCTCTGTCCCTGGGATTCTCCACACAAGAATACAGGAGTGGGTTGCCATTTCCTTCTCCAATGCATGAAAGTGAAAAGTGAAAGCGAAGTTGCTCAGTCATGTCCAATGCTTAGTGACCCCCTGTACTACAGCCTACGAGGCTCCTCCGTCCGTGGGATTTTTCAGGCAAGAGTACTGGAGTCGGGTGCCATTGCCTTCTCCGACCCCATCACGTGACCCAATTTTAATTCCCTAATGAGTGCATTACTATCTGGCTTTTTAATTGTTTGCTTTCTGCCCCAGATAAAAACACATGAGAGTAGGAGTCTTACTGTCCCAGGGTGCACACAGTAGGTGCCCAGTAAATGTTTATTGTTTGAAGTAGCATCTTCTCATTCAGTCAGGGAGAGGTAAGCTAGGACAAACAGGAAAAAAGTAGAAACAGATAATGAAGAAAAATCAAACTGTTTACAAACTTATTATGTACAAAACTATAGTGTTTTTTAAAGAGGAAAAGAAGAGACGAGAAAATGCGCACAATGGGTGGCAAGCAGGAGGGTGTAAAATACTCCAGTTATATAGGAGCACTGTTGTGTTTGAGAAACTCTTGTAATTAGAGGGAAAGGAGCTGACTTTACTGAGCTCCCTCTGTGGAGGAAGCCTAAATTGCCAGGTGATGTTGTTTTTTGAAAGGTTTCATTTCTACTTAGAGCTGTAATGAAAATAATTTTCTTTGTTTTCAACTCTTTTCCAGAGAGAAAAGAGCAAGTTCTTTCATCTTATAGGAGGAAAAACAAAAGGCTATTTACTTTCATGGTGTAATATTTGTCCAGGATTACTGGCAGTGCCATTCACCAAGAGAGAACACAAGAACACCCATTTTGGAGAGAAATCATAAGTTTCCCTTTTAACAGGTTAAGATTTAGAGGGTTTTGGAACATTCAAGTAGAAAGAGATATTGACTCGATAAGGGATACATCAGCCTAGATCTCAGAGGAGAGGTCTTAGCTAGAGATCTAAATCTTTGATGTACAGAACATGATTGGAACCAGGAGCATGGGTGTGAACGTTTAGAGAGGGAGAGAAGGAAGTGTTAAAAATGAGGCTCCAGAGATGGTCCTTGAGAAACTCCAGCATGGAATGGTTAGTGGTGGGAAGCAAGCCCACTGAAGGAACCTGAGAAGGAATGGCCGGGAGAATGTGCTTTCAAGAGAAGCAAAGTCAGACGTCATTCCAAGGAGAGAGGGGCGTCAGCAGTGCTGAATGCTGCTGAGACATCAAGGAGAACAGGAATGAACGTGTTTATCAGATTGAGTGACATTAAAGCCTGTGACCTCAGTGGAGGTCATTTTAGCAGAGTAGTGGTAGAATCTGAGTCAGTCTTAGCTCTGCATCCACAGTGTCTTTGCACAAGGTAGACGCTGGGTGTACTTGTTCATTTGTTTTTACTGTGAAATGTTTAATGCAGAAATATGTATAATATGTGTATGTAGGATATAAAGAGTAATTATAAAGTGAATATATTTACTGATCACCCAAGTTGAGAGAAACTTAGGAGACACCTATCTGCCCTTCCCTGGTTGCATCTTCTCTGCTCAGAGATACCACGCTGCCAACCATGGCAATAAGTATTCCCTTGCTTTTTCTTTATAGTTTTGCAACATATGAACGTTTCCCTAAACAATACACTGTTATTTTTACAATATGCTTTTTAGTTTTGACTGTTCTGAATTCTATGTAAATGGAACCATACTGTATCCATTCCTTTCAGTCTTGCTTCTGTTGCCCAACTTTCTGTTTTTCTTATCTGTCAGGGGTGAGATGAGGCTGTATGTCATTTGTTTTCACTGCTGTATAAATATACCACCATTTATTTTTACATTCTGCTCTGATGGACATTTGGATCAGTTTCAGTTTTTGCTGTAACCAACAGCACCACCATGAATAGCACTGTATGCTGCCTTATGAGCTTGTGTAACAGTGTTTCTAGGATAGGTGTGTACATAGGAGTAGAATCTCTGGGTCACACAGGTATTTTCAGCTTTACTGTGGAGTGCCACGCTGTTCCATAAAGCAGTGTTTCAGTTTATACTCCTGCCTTCTCAGAGTGAGTGACCACCGCCGCCGATCCTCCCCAGGGTTTGACGTTACCAGACTCTAAAATTGCTGCCAATCTGATGGCTATGAAGTCTTACCTCACTGTGGTTTTAATTCACATTTTCCTGTTTATTAATAAGGTGAATATTTTTTGTATGCTTATTGACCACATAGTATTTCACCAAAGGGAAAATCCAATAGAGCCTATTGTCTGTTTTTCTGTTGTACCTTTTTCTCATTGGTTCATCAGTTCAGTTCAGTTCAGTTCAGTCGCTCAGTCGTGTCCGACTCTCCGCGACCTCATGAATCACAGCACGCCAGGCCTCCCTGTCCATCACCAACTCCCGGAGTTCACTCAAACTCATGTCCATCAAGTCGGTGATGCCATCCAGCCATCTCATTCTCTGTCGTCCCTGTCTCCTCCCACCCCCAATCCCTCCTAGTATCAGACTCTTTTCCAGTGAGTCAACTCATCGCATGAGGTGGCCAAAGTATTGGAGTTTCAGCTTTAGCATCAGTCCTTCCAATGAACACCCAGGATTGATCTCATTGGCTCATAGGTATTGTTTAATATTTTGGATGCAAATTCTTTTTTGGTGATGAGTGTCAAAAACATATTTATCAGTTATAAGGTTTGAATTTGACTTTATCATGCCTTTTAATGAACAAAAGTTTTTAATTTTAATATAGTTAAATTTGTCAATCTTTTCTTATTTAAAAACCCTTTTCTAGAGACTTCCCTGGAGGTTCAGTGGTTAAGATTTCGCCTTCCAATGCAAGGAGTGAGGGTTTAATTCCTGGTCGGGTAACTAAGGTTCCACATACCTCAGGGCCAAAAAAAAAAAAACAACCCAAAACATTAAACAGAAGCAATACTGTAACAAATTCAAAAAGACTTTAAAAATGGTTTCCATCAAAAAATCTTTTCTAGGAGTTCCCTGGTGGTCTAGTGGTTAGTATTCAGTGCCTTTCTACCATGGCCTGGGTTCAGTCCCCTAGTCAGTGAACTGAGATCCCACAAGCCACATATCACAGCCAAAACAAACAAACAAAAAGGCTTTCCTACACTGAAATCATTATGATTTTCTTCTAAAGTCTTATATTTTTATCTTTTCCACTTAAGCATTTAATCTACCTAAAATTAACTGGGGGATTGGTGTGAAATGAGGTATCATTTTCATTTTTTTCCTGCACAAATACCTGATTTTCCCAGCACAGTTTAATGAAATGTCCATCCCTTCTTTTCTGATCTGACATACCCATCTGTCAGGTAACAAGTGTTCTTAAATGTATGGATCTGTTCTGGGAATCCCTATTGGGTTTCATTCAGGGATGTGCTGATGTATGTTTAGCAGACAGCTCTTCTCTGTCCTCTCTTGTACACTCAAAAAAGCCCTGACTTGCAGCATATGTTGATTTCTGGTGGGGTCTAAATACTTTCACCATGACCAGTTTCAAGTTACCAACATGATGTCACAGAATGCAGACTTTGGAAGAGATGCCAAACTCTTGGGTTCTCGAGAGCAGATTCCATTGAGAAACCCAAACTCTTAATGATTATAGCTTGATAACTGGTAGCACAGTTTCCCTACATTGTCATTCTCTTCAAGAGTGTCTTGCTTATTCTTGGTCTTTTGCATTTTCATATAAATTTTATAATCAGGTTGTCATGTTTAAAATAAAAAAACCCTTGGGATTTATATTAAAATTATACTTAATCTATGGATTGATTTAGGAAGAAATTTATTCTTTATAATGGAGTTTTCCAAGTCTGAATATAGTATATGTCTCCATTTGTTTGGGTCTTTTTAAATGTCTTTCACTAAATTTTTATAATTTTTCCCTGTAAGTGTCTTGGACTCATGATAGACTTTCAGCAGCATTTTTTGTTAGGCTTTGCCCAAGTACCTTACATATTTTTTTTGTTTCTTTTTAAATTTCATTTTTAAGTCTTTGTTTCTAATATAAAGAAATACAGTTGATTTTATATATTGATTTTGTAGTCAGCAATTTGAAAAACTCATATTAATTCTAATCACAACTGTAGATTCAGTTGGATTTTCTATGTGCTTCATCATATAATCTACAAATAATGGCAACTTTGTTTCTTCCTTCCCTATGCTTCTACTTTATACATTTGAATCTTTTTTCTTGATCTCTAGTACAATATTAACTAAATGGTGATAGCAAGCACCCTGTCAGTTTTCACCATAAAATGTGATATCTCAATACATATTTATACAGTAGAAAGCATGCTGGGGGTTAAATTGAGGAGTGACTTTTAAACTGAAGTGTGAATTGTTGAGGCGTGGACTAGAAAAGCTTTCAAGAAGAAAGTGCTCTGTTGGTCAAGAAAGACTCTTGCTTGACATTCTGAAATCCAGATTCTGATGTGCTCCTCCAGGGCAGGAGGAGGGGAATAACCAGATCAAAGGCAGGGATGAGCTTGGCACGTAGATGATAGAGTAAGAAGACTAGGTGATTACAGTTCCTTTGATAACATCGGCACATCCTACCAGCTCAACCTTCAACATACATCCAGAAGCACAGTGCTTCTTTTTACCTTTATCACAGCATCCTAGTTCAAACTACCAGTATCTCTTGCCCAGATAGTTATAAAAGCCTGCTCAGAGGTCCCTGCTTTAGTCTTTGCCCCTCTAGTCTGTTCTCCATGTGGAAACCAAAGTGATACTTTAAAAATATAACCTAGACTCTGTTACCCGTCTACTGACACCACAGCTGACTCCCCAGCTTGTTGTTGCTGTTCAGTCACTCAGTCATGTCTGACTGTTTGCGACCCCATGGACTGAAGCACACCGGGCTCCCTGTCCTTCACTATCTCCCAGAGTTTGCTCAAACTCATGCCCATTGATTCAGTGATGCATCCAACCATCTCATCCTCTGTTGCCCCCTTTTCCTCCTGCCCTCAATCTTTCCCAGCATGAGGGTCTTTTCCAATGAGTTGGCTCTTTGCAGCAGGTGGCCAAAGTATTGGAGTTTCAGCTTTAGTGTCAGTCCTGCCAATGAATATTCAGGGTTGATTTCCTTTAGGATTGACTGGTTTGATCTCTTTGCAGTCCAAGGGACTCTCAAGAGTCTTCCCCAACACCGCAGTTCAAAAGCATAAATTCTTTGGCATTCAGCCTTTTTTATGGTCCAACTCTCACATCCATACATGACTACTGGAAGAACCATAGCTTTGACTAGACAGACCTTTGTCGGCAAAGTGATGGCTCTGCTTTTTAGTACGCTGTCTAGGTTGGTCATACTTTTCTTCCAAGGAGCAAGCGACTTTTAATTTCTTGGCTGAAGTCACCATCCACAGTGATTTTGGAACCCAAGAAAATAAAATTTGCCACTGTTTCCATTGTTCCCCCGTCTATTTGCCATGAAGTGATAGGACTGGATGCCATGATCTTAGTTTTTTGAATGTTGAGTTTTAAGCCAGGTTTTTCACTCTCCTCTTTCACTTTCATCAAGAGGCTCTTTAGTTCCTCTTTGCTTTCTGCCATTAGGGTGGTATCATGTGCATATCTGAGGTTGTTGACATTTCTCCCCACAGTCTTGATTCCAGCATGTGATTCATCCAGCCCAGCCTTTCACATGATGTACTCTGCCTATAAGTTAAATAAGCAGGGTGACAATATACAGCCTTGATGTACTCCTTTCCCAATTCCAAGCTTACTTGGAGTAAAACCCGAAGTTCCTGCATGGCCCTCCACCAGTATTTTTCAGCCTCAACATTATTGACATTTTGGCCAGACACTTTTTTGATGTAGGGGCAGTCCTGAATATGCGAGATGTTTAGCAGCATCGCAGGCCTCTACCCATCAGCGCCAAAATGCCAACATGACCTCAGCCTCAACTGTGACAACCAAAAATATCTGCACACATGGCCCAGTATCCCTTGGAGGGAGAAATTGCCCTCAGCTGAGAACCACTGGCCCACATGATTCAATCTGGACTATTTCCCACTCAGCCTCCCTGACCCCAGATCAGCCACACTGAGGTATCTTTTTTGTTTTACTTGACTCTTCTTTGAACACATGGAACATGCCCCCACCTCAGGTCCCTTGCAGCCTTTCTTCCCTTGGCCTGGGATGCTCGTCCTCCTGAGAGCTCCTTGGCTCTATGACTCTCTCCCTGCTTTCTTTTGGGTTTCTGTTCAAATGTCCCTAAATGGAGAGTTTTTTTGTTACCTCCCTATGTTATGGCTCCCCTGGGGCTTCCCTAGTGGCTCAGACTGTAAAGAACCTACCTGCAATGCAGGAGACATGATCCCTAGGTTGGGAAGATCCCTTGGAGAAGGGAATGGCTACCCACTCTAGCATTCTTGCCCGGAGAATTCAATAGACAGAGCAGCCTGGCAGGCTAGAGTCTATGGGGTCTCAAAGAGTTGGATACAACTGAGCAATTAACACTTATGTGATGGCAACCTCCCCACCACCCCAGAGCCCCTGTTACCTTGACCCTGCTTTACTTTCTCCAAAGCATGTGACACAGCCCAATATTCATTTCTGTCTCCCTCAACTGAAATGTAAACTTCACAAAGCAGGGACTTTGTTCTGCTCACTGCTGTATCCCCAGTGTTGAGAACAGTGTCTGGCCCGTGACTGATGCTCAGTACTTAACTGAATGAGTAAACAGGGATATTGGATGGTTGGGTCCCATTGGGTGGCAGTTGCATGAATTCTTTCCTCAGTTCAGTTCAGTTCAGTCGCTCAGTCGTGTCCGACTCTCCGCGACCCCATGAAGCACAGCACGCCAGGCCTCCCTGTCCATCACCAACTCCCAGAGTTCACTCAAACTCATGTCCACAGAGTTGGTGATGCCATCCAGCCATCTAATTCTCGGTTGTCCCCTTGAAATGGACTCAGTTCAGTTCAGTCGCTCAGTCGTGTCCGACTCTCTGCAACCCCATGAATCACAGCACACCAGGTCTCCCTGTCCATCACCAACTCCAAGGCTTCATTATTATGGTCTTTAAGGGAGCACAGCACAGCTGTGTCCAAAAAGTCAGTAAAAATTATAGATTTATATAGAAATATTAAGCCAGTGAAGGTAGGTGTGATAAACTAGAAAAGAGGTGACATTGTGAAAAGGGAGAACCTGTGAGAACTATAATAGCAACTCAGCCACATGATGATGAGGGCCCAGATGAAGATGGCAGTCCTTAGAGTGCCAAAGAATTGAGAGAGAAGGAAAAAGTGGACAAGTAGCTACCCGATGTACCAGGAAGAGTGGCACACATTTGGTCTCATCCAGACATCCATCAGCTGTGCTGCGTATCCCTACCAATTCCACATCCTCAGACTGGTCCATACTTTCTCAACCTTCTGCTCACATTGCAGTTAACCTCCCCACATGCTCTTGCTTCATTTCTGTATCTTGCTCTGTGCCACATATGGCCATTGGAACAATCCTCCTCAAAAGATATAATCAGATTGATCAGGTCTCTTTATAAACAAGTCTAATGGCTCTGTGTTTCACTGTAAATCTCGATGTTTAGTTTGGCCTTCCAGATTGAGTACCCATCCTCCCCTCATTTCTTCAACACTAATTCCCTCACTACACTGAAGAGATCATTTAGTTTAGGAAAACCCACTGTTAAAATTTACATAGACAAGCCCTCCTAAACAAAATGGTTGCCTTTTTTTTTTTTTTTAAGAGTTCTTTTTATTTTGGCTGCACCTTGCAGAATGTGGGATCTTGATTCCCCTACCAGGGATCGAACTCATACCCCCTGCATTGGAAGGTGAAAGGTGAAGTCTGAACCACTGGACCACTGGGGAAGTCCCAGTTACAGTTTTTACATTACAAAAGAATTTATATTTTTATTGTGACTGGAGTCCTTTAATTTTCAGACAGTTCTCCAATTGCTTTTCTTTCTTTCTTATTTTTTAAATATAAAGAAGAAGGATGTAATCACCCATTGACATATCTCCTTTTTTATTAACACAGGGAGGGCCAACAAAAGCACATTATTCTAATCTGGATCTTTTCAGTTAGTAGTATATCTTCAAGATCTTTCCATAACAATGTGTACAATTCTAACTGTACAAGTCAAATTCTTTTTAACTGATGCAGAGTGTTCCCGGGTGTATGTGTATGTGCGTGCGTGTGATTAAGAATATGCACTCCAGACCCTGTTAGGCGATAGTAGACAAGTTTCTTAACCTCTGTGAGTCTCATTTTCCTCATTTTAAAATAGGTGGTCAACAATACCTACGTCAGAGTGGATGTGAAGATTAAATGAAATAATGCAAAGCATTAGAACCTGCCTACCAAACTCCAATACTTTGGCCACCTCATGCGAAGAGTTGACTCACTAGAAAAGACTGTGATGCTGGGAGGGATTGGGGGCAGGAGGAGAAGGGGACAACAGAGAATGAGATGGCTGGATGGCATCACCGACTCGATGGACATGAGTTTGAGTAAACTCCGGGAGTTGGTGATGGACAGGGAGGCCTGGTGTGCTGTGATTCATGGGGTCGCAAAGAGTTGGACACGACTGAGCGACTGAACTGAACTGAACCATGTAAGTAAGTGCTCAGTTAATATTAACTGCTGCTATTTTCATTCTTCCTCCTGCTGGTATTTTTATGATTCCCACTATGGCGCTTGGAAGTGAGGTATCTCTTCACAGCCGCTCCAGCAAAGCGCAGCTGCTGTTCCTTACCTTGGATGTGGGGTAGTTCCTCTCGGCCCCTGCCCCTGACCTTGGATGGTGGGGTAGCTCCTCTTGGCCCTGCTCGTGTGCCGCCGCCATGCTAGTAACCCAAGTAAGACGGTAGTCTCTGAGAGACGGCATCAGAGGGCAGACAGACTGAAACCACAATCACAGACAACTAGCCAATCTGCTCACACGGACCACAGCTTTGTCTAACTGAGTGAAACTAAGCCATGCCATGTGGGGCTGCCCAAGACAGACGGGTCATGGTGGAGAGGTCTGACAGAATATGGTCCACTGGAAAAGGGAATGGCAAACCACTTCAGTATTCTTGCCTTGAGAACCCCATGAACAGTATGAAGAGGCAAAAAGATAGGACTTTGAGAGATGAACTCTCCAGGTCAATAGGTGCCCAATGTGCTACTGAAGATCAGTGGAGACATAACTCCAGAAAGAATGAAGGGATGGAGCCAAAGCAAAAACAACACCCAGTTGTGGATGTGACTGGTGATAGAAATACAGTTCAATGCTGTAAAGAACAGTGTTGCATAGGAACCTGGAATGTTAGGTCCATTAATCAAGGCAAAATAGAAGTGGTCAAACAGGAGATGGCAAGAGTGAGCGTTGACATTCTAGGAATCAGCGGACTAAGATGGACTGGAATGGGTGAATTTAACTCAGATGACCATTATATCTACTACTGTGGGCAGGAATCCCTTAGAAGAAATGCAGTAGCCATCATGGTCAACAAAAGAGTCTGAAATGCACTACTTGGATGCAATCTCAAAAATGACAGAATGATCTCTGTTCATTTCCAAGGCAAACCATTCAATATCAGAGTAATCCAAGTCTATGCCCTGACTAATAATGCTGAAGAAGCTGAAGTTGAATGGTTCTATGAAGACCTACAAGACCTGCGAGAACTAACCCAAAAAAGATGTCCTTTTCATTATAGGGGACTGGAATGCAAAAGTAGGCAGTCAAGAAACACCTGGAGTAACAGGCAAATTTGGCCTTGGAGTACAGAATGAAGCAGGGCAAAGGCTAACAGAGTTCTGCCAAGAGAATGCAGTGGTCATAACAAATACCCTCTTCCAACAACACAAGAGAAGACTCTACACATGGACATCACCAGATGGTCAACACCAAAATCAGACTGATTATATCCTTTGCAGCCAATGATGGAGAAGCTCTATACAGTCAGCAAAAACAAGACCAGAGCTGTGTCTCAGATCATGAACTCCTTATTGCCAAATTCAGACTGAAATTGAAGAAAGTGGGGAAACCACTAGACCATTCAGGTATGACCTAAATCAAATCCCTTATGATTATACAGTGGAAGTAAGAAATAGATTTAAGAGACTAGATCTGATCGACAGAGTGCCTGATGAACTCTGGATGGAGGTTCGTGACATTGTACAGGAGACAGGGACCAAGACCATCCCCAAGAAAAAGAAATGCAAAAAAAGCAAAATGGCTGTCTGAGGAGGCCTTACAAATAGCTGTGAAAAGAAGAGAAGCGAAGAGCAAAGGAGAAAAGGAAAGATATAAGCATCTGAATGCAGAGTCCCAAAGAATAGCAAGGAGAGATAACAGAACCTTCCTCAGCAATCAATGAAAAAAATTGAGGAAAACAATAGAATGGGAAGGACTAGAGATCTCTTCAAGAAAATTAGAGATACTAAGGGAATATTTCATGCAAAGATGGGCTCAATAAAGGACAGAAATATTATGGATCTACAGAAGCAGAAGATATTAAGAAGAGGTGGCAAGAATACACAGAAGAACTGTACAAAAAAGATCTTCACGACCAAGATAGTCACGATAATGTGATCACTGACCTAGAGCCAGACATCTTGGAATGTGAAGTCAGGTGGGCCTTAGGAAGCATCACTATGAACAAAGCTAGTGGAGGCAATGGAATTCCAGTTGAGCTATTTCAAATCCTAAAGATGATGCTGTGAAAGTGCTGCACTCAGTGTGTCAGCAAATTTGGAAAACTCAGCAGTGGCCACAGGACTGGAAAACGTCAGTTTTCATTCCAATCCCAAAGAAAAGTAATGCCAAAGGATGCTCAAACTACCTCATAATTGTACTCATCTCACACGCTAGTAAAGTAATGCTCAAAATTCTCCAAGCCAGGCTTCAGCTATATGTGAACCATGAACTTCGAGATGTTCAAACTGGTTTTAGAAAAGGCAGAGGCACCAGAGATCAAATGGCTAACATTTGCTGGGTCATCGAAAAAGCAAGAGAATTCCAGAAAAACATCTATTTCTGCTTTATTGACTATGCCAAAGCCTTTAACTGTGTGGATCACAATAAACCTGTGGAAAATTCTGAAAGAGATGGGAATACCAGATCACCTGACCTGCCTCTTGAGAAACTTATACAGGTTTCTCAAGAAAGCAACAGGAAGCAACAGTTAGAACCGGACATGGAACAACAGACTGGTTCCAAATAGGAAAAGGAGTACGTCAAGGCTGTGTATTGTCACCCTGCTTATTTAACTTATATGAAGAGTACATCATGAGAAACACTGGGCTGGATGAAGCACAAGCTGGAATCAAAATTGCCGGAAGAAATGTCAGTAACCTCAAGATATGCAGATGACACCACCCTTATGGCAGAAAGTGAACTAAAGAGCCTCTTGATGAAGGTGAAAAAAGAGAGTGAAAAAGTTGGCTTAAAGCTCAACATTCAGAAAACTAAGATCATGGCATCTGGTCCCATCACTTCGTGGCAAATAGATGGGGAAACAGTGAGAGGCTTTATTTTTCTGGGCTCCAAAATCACTGCGGATGGTGATTGCAGCTGTGAAATTAAAAGACGCTTACTCCTTGCAGGGAAAGTTATGACCAACCTAGACAACATATTAAAAAGCAGACACATTACTTTGCCAACTAAGGTCTGTCTAGTCAAGGTTTTTCCAGTAGTCAGGTATTGATGTGAGAGTTGGACTATAAAGAAAGCTGAGTGCCGAAGAATTGATGCTTTTGAACTGTGGTGCTGGAGAAGACTCTTGTGAGTTCCTTGGACAGCACAGAGATCCAACCAGTCCAGCCTAAAGGAGATCAGTCCTGGGTATTCATTGGTAGGACTGGTGTTGAAGCTGAAACTCCAATACTTTGGCTACCTGATGCAAAGAGCTGACTCATTTGAAAAGACTCTGATGCTAGGAAAGATTGAGGGCAGGAGGAGAAGGGGACGACAGAGGATGAGATGGTTGAATGGCATCACCGACTCAATGGACATGGGTTTGGGTGGACTCGGGGAGTTCGTGATGGACAGGGAGGCTTCGCGGTTCATGGGGTCACAAAGAGTCTGACATGATTGAGCGACTGAACTGAATTGATGGCATTGCTGATGAATATTCATTGTTCCTAGGTTTTTGCTAAGACAGTGGTGGCCATCTAGTACATGTATCTTAAAATACTTTGGGGGTATATATCCTTGAGGGTAGATTTCTAGGAGCAGAGTTTCTTAAGATGTGCTTTAAAATGTTGACATCTATTGCCAAATTGTCCTCCCAAGAGGATATTCCAAATTACATTCCCACCAGCAAGTAGTATGAGAAATGTATTTACCCACCTTACATAAGCCCTGGTTATTAATCAAATTTCTAAATGTTTGCCAATCTGCCACGTATTGTTTTGTTTTGCATCTCTTTAAATATGAATGAGGTTCAGTTCAGTTCAGTCGCTCAGTCGTGTCCGACTCTTTGCGACCCCATGAATCACAGCATGCCAGGCCTCCCTGTCCATCACCAACTCCCGGAGTTTACTCAAACTCATGTCCATCGAGTCGGTGATGCCATCCAGCCATCTCATTCTCTGTCGTCCCCTTCTCCTCCTGCCCCCAATCCCTCCCAGCATCAGAGTCTTTTCTAGAGAGTCAACTCTTCGCATGAGGTGGCCAAAGTATTGGAGTTTCAGCTTTAGCATCAGTCCTTCCAGTGAACACTCAGGACTGATCTCCTTTAGAATGGACTGGTTGGATCTCCTTGCAGTCCAAGGGACTCTCAAGAGTCTTTTCCAGCACCACAGTTCAAAAGCATCAATTCTTCGGCGATCAGCCTTCTTTATAGTCCAACTCTCACATCCATACATGACCACGGGAAAAACCATAGCCTTGACTAGACGGACCTTGTTTGGCAAAGTAATGTCTCTGCTTTTTAATATACTATCTAGGTTGGTCATCACTTTCCTTCCAAGGAGTAAGCATCTTTTAATTTCATGGCTGCAATGTGAGTGCTGTTCTAGGAGTTTTACAGGGATCCCCTCTGTTGCTCACGGTGTCCCTTCAAGGGTGGTTATTCCATTTTACAGATGAGGAAATAGTGACACACTAAGGTGTGGCCATATCTGCATATCTGAGGTTATTGATATTTCTCCCAGCAATCTTGATTCCAGCTTGTGCTTCTTCCAGCCCAGCGTTCCTCATGATGTACTCTGCATAGAAGTTAAATAAGCAGGGTGACAGTATACAACCTTGACGCACTCCTTTTCCTATTTGGAACCAGTCTGTTGTTCCATGTCCAGTTCTAACTGTTGCTTCCTGACCTGCATACAGGTTTCTCAAGAGGCAGGTCAGGTGGTCTGGTATTCCCATCTCTTTCAGAATGTTCCACAGTTTATTGTGATCCACACAGTCAAAGGCTTTGGCATAGTCAATGAAGCAGAAAAATATGTTTTTCTGGAACTCTCTTGCTTTCTCCAGCGGATGTTGGCAATTTGATCTCTGGTTCCTCTGCCTTTTCTAAAACCTGCTTGAACATCTGGAAGTTCATGGTTCACGTATTGCTGAAGCCTGGCTTGGAGAATTTTGAGCATGACTTTACTAGCATGTGAGATGAGTGCAATTATGTGGTAGTTTGAGCAATTTTTGGCATTGCCTTTCTTTGGGATTGGAATGAAGACTGATGTTTTCCAGTCCTGTGGCCACTTCTGAGTTTTCCAAATTTGCTGGCAAATTGAGTGCAGCACTTTCACAGCATCATCTTTCAGGATTTGAAATAGCTCGACTGGAATTCCATCACCTCCACTAGCTTTGTTCGTAGTGATGCTCTCTAAGGCCCACTTGACCTCACATTCCAAGATGTCTGGCTCCAGGTGAGTGATCACGCTATCGTGATTATCTTGGTCGTGAAGATCTTTTTTGTACAGTTCTTCTGTGTATTCTTGCCACCTCTTCTTAATATCTTCTGCTTCTGTTAGGTCCATACCATTTCTGTCCTTTATCGAGCCCATCTTTGCATGAAATGTTCCCTTGATATCTCTAATTTTCTTGACGAGATCTCTTGTTTTTCCTATTCTGTTGTTTTCCTCTATTTCTTTGCATTGATCACTGAGGAAGGCTTTCTTATCTCTCCTTGCTATGGAACTCTGCATTCAGATGCTTATATCTTTCCTTTTCTCCTTTGCTTTTCACTTCTCTTCTTTTCACAGCTATTTGTAAGGCCTCCTTAGACAACCATTTTGCTTTTTTGAATTTCTTTTCCATGGGGATGGTCTTGGTCCCTGTCTCCTGTACAATGTCATAAGAGGAACTAAAAAGCCTCTTGATGGAAGTGAAAGAGGACAGTGAAAAGGTTGGCTTGAAGCTCAACATTCAGAAAACAAAGATCATGGCATCTGTTCCAATCAATTCATGGGAAATAGATGGGGAAACAGTGGAAACAGTGTCAGACTTTATTTTTTTGGGCTCCAAAATCACTGCAGATGCTGATTGCAGCCACGAAATTAAAAGACGCTTACTCCTTGGAAGGAAAGTTATGACCAACCTAGATAGCATATTAAAAAGCAGAGACATTACTTTGCCAACCAAGGTCCGTCTAGTCAAGGCTATTGTTTTTCCCGTGGTCATGTATGGATATGAGTTGGACTGTGAAGAAAGCTGATCGCCGAAGAATTGATGCTTTTGAACTGTGGTGCTGGAGAAGACTCTTGAGAGTCCCTTGGACTGCAAGGAGATCCAACGAGTCCATTCTACAGGAGATCAATCCTGGGTGTTCATTGGAAGGACTGGTGCTAAAGCTGAAACTCCAATACTTTGGCCACTTCTTGCGACGTGTTGACTCACTGGAAAAGAGTCTGATGCTGGGAGGGATTGAGGGCAGGAGGAGACTGGGACCACAGAGAATGAGATGGCTGGATGGCATCACCGACTCTGTGGACATGAGTTTGAGTGAACTCTGGGAGTTGGTGATGGACAGGGAGGCCTGGCGTGCTGTGATTCATGGGGTCGCGGAAAGTCGGACACGACTGAGTGACTGAACTGAACTGAAGGTGTGGCACCTTGTCCTCAGTCACACTGGTGACAGTGTGTGTCCCAGGCCTGGGTAACCCCAAAGCCACTGCCCCATACTGCTTTGTTCCACCCTTCACGTTGTATGTCTGTAGTAGGAGTCTCTACATTGTGCCTTGCGTCGTAGTTCCCTGTATGTATTTCTATTGTCCTTAGGATATCATCAAAGCCCTTGCACTCAGAAACCACGTCTTTTCCATCTGCCATCCAAGCAATACTAAGTAAGGCTGACAAGGTGAATGGGTTGAGTGACCTGCTGCAGGAACCCTTCAGGGCCAGTGCTGGGTCAGGAGTTGTACTCTCTGCTTGGAGATGATCCCAGGAGCCCGTGCCTCCCATCTTTGTGTACTTCCTCACTCTGACAACGACCTTATAGTCCCTGGAATGTCCACCGGAAAGTGTACCAGAGAGACAAGGCCTGCCCCCAGCCCCGGGCAGCAGGATGCTGAGGACCAAGCTGCATCTCCAGCATCTGAATGACTGACCACACGTTATGGGGAATGAACACCATTTACCTGAGATTTTCATTTTTCACTTATGCTTTCTTCTAAGAATATTATGATATTTAAGCCCAGATACTTTTAAAAATATAGGCAATTTGGAAAATAAATAAGAGCATAAATAAACAGACAAAAATCAGCAGTAACCATATCATCGCATGCAACCATTATTAACATTTTGGTCCATGTCCTCCCAGCTAGCTATACATTCAGTAATGTGGGATTAACAAAAATGAATTATGTTATGCATATTATGTTTGTAATATGCTTCATCCCTTTCCACTTTGACTGGCTGTTCCAAACCCAGTGAAACCCCTGTTAGAGAAAAGTCCTTTCCTTCTACTCTCTGTGATCTATTGGGTGAGGTGGGGTTAAATCATAATTACACTTATTTTATGTCATTTAAAGGTTTGTAAAGCACTTCACATCCTAGTGAGGAAAAAAACTTAGTGTGACTCACAGTGCAGAGGCAAGATCAATGTTTATATCTGCACGCCAGCCTCAGAATCTTTCCACCACTGTTTATTCCGTCTTTCCACAAATGCTTTGAAGCTTCAGGTTTCAGGAGGAGAGAGAAAAAAAAAAGTACAGCTGTAAGAAGAGCTAGATGATCAAATGGCAGGGCCAGATGGGGTGTTGTTTTTAACTGCACATGTATCTGAGGTACTCTTTTTGAAATTATTATTGACTAATTTCTGAATGTTTTACATGTATAGGGAACAAAATTTAAAAGATATAAAGGATATAAAACAAAATTTTTATAACTTAAAAGATATTTGAAAGAAGTGAAAGCAGCTGCCACACAAACACCCTCTCAGCCTCTGGGTTCCTCAGCCGTGTAGTCACCGCCTCTGGAGCATCCCTGTTAGCAGGTCTTGTGTGTCCTCATCCAAAGCATTCTGAGTTCAAAGGGCAGGAGCGTGCAGAGGTGATTACGGGCAAGAAGAACGTGCTTCTGTATCTTCCTCCATCACATCTGTATCCTCTGATGAGGTCATTCAAGTAACTGGGATCCAATATTCCAAATGAAACGGAATCTCCACCTACTAAAGCCCACAGTGGATGTATCTCAAGGCAACGTCAAAACGACCACCCCCGAAACCACTGCAAGGGAAAGCAGCAGTGCCGTGTGCTGCAGGAGGCACTGCTGAACTTGGACCGTCTCAGGGTCAGAGGACTGAAAGCCTTGTCTGGGCTCTGCCCCGGGCTAACTCCAGGCAAGTTACCTGACTTTCTGAGCTGCATGTTCTAACTAGGTAATCTCCAAGTCCCTTTCTTCTCTAACCTTATAAGATTATCTTAGCTTGGACTGCTATGACAAAATAGCATAAACTGGTGGCTTATAAATAGTGGACATTTGTTTCTTACAGTGTTGGAGGCTCAAGACTGAAGTCAGGATGCCAGCATCCTAGGGTTCCAAGGAGAGCCCTCTTCTGGGTTGTAGTCAGCTAACTTCTTATATCCTCACATGGCAGAGAGCAGAGCAGAAGAAGCAAGCTCTCTGGTGGCTCTTTTTTTTTTAATTGTTTTTAATTGAAGGATAATTGCTTTACAGTATCATCTTGGTTTCTGCCATACATCAACATGAATCAGCCATGAGTATACGTATGTGTACCCTCTTAGACCTCCCTCCCACCTCCCACCCCATCCCACCCCTCTAGATCTGGTAGCTCTTATAAGGGCACTAATCCCATTTGTGAGGGCTCCACCCTCATGACCTCAGTTCAGTTCAGTTCAGTTGCTCAGTCGTGTCCGACTCTTTGCGACCCCATGAATCACGCCAGGCCTCCTTGTCCATCACCAACTCCCAGAGTTCACTCAAACTCATGTCCATCCAGTCGGTGATGCCATCCAGCCCTCTGTCGTCCCCTTCTCCTCCTGCCCCCAATCCTTCCCAGCATCAGACTCTTTTCCAGTGAGTTAACTTGTCTCATGAGGTGGCCAAAGTATTGGAGTTTCGGTTTTAGCATCAGTCCTTCCATTGAACACCCAGGATTGATCTCCTGTAGAATGGACTCGTTGGATCTCCTTGCAGTCCAAGGGACTCTCAAGAGTCTTCTCCAACACCACAGTTCAAAAGCATTAATTCTTCGGCGATCAGCTTTCTTCACAGTCCAACTCTCACATCCATACATGACCATTGGAAAAACCATAGCCTTGACTAGACAGACCTTTGTTGGCAAAGTAATGTCTCTGCTTTTTAATATGCTATCTAGGTTGGTCATAACTTTCGTTCCAAGGAGTAAGCGTCTTTTAATTTCATGGCTGCAATCAGCATCCACAGTGATTTTGGAGCCCAAAAAAATAAAGTCTGACACTATTTCCACTGTTTCCCTATCAATTTCCCATGAAGTGATGGGACCAGATGCCATGATCTTTGTTTTCTGAATGTTGAGCTTATCTAATCCTAATTACCTCCTAATGCCATCACACTGAGGGGGTAGGGATGCAACATATGTATTTGTGAGGGACACAAGCATTCAGTCCATAACAGGGGATAACTTAAAACAGTGTTTCTCAAGTTTTAATATGCATATGAATCCCGCAGGAATCTTGTTACAAGGCAGATTCTGATTCCACTGATTGAGGATGGGGCCTAAGAGTTTTCATTTTAAACCTGCTCCCATGTGATGTCGTCTTGCTGATCTGAGGCTCAGGTCTTGAGTAGCAAGAACCAAGTTGGCCTGGCTAATGGCCAATGACCTATTCTAGGGATTAGACACCTGGGAGTTTGGAGTAACATTTGGTTTGAAGCTGAGAGCTCCCTCTGGGGAATCCTGGTGCCTCGTTTCCTAAGATCCTTCTCTGCTGAACAGTGCTGACACTCCCTGAGCTCCACTGCATGCTGGACACTGTGCTGAGCAGTGCTCTGAATACATTCTCTTAATCCTCACAGCTCCGCAATAAAGTCAGCATTGTGACTGTCCCCATTTTACTGATGAGTACACTAAGCCTTAGAGATGTTAATGTGCTCAAGATGACATGGCTGGTAAGGGGCAGAGCAAGCATTCCAACCTAGATTATGATTCCAGAGTCCTTATCTTACTGCTGAACTAAATTGCAGAATGGCATTCTCGGTGCCGGCCTTGGAAGTAAACACCACGGCATCACACGTGTGTGGAAGCGGACACTGTTGTCCATCAGTGCAGTGTGTCTCCTCCAAGGGAACACAGCTCCACTTGCAGATCCAGCCTCTGCCTCAGATTCTCTTGGTAACTCCAAGGAGGTCTGATGGCAGCCATGTCAGCCAATGGGGTGGGAAGGCTGCTCTTGCCCCAAGGAGAGGATTCCTTGGCTGTGAACAGCACTTAGATCATGTCATGGTAAGTCCATGGACCTTAACAGGCCACATCCATTTTCATTTACCTTCTGAAAGAAGATTAAGGAGAAAATTCAATTTTGCCTGATGCTTCCCCCAAATGGCTAATTTATATGCTAATTAGTGAGATAAGAATCGATGAAACTGGTAATCAATATGATAGCCAAGGCACAAGTAATGAAATTCATCTGGAGATGAACCGCCAGTGGAAATGAAGCAATTATGCAGAATAAATGGGGCAGCTTGGGGAATAGGGGGTCCATATTGCTCTTGACGGCATTATTCCCCCCATTAATCCTCCCCTCACCCTCTCCGCACCCCATTGAAATCAGCTGTCTACTCAGATCTTTCGGGGCGCCAAACACCAGCTTCTTCTCCTCTAGTACCTGACCTTGCATGATCCCTGTGGATTTGTGGTCCAACCAGGAGAAAATGAAGAAGGGAAAATTACAGTCTGAGAAGATGTACAAGCCCTGGAGGAGAATTAGGGGCTGAATAGTGGCTTTTAAGTCAAATGCTGAGTCGTGAATAGCACTTTACTCTTATACTTACTGAGTGTAGTTTAAAGCTTTCCAATTCTAGAGCTTAAATATAGCCACCCTATTGCCTAGATTTTCCAGAGCTGTCCTGATTCCAGATATTTTGTCTCATCACACCATATGTCAAATGATGTGTTCTATTTAAGTCCAGTGTGAAGTAGGCGATAGGGTGTCCATAAGATTTAGTCTGACTCTTGGAAGTCTTATTTCAAATTGCCTATTTATTCCAGGGCTCTAGGTTTTTTCTGTGTGTGTGTGTGTGTGTGTGTGTATTAAGGGTGTGATTACAGTCATCTCAGAAGGTTACTCACACAGCATTATTCATTTTGGACTTTTCAATAAGACATTTAAAATTTGTCTTTTATCCCAATGTCTGCTCACTGGTATCATCTGAGGATCTTTTTTCCCCAAAATGTATTTATTTATGAAAAATTTTTAAATATGAAAAAGTTGGAAGAATTGTGAAAACTAAGATCATGGCATCCGGTCCTGTCACTTCATGGCAAATAGATGGGGAAACAGTGGAAACAGTGTCAGACTTTATTTTGGGGGGCTCCAAAATCACTTCGGATGGTGATTGCAGCCGTGAAATTAAAAGACGCTTACTCCTTGGAAGGAAAGTTATGACCAACCTAGACAGCATATTAAAAAGCAGAGACATTACTTTGTCAACAAAGGTCCATCTAGTCAAGGCTATGGTTTTTCCAGTGGTTATGTATGGATGTGAGAGTTGGACTATAAAGAAAGCTGATTGCCGAAGAATTGATGCTTTTGAACTGTAGTGTTGGAGAAGACTCTTGAGAGTCCCTTGAACTGCAAGGAGATCCAACCAGTCCATCCTAAAGGAGATCAGTCCTGGGTGTGCATTGGTAGGACTGATGTTGAAGCTGAAACTCCAATACTTTGGCCACCTGATGCGAGGGGCTGACTCATTTGAGAAGACCCTGATGCTGGGAAAGATTGAGGGCAGGAGGAGAAGGGGATGACAGAGGATGAGATGGTTGGATGGCATCACCAACTCAATGGACATTTTGCGTGGACTCTGGCAGTTGGTGATGGACAGGGAAGCCTGGCGTGCTGCGGTCCATGGGGTCGCAAAGAGATGGACACAACTGAGAGACGAACTGAGCTGAACTCACACAGTGAATATTATATATGTATGTTCATCTAGATTCTACAGTTAGCATCTTACCATACTTGCCTTATCACATATCTATCCAACTGTCCATCTCTCTATCCATTATGAGTCCATCTTCTATTTTATGCAATTTTAAAGTAAGTTGCAGGCATCAGAATGCTTCACCCCTAAACACTTCAGCATAAGTGAAGTCACTCAGTTGTGTCTGACTCTTTGCAACCCCATGAACTGTAGCTTACCAGGCTCCTCCATCCACGGGATTTTCTAGGCAAGAGTACTGGAGTGGGTTGCCATTTCCTTCTCCATGGGATCTTCCTGATCCAGGGATCAAACCCAGGTCTCCCTCACTGCAGGCAGACACTTTACCATCTGAGCCACCAGGGGAGCCCCTTCAGCATGCATATCATTAATTAGAGCCCAATATTTCTTTTTTTCTTTTGAGGAAAAATATATGTATAATGAAATGCACAGATCTGAAGTACACCATTCTGTAAGTTTTGACAGATACATACAATGTGTATATGTATACATGTATATATATAATATACATTAATGTAATATCAACCCCTATCACCGTATAAAATATTGCCATTCACCCTAGAAGTGAACCCCTGCCCAGTTATCCACCACACCCCACTTGCAGAGGTAATCAGCAGTCTGATTTTGCCCACCCTAGTTTAACTTTTCCTATTTCTAGAATTTCATGTAAGTGAAACCGTACAGTATGCACTCTTGTGTAAGGTTTCTTTCATCCAGCATAGCATCTTTGAGATTCATATGAAGTATTGCCTGTATTGATAGCTTGTTCCTTTCTATTGCTTAGTAGTATTCCACTGTATGGATATACCACAGTTTTTTAGCTAGTATGAATAAGGCAGCTAGGAACATGTTTGTATAAGACTTTTATGGACAAATGTTTTCATTTTCCTGGAATAAATTCCTAAGAATGGAATTTCTGAGTTTTAGGGTAGGTATATGTTCAGTTTTATAAGAAATTACCAGACCATTTTCCAAAGCAGTTGTGCCTGGGAAACTTTTAAAACACAATGCCTCCCCCTTAGCCTCAGAAATTCTTAATTAATTAACCTGGATTGGGGCCTAGGTGTAAGTATGTCTGAAATAATCATCTGGTGGTTCTAATGTGCAGCCAGAGGTTGGAATCACTGGAGATATATTGCACTATGCATGTGCGGGCTCACTTGTTCAGTCATGTCTGACTCTTTGTGACCGCATGGACTGCAGCCCACCAGGCTCCTCTGTCCATGGAATTTTCCAGGCAAGAATACTGGTGTGGGTTGCCATTTCCTCCAGGGAATCTTCCCAACCCAGGGATCGAACCCATATCTCCTGTATCTTTTGTATTGTCAGGCAGATTCTTTAGCACTGCACTACCTGCGAAGCCCCATATTGCACTGATTAAATGCAAATGGATTTTTGTTTTAACTTTGAAAAGTGGCTTTCTGTTGCTGTTTCCTTTTTTCCTTTATTTTTCCTGCTATAAAGACCTGGGCGTGGTCTAGGATGATCTGAATGTCATAGTGCAGACTTCAGAGTGAAAAGACCAGCTTTCTGGTCTCAGCTGTCCCACTTGTATCACTTGACCAAGCTACTCATCAGTTTCTTCTTCTATAAAATGGGGCTTATAGTATGATTTCCAAGGAGGATAAAAGTGCCTGACTCCAAAAATTTTCTGAAATTCACCATAGGATTGGGATGGGAAGAGAATTTCCAGCCCCCTAGATGAATGAGATTCCTTAACCCTTGCCTTTCTGAACAAAGGCAGATTGACAGTTCTTTTCTTTGGTTCCATAATAGGGCTCTGGATGGTGAGGCTGTGAATGTCAGGGGTTGGAATGCTGTCACCACCTCCCTGCAATGACTGAAGTCTAATTATCTCATCTTACAAATATGGAAAAGCTACAAGTCAGCAGTATGAGGATTCTGAGTTGGTTTTCCATCCCAGTGGTAACTTGGGCTGCTCTGTCTATTCACCATGTGACCAACAGCACACCTTTGTGAGACTGCTGGCTGAGACGACAGTAAGGAGCTATCCAGCAGCTGACTACTGAGCATTGAGGCAACAGTGACAACAAAACAAAATCACTGAAATCTGATCCCTACCATCTGAAGCCTGGCTCACTCCCCCAGGGGGGAGACCTGGACTCTCTGTCTCCTGAGTTCACCTTTTATGACCCCAGTTTTAGATCTGAGTGAACCAACCCCTGAGCCTTATAGAAAGCTGGTATCTGTGACTCCTGACAATGTTTTATATCAAATACTCAATCCTTGTTGGGAAAACAACAACAAAGATCTCTTTAAGGAGGTCTTCTGAGAGATGTAGCTTCACTTATTGCTCAACCCTTTGAATAAGGATTTGCCAGTGGTCTTTCCCAGTGGCTCAGATGGTAATGAATCTGCCTGCAATTCAGGAGACCCAGGTTCGATCCCTGGTTTGGGAAGATCCCCTGGAGAAGGGAATGGCAGCCCACTCCAGTATTCTTGCCTGGAGAATTCCATGGACAGAGGAGCCTGGAGGGCTACAGTCCATGGGGTCGCAAAGAGTCAGGCACGACTGAAGCGACTTAGCACACACGCACCAGGAAGAACGCAGTTGTGAACAATGGGCTTTCCCATGTGAGACAGGCCAACATGGGCATAGATGAGGCTGTTTAAAGACAAATTTTATTGGAGTATGAGTGCTTTGTAATGTTGTGTTAGTTTCTGCTAAACAATGAAGTGAATCAGCTATATGTGTACATATCTCCCCTCCCTCTTGATTCTCCCTCCTATTCCCCATCCTACCCTAGCGGGTCAGCAAACACCAAGCTGAGTTTACCTGTGCTGTGCAGCAGGTTCCCACTAGCTATCTGTTTTAACACAGTAGTGTATATATGTCAATCCTGCTCTCCCAATCCAGGTTACCCTTCCCTTCCCCCACTGTGTCTACATGTCTGTTCTCTGTGTCTGAGTCTGTCTTCCTGCAAACAGGCTCATCGGTAAAATCTTTCCGGATGCCATACATAGGCATTCATATACTATATTTATTTTTCTCTTTCTGACTTACTTCACCTGAGAAAACCATAATTCAAAGAGACACATGTATCCTAGTGTTCACCGCAGCAGTATTTACAATAGCCAGAACATAGAAGCAGCCTCAATGTCTTTCAGCAGATGAATGGATAAAGAAGATGTGGTACATAGATGAGGCTCTTAAATCAGCCTAGAACTGCAAGGTTTTAGCTCCTTTCTGAACAGAGAGCTGTGGAGGCTCCTCCATCACGTCTTGCACAGACAACTACTGAGAATGCAGCCTTCTTGCCTTCCCGGGAAAGTAGGTTTCCAGAGTATCAGAGGTTGTCCTGGGCTCCAGTTATCAGTACAGAGATTCAGGGTAAAGGATGGCTGCTAATGAGCCCCTTTTCAACTTTTTTGGCCTCCATGAGTGTCTGTCTGTGGAACCTCATGTTCTGTTAGGAGGTGCAGAGCAGAGGGGGTAAGGAAAAGCAATCAGATGGCCTGCTATCTGAGGCACGTGCCTGGCTTCAGTCACCCCCCTTTTGGCTTGGTTTTATTCTGTAATGCGTCCCCTGAGAAGACAGACTAAGCAGCCTGGGTTACCCTGCAATTTCTCCAAACTATTTGCATGAAATACTGCAGGCAAAAAGCCCAGCCCCCGATTGGCTGTTGCTAGGTAACGACATAATCATCAGGAAATTAGGCTGTCTTTTTTTTTTTTCCCCAGCCCGGAGTATGTGTGTGATTGCAGCATTGTGCAGGAAGAGAGAGGGAGTGAAACAAAGAGAGATAAAGGGGATGGTCTTGAAGGCGGGGACACCACAGCCACACACCTGCATCCCACGGTAGGACAATCTGCTTTGGGTTGGGCTTTTACTCAGTCAAGCCAGTATTGGTACATTTTCCTTTCTTAATGAGAATGACACAGCTAGCAGGTCCTGCAGACAGCAGGAACAGAAGCTATGGAAGCAACTCTGACATTTGAAGTGATTTTTAGAAGCAGGAGATAGTGCTTAATATATGAGAATGAATCCAGGTGATGATGAACAAATGAATGTGTCTGGAGAGTGTGTGCAGGCAGATAAGCATCCATTCACGTGGCTGCAGGATGCCTGCAAGGAACAGACCTGAGAATGTGCGCGTGAATGAGGCGTGAAACAGAGGAAAACCAAGCATGCTTTCCAATGTGTTAAGGACGCCCCATAAACTGAAGTTTGGGACCGTGTCTCTGGTGACCCTACCAATGTTTGGGCATGTGGTCTTATTGTTATTGAGCCAGGCAATCTTCAGCCTACCCTTCTGCCTAGTTGGAATTGGCTGATGAATGAAGAGTAATATGAAGAGAACATTTGTGTGTGAGTGTGTGTATGCATGTGCACCGGCACACTTGAGTGCTCGTACACACACATGCACGCACTTTGGAGCACCTAGATCATTTTCAAGATCACTTCCTTGAACAAGAGCATGGCAAGCCCTGACAGGTGTCCAGCTACACCTGGACATTTCCACCGGGTAATGAGTTGCCATGGAGACTACGAACACTTTTCTTTCCCTTCCTGCTAGTCCCAGATGGCTTTCCCACCTCTAACCTCCCTTATCGTGTCCTCTTTTTGAGTTCCCTAGCAATGACCCTGCCCTTACACCAGACTCTCCACTGGAGTACTGCACACTTCGTTGCCTGCTACAAACCCCAGCAAGCTAATTGCCTTTTACTGTTCATTGTCTGCCAGATTAATGATTCCTCCCGTGTCTGGTTGCCCACAGCCTCCTCTGAGATTCCTCGGTGTCCTCCCTCTGGCTTGTCTTTCCCTTCTTTACCTGCCTCCTCAGCTCAGTCTCTCTGAGTTCCACATCTGAATTTTTTGAAGTCATTGAAATCCCAAAATAAAGGCACTGTCTTTTTTTTTTTTTTTGGCCTGATCAATAGACATAGTCCCCAGCGCAATGCAGTGGGGACAGTTTGGTAATAGTGATAAAAATATACAAATGTATCAGGAGTAAGATATAATGCATGCCAATAACCAAGAGGCAGAAGGGAATGCCCTCCCAAGCACACAGCCACCAGCAGTGAATAGCTGCCTCCAGTAGATGAGCCTAACAAGGTTCAAAGCCCCTGCCTCAGAGGAAGAAGTCATCAACTTTAGTTCAGTTCAGTCGCTCAGTCGTGTCCGATTCTTTGCAACCCCATGGACCGCAGCATGCCAGGCTTCCCTGTCCATCACGAACTCCCAGAGCTTGCTCAAACTCATGTCCATCAAGTTGGTGAACTATCTCATCCTCTATCATCTCCTTCTCCTCCTGCCTTCAATCTTTCCCAGCATCAGGGTCTTTTCCAACAAGTCAGTTCTTTGCATCAGATGGCCTAAGTATTGGAGTTTCAGCTTCAGCTTCAGTCCTTTCAATGAATATTCAGCACTGATGTCCTCTAGGATGGACTGGTTGGATCTCCTTGCTGTCCAAGTGACTGTCAAGAGTCTTCTCCAACACCACAGTTCAAAAGCATCAATTCTTTGGTGCTCAGCTTTCTTTATGGTCCAACTCTCACATCCGTACATGACTACTGGAAAAACCATAGCCTTGACTGGATGGACCTTTGTTGGCAAAGTAATATCTCTGCTTTTCAATATGCTAAGTTTGTCATAGCTTTTCTTCCAAGGAGCAAGTGTCTTTTAATTTCATGGCTGTAGTCACCATCTGCAGTGATTTTGGGGCCCAAGAAAGTAAAGTCTCTCACTGTTTCCATTGTTTCCCCATCTATTTGCATGAAGTGATGGGACCGGATGCCATTATCTTAGTTTTCTGAATGTTGAGTTTTAAGCCAGCTTTTTCATTCTCCTCTTTCACTTTCATCAAGAGACTCTTTAGTTCCTGTTCGCTTTCTGCCATAATGGTGGTGCCATCTGCATCTGAGGTTATTGATATTTTTCCCAGCAATCTTGATTTCAGCTTGTGCTTCATCCAGTCCAGCATTTTGCATGATGTATTCTGCATATAAGTTAAATAAGCAGGGTGACAATATACAGCCTTGATATACTCCTTTCCCAATTTGGAACCAGTCCACTGTTCCATGTCCAGTTCTAACTGTTGCTTTTTGACCTGCGTACAGATTTCTCAGGTGGCAGATCAGATGGTCTGGTATTCCCATCTCTTTAGAATTTTCCACAGTTTATTGTGATCCACACAGTCAATGGCTTTGGTGTAGTCAATAATGCAGAAGTAGATGTTTTCCTGGAACTCTTTTCCTTTTTCTATGATCCAGTGAATGTTGGCAATTTGATTCCTGGTTCCTCTGCCTTTTCTAAATCCAACTTGAACATCTGAAAGTCCTCAGTTCACATACTGTTGAAGCCTCGCTTGAAGAATTTTGAGCATTACTTTGCTAGCATATGAGATGAGTGCAATTGAGCAGTAAGTTTGAGCATTCTTTGGCATTGCCTTTCTTTGGGATTGGAATTAAAACTGACCTTTTCCAGTCCTATGGTCACTGCTGAATTTTCCAAATTTGCTGACACATTGAGTACAACACTTTCACTGCATCATCTTTTAGGATTTGAAATAGCTCAACTGAAATTCCATCACCTCTGCTAGCTTTATAATGATGCTTCCTACGGCCTGCTTAACTTCACATTCCAGGATGTCTGGCTCTAGGTGAGTGATCACACCATCGTGGTTACCTGGGTCATGAAGATCTTTTTTGCATAGTTCTTCTCTGTATTCTTGCCACCTTTTCTTAAAATCTTCTGCTTCTGTTAGATCCATACCATTTCTGCCCTTTATCATGCCCATTTTTGCATGAAATGTTCCCTTGGTATCTCTAATTTTCTTGAAGAGATCTCTAGTCTTTCCCATTCTGTTGTTTTCCTCAATTTCTTTGCATTGATCACTGAGGAAGGCTTTCTTATCTCTCCTTGCTATTCTTTGGAACTCTGCATTCAGGTGGGTATATGTTTCCTTTTCTCCTTTGCTTTTCGCTTCTCTTCTTTTCTCAGCTATTTGTAAGGCCTCCTCAGACAGCCATTTTGCCTTTTTGTACTTCTTTTTCTTGGGGATGGTCTTGATCACTGCCTCCTGTATAGTGTCACAAACCTCTGTCCATAGTTCTTCAGGCACTCTGTCTATCAGATCTAATCCTTTGAATCTATTTGTCCCTTCCACTGTATAATCATAAGGGATTTGATTTAGGTCATACCTGAATGATCTAGTGGTTTTCTCTACTTTCTTCAATTTAAGTTTGAATTTTACAGTAAGAAATTCATGATTTGAGCCATAGTCAGCTCCCGGTCTTGTTTTTGCTGACTGTATAGAGGTTCTCCATCTTTGTCTGCAAAGAATATAATCAGTCTGATTTCAGTATTGACCATCTGGTGATGTCCATGTGTAGAACTGTCTCTTGTGTTGTTGGAAGAGGGTGTTTGCTGTGACCAGTGCGTTCTCTTGGCAAAACTCTATTAGCCTTTGTCCTGCTTCATTTTGTACTCCAAGGTCAAACTTGCTTGTTAATCCAGATATCTCTTGATGGCCTACTTTTGCATTCCATTCCCCATGATGAAACATCTTTTTGGGGTGTTAGTTCTAGAAGGTCTTGTAGGTCATAGAACCAGTCAACTTCAGCTTCTTGGGCATTAGTGTTTGGGGCATAGACTTGGATCACTGTGATATTGCATGGTTTGCCTTGGAAACAAACAGAGATCATTTGCCCTGCACCACACTCGTGCCCTTTAGTGCATGTACTCAGAAAGGGGCATGCACCCGAGTACTGCATTTCAGACTCTTTTGTTGTCTTTTATGAGAGCTACTCCATTTTTTCTAAGGGATTCTTTCCCAAGGAGTGGATATAATGGTCATCTGAATTGAGTTTGCCCATTCCCATCCATTTTAGTTCACTGATTCCTAAAATGTCAATGTTCACTCTTGTCATCTCCTGTTTGACCACTTCCAATTTACCTTGATTCATGGACCTAACATTCTAGGTTCCTATGCAATATTGTTCTTTATAGCATCGGACTTTACTTCCATCACCAGTCACATCCACAACTGGGCATTGTTTTCACTTTGGCTCCATCTTTTCATTGTTTCTGGAGTTATTTCTCCACTCTTTTCCAATAGCATATTAAGCACCTACCAACCTGGGGAGTTAATCTTTCAGTGTTATATCCTTTTGCCTTTTCATACTGTTCATGGGGTTCTCAAGGCAAGAATACGGAAATGGTTTGCCATTCCCTTCTCCAGTGGACCACATTTTGTCAGAACTCTCCACCATGACCCGTCTGTCTTGGGTGGCCCTGCATAGCATGGTTCATAGTTTGATTGAGTGAGACAAGGCTGTGGTCCACATGATAAGTTGAGCTAACTTACAGTGGCTCAAAGCCCCTTTCTGTGTACGTGCACTAAAGGGCATGAGCCTGGTACAGGGCAAAGCTTCCAAACCCCTATGTACAGATTTGAGAGATGATACGATAGTGGTCCCTAGACCACCTGCATCAGAGATCGGTAGGTGGGATTGGCAGTCAGTTTTGGCAAACTCTCCAGTGGATTTTCAGGTATGCTAAAGTTTGGGAACCACTGTGGGCCTGAAAATGAGCATTTTTAATAAGTGCCCAAGTGATACTGACCACTCCTTGAAAACCCCTGCTCTCAGAATAGAGAACAGGGGACAGTGTGTAATGGGGATCAGCTCCTTCCCCCTAAAATGCAACTTCCCCATTCCAGAGTCCCAGTCTTACCCATCTTTGAAGGCCCACTCCAAGTGAAACTTCTAGCTAGCTCGACAGTAGGTTATCACATTACACCTTATTACATTTCAGGGATCAGCAGAGTAGGAATGGTTGGGGGAGGGAGATCAAATAAGAAGTATGCAGCAGAGATCAGATGTGGTCCTCAGAGCCTGAGCTGTTTACTGTCTGGCCCTTTAAAGAAAATGTTTGCCAATTCCTCTTATATTTATTTGTGTACTTTTCTTATTTCCCCTCATAAACTGCTAACTCCAAAGCCAATATCTGAATCGTATGTGTGTTTCATTCAGTACCAAGCACATGATAGTTGTTCAGCACACATGGAGAGGACGGATGTTGGTTGGGTGAGCCAGTTTTGTGTTTAACCAGTGTTCTGAGGTCCAAAAGAAATGATCAGCCATTCTATGTCCACGAAATAAGAGCAATAGTTTCTCATTTGAGTAGGTGATGAGAATCAAGAAGTTTACACTAACGGAATTTATTCTTTTTGTTAGTAACTTGAGCGTGCTGTGATTCATGGGGTCGCAAAGAGTCGGCCACAACTGAGCGACTGAACTGAACTGAACTGAATGATGAAAACCAGTTAGGAGTTGTCCTGTTGCTTGAAAAACAAGACTAGCATTTTAGAATGTTCCTAAGTGGAAGTGTTAAAAATAAGCTAAAAGCTTGAATTTTCACTTGGATTTTTTGTCCAGTAAAAGATTTTCATGGTTACACACTACCAGAGTTAAAAAGAGACCCTGGAGGGACTTCCCTGGTGGTCCAGTGGTTAAGATTTTGCCTTCCAAGGCAGGGAGTGTGGGTCTCGTCCTTGATCCCTGATTGAGGAGCTAAGCTCCCACATGCCTTGTGGTCAAACAACCAAAACATAAAACAGAAACGATATTATGAAAAACTCAATAAAGACTTTATAAAATGGTCCACATTAAAACAAAGTCTTTAAAAAGAGAGAGAGACCCTAGAGGCAACACTGCATGGATCACACAGTCCTGGCTCACCCTCTGCTTGAATGCCTCCACCAACTGAAAGCTCGTTTCTTCACAAAGCAGCCCATTCCACCTTTAACAACTCCAACTGTTAGTAAGCACTTTTTTTCTGCTGAGTTGAAATCTATCTCCTTACAGTTTCCACTCTGTAGTCCTATTCTAGCTATCACAATTAGCTACTGAAGTTTTATAATTATGAGGAGGAAAGTAAGGTAAATGTACACTTGCCCGGAAAGAGTGGAAAGTTGAAGAGGATCTACCCCTATTTAGATAGTTTTCTTCTGCAAATAGTAGCAAGGGGGTCTAAAAATACCAGAAGCTGAAAGCCAGCAGGTATGCCAAAAGAAATAAAGCAAACATATGGGTATAAGATGGGATAGAAAATAACATTCCAAATACAATAGGAAGCAAAAGACTGGTGGTGACAGGAGATCATAGACTGACCACAGACATGCTGTGTGTTTCCGCTCGAGGGGAATGTTAATAGCAATTAGAGGCTATTCTTTGGGACAAATGAGGGGAAGAGCTGGGCTGGGGTGGGGATGGCTGTGGGAGTGGGGGAAACTCTGAATTGCTTTGTGATCCCAAATCTCTGAACTGGCTGCCAGGACAAGTTGCTAGGGCAGACGCACAGCAAGAGAAAGCCTCTTAGGAATGGCTGAGTCCTTCAACTGGTGGGCTGGGCCAAAGCAGCGAGGGCCTAAGGAGGGAGCTGTTCCAGAGGAGATGGGAGGAGGGGTGGAGGAAGGAGGCTCAGTGCCTGCTCACAGTATAATGTTGGCTGAGCACTCATGCAGACACCTCGCCAACTGACCAGCCGGATCACTACATGAAAAGTAGCTCCAAGACCCATTTCTATTTTCATTTTTCTGTTCATTTTTGTTAGAGTACAGTTGCTTTACAATGTTGTGTCAGTTTCTGCCATACAGCGAAGTGAATCAGTTATATGTGTAGATATATCCCCACTTTCTTAGAGTTCCTTCCCATTTAGGTCACCAGAGAGCATTGAGTAGAGTTCCCTGTGCTATAAAGTGGGTTATAGCACAGTTATAGCTCATTAGTTATCTATTTTATGCATAGTAGTGCATATATGTCCATCCTAATCTCCCAGTTTGTCCCACCCCGTCCCTTGGTATCCATACATTTCTAATCTACATCTGTGTCTCTGTAAGAACAATGTTTATTGATCACTCACTCTCTGCTTTTCTAAAGCACTGTTACCACTCAGAGCCTGGGGTTATGTGGGGCACTTAATCTAAAAATAGCAGATGCTAATAAGCTTCTGGTCTCTTACTTTCCACCTGTCTTCCCAGCGCACATGTGCATGAGTGCACATGCGTGAACCTGCCCCTGTCACACATACACACACCATACATTACCATGGGTAAATCTACATAGTTATCACCTCTTCCAGTTTCACCTGTGTGATGGGATTATTTTTTCCTTTTTTTCCCCACCCTTTGCTTAGGAAGAAAATACCGTAGATTTGAGAAAGGGGCTTTTAGGATGCTGGGGAAGTTTATAATCAAGCCTAGAATAGGATTATGTTCAATAATTGTAAAGGGTTAAAAGCCCAAATTGTTGAGGGTCTTCCCTTCTCCACGTTCAAAGAGCTCCCATATGACAGTTCAGACTTGAGTTCTAGATTCAGACTGTTCTGGTTGATGCCACTTAATAGCTGTGTGAGCTGGGACAAGCCCTGTGACTTCTCGGGACCCGCTTCCTCAGCGGGTTCCTCAGCAGTGGCTGTTGCTGTTCAGTTGCCAAGTCATGTCCAGCTCTTCACAACCCCATGGACTGTGGCTCGCTAGGCTTCCCTGTCTCTCACCATCTCCAGGAGTTTGCCCAAGTTCATGTCCATTGAATCCATGATGCCATCCAACCATCTCATCCTCTGTCACCCTCTTCTTCTGATTTTAATCTTTCCCAGCATCAGGGTCTTTTCCAATGGATCAGCTGTTCGCATCAGGTGACCAAACTATTGGAGCTTCAACTTCAACATCAGTCCCTGCAAAGAGTATTCAGGGTTGACTTCCTTTAAGATTGACTTGTTTGATCTCATTGCTTTCCAAGGGACTCTCAAGAGTCTTCTCCAGCACCACAGTTCAAAGCATCAATTCTTCAGCACTCTGCCTTTTTTATGGTCCAGCTCTCACATCCATGCATGATTACTGGAAAGACCATAGCTTTGACTATAAGAACCTTTGTCAGCAAAGTGATGTCTTTGCTTTAATTACCCTGCTTCCTCAGCAGTAATAATCAATAATTACTACTCCGAAACAATGCCAGAAAGAGTAAGTGGGTGAGGGAGGCTGGTCACTATTAAATGCCTATTCTGTGCTGCAAACTGTACTTTCATTTTGTTATTCAGTTTTCTCAATCAGTCTTAAAAATCTATATCAGTAGCACTGTTTACAAATGAGGAAACTGAGGCCCGTGGACTTAAATAACCTAAGGTTTCCTAGCTAGAGCTGAGGCAGGAAAGGAAGTAGCCTTCTCTGAATACAGAACTCTTCCCTTTTTCTTCTAAATCATGTTGCTCCCTGAGACTGTGCCTGGCACATAGTGGGCTTTCAGGAAAGGTAGGTGTCCTTCATCCCCCAAATGATTTTGTAAACAACACAAACAGGACCAGGCTTATATCTAAATAATAATCTGAAAACAGGTACAAGAAAGACTTACAAATGTTAGACACACCCTAAATCCAGGTGTGATTTCTGGGGTACACAGAGGCAGGTCTGGGGAGAGTTACAGTTGACAGATCTGCTGTGGACTGGCCCCCTGCTTGAGACGACACCTGTGAGACAGTCTATCAGACAGAAGGCCAGAGGAGCCAAGTTAAACTGGCAAGAGATTCACTGCCCAGCGAGACCTAGCCTGGAGTGCACATAAGTCACTCTGCCATTTGTGTGCAGACTTGTGAGCCTGCTTTCAGACCCTGCGTGCGCCATTTACAAGCTCCATGGCCTCACGTAACTTATTACACTACTCTGAACCTCAATTTTCTTGTGGGAAGAGTGAAGACATAATCCCCGTGTCATAGGTTTATTGTGAGGAATAAATAAGATCATGCATTTCAGGCTCCTGTCACTAAGCAGGTACCCCCAGAATGGCAAGAATTATCAGTTACCAGCACCAGATTTAAGGCCACTGGCCTCCTAGTGCATAAAAGATCATTCACATACAGAGCAAGAGTCTTCATGACAGGAGGTATCTATTTCTCTATACCCCAGGCCATCTATTTCTCTATAATATCTCAAAGCCCCATTTTTTAAGCTCCTCATAGGGGATAATAAAGGAAACTCTAAGGGAGGAAGACTACACTCTTGGAGTAAGCTATGGGGGGAGCATGTTCAAGTGGCAGTGCCCCAACATAGCCCCTGCTTCTTCAAGGGACTCTTGACCCTGGTGTTCATAATGTGAGCAAACGCCAAGAGACAAGTGATAGCTACAGGGCCACTGGTAGATCCAAGTATATCCAGTTTGGAGGGTAGGACAAGAAGAGAAAGTAAGTCTGGTGAAGACTTTATAGAGGGTCGTCCTTGGTGGTCCAGTGTTTAAAAATCCACCTTCCAGTGCAGGGGACACAGGTTCGATCCCTGGTTGGCGAATTAAGATCCCACATGCCTCAGAGGTACTGAGCTCACACACGGCAACTAGAGACTCCATACTCTCTAGAGCCTGTTCTCCACAACAAGAGAAGCCCTTCCCTTCACACACACACATACACACACACACACACACACACACACACACCCTGCAACAAAGACTCAGCACAACCAGAAAAATTAAAAAAAAAAAACTTTATAGATAAATGTCCATGTCATTGAACAATTACTTTGAAAGCCTTGCTATTTCCCCTAATCTCTGGCTCAGTTATGCTTGTCAGAAAGTAGCAATAGTAGACAGGCTAGCCTATTGTGACTTAACCCAACATCAGGCCAGTTCAAGGCTGAGATGGGGTGGCAGAGAATGGAATGCTCTAGAAATGGGGAGGAGGATGTGAGCTTGGTGGAGAAACTTAGTATGGAGAGGTTTTTATAGAGGTCTTTTTATAACCTCGGCTCCTGAGACTTCTGTGTACAAATCCCAGGAATGCAGAATTCTGCGAAAACTACACAGGGGAAAACTGACTGAAACCATCAGATGAAGAGTTTACTTTGTCCCCACACATATAAAAGAAGAGTTTTCTAAGTTTGAGGTTATTGGTGGAAATTGAAGTATCTTTTTCTCATATAAGAGTCTTCTTTTACCCTACGATAGCTCAGTGGTAAAGAATCCACCAGCAATGCAGGAGACACAGAAGATGCTGGTTCGATTCCTGGATTGGGAAGATCCTATGGAGAAGGAAATGGCAACCCACTCCGGTATTCTTGCCTGAAAAATTCCATGGATAGGGGAACCTGGTGGGCTACAGTCCATGAGATTGCAAAGAGTCGGACACAACCTAGTAACTAAATAACAACAACCTACTCCCTTTTGAGTCTGTGCCATAATCTAGGAGGCTGTTCAAACAACAGCCACTGTGTCCCATGGTTGTTCCTTAGTTGTGGGGATTATAAGTCCAAAGTCAAGGCTCCTCCGTCCTTGGGATTCTCCAGGCAAGAATGGAGTGGGTTGCCATTTCCTTCTCCAGTGCATGAAAGTGAAAAGTGAAAGTGAAGTCACTCAGTCGTGTCTGACTCTTCACGACCCCATGGACTGCAGCCTACCAGGCTCCTCTGTCCATGGGATTTTCCAGGCAAGAGTACTGGAGTGGGTTGCTGTTGCCTTCTCTGAATCTCAGTCTAATCATGAGGAAAAAAAAAACACACACACACCAAGTTAAATTGAAGGACAGTCTGGAGAATAATTGACCAGTTCTCATCAAAAAATGTCAATGGCATGAAAGACCGGTCAGGACTAAACTGTCAGAGGTCAGAGGAGACTGAGAAGGCGTAAAAATCAAATGCTATGTAGTATCCAGGACCGGTGGTGGTTTAGTCGCTAAGTCGTGTCTGACGCTTGTGACCTCATGGACTGAGCCCACCAGGCTCCTCTGTCTATAGGATTTTCCAGGCAAGAATACTGGAGAGTGGGTTGCCCTTTCCTTCTCCAAGGGGTCTTCCTGACCCAGGGACTAAACCTGGGCCTCCTGCACTGCAGGCAGTTTCTTAACTGACTGAGCTCACAGGGAAGCCCATTCCAAGGACTAAAAGGAGGACCAAATATGGTCTGTAATTTGTTTAATAACAGTGTATCTATGTGACTTTCCTGGTTTTGATGATTATACTGTGGTTCATAAGAGTATATGGGAGCTCTTGCCTATTCTCCCAACTCTTCTATAAATCTAAAATTATTTCCAAGTACAAAATAAAAGATGCATCCCATGGGCGTGCTTAGTTGTGTCCGACCCTTTGTGACCCCATGGACTCTTCTGTCCATGGAATTTTCCAAGTAAGAATACCTAGTGGGTTGCCATTTCCTCCTCTAGGGAATCTTCCCAACCCAGGAATTGAAACCGCATTTCTCAGTGTGTCTCTTAAAAATATTTTTTTTATTTGTTGGGTTCTATTTCACAGTGAAATTGTTCTATTTTGATGGCTAGGACTACATGGCCAGTTTTCAACTCTCATCCTTCATTTCTGCCTTTTTGGGCCTTCCTTTATGCACTTGGGTTTCTAGAGACACTGAAGGATACAACGTACAGAGGACGGGGGCGAGAGGAGAACTTTTCGCAGCAGTTTGAGCGAAATTCATCTGAGCTGTTTCCAGTGTATCCGTAACCTCAGACCGCTGCCAGAGGCATAATCACATTAGTGCAAATAAGGACACTTATGCTGATGCAGAAACTGCAGGGAGGTGCAAGGAGTTCTCCTTTCGGGCCCCTGAGTCTAGAGAGCTTGAACACTTGCTAACACTGACTTGTACCTGGACAGAGAGGCAGCCAGAGGAGAGGCAGATCCACAGCAAAAGCACTGTCCCCTGCCTCTTCAAACTCCCCATCCCCGCGCCAGCAGCCTCTGAGGGGCACCCATCAGTCAGTCTCCACTTCCATTAGGGGAAGCCGACCTCACTCCACCCCCAAGGCTTTAAGCTCCATTTGGAGAGCTCTGTTTTTCAGTGTCTTCCCCCTCTACTTCCCTGGAACCCCTGTCACAGCTGTAATCCGCAGCAAATGGATTTATTTCCCTGACCCTCGGGACAAAAGCCTAGTGTTCCCCAGACTTGGTGGCTCCTGGGAGGGCAGAACCCTCAGTGTTTCTCCAGCTGCTGGTCTCAGGCCCTCTGAGCAGCAGGGACCTGTAATCAGATCACTATCAGAGCCAGTTACAGTCAGCATATCATTCAAAGTGGTCCCTCACGGTGGGGAAGGGGAAATTGACTAAAGTACCAATCATAGCCTTCAGAGCGCCAGCTCACACAAAATGGCACAGTGAGTTGGAACCCAGAGAAAAATAGACTACGAGTTCTAGACGTTAGCCATTAATCAGATCTGGCTGGGTTTGCAGTGGGAGTCCACAGGGATGGGTGGCCTTGGGGGAGAAGTAAGGAACTAGTTAGGAGAAGGGAGCAAGAAGGGTAGGAATTGAAAAGGAAATTGAATAGGAGTATGTGAAATGTTGAAAGCTGAGTTAAGTTTAACGTGTTCAGATTTTCTCATGTGGGGCCCCAGGGTAGGGGTGTAAGGAGACTCCACTCGTGCCTCCGTGGCTCCCACAAGCCTTCAGAGCATCTGCTGCTTCCCACAGAGCAGGGCTTCAGGGTAAAAGGCCCTGCAAGCTTGGCTTCAAAGAGTGGACTGTAGTCAAAAAAGTCTAAAAGCTGCTATATTGTTCTACACTTACTAATTAATTCTGTTTCTTTCTAACCCTAGTTCCTTTCCACCAGAAGACCAGTGAGAAAGTGACATATGGCAGGACCCCAGCTTCAGATTTCTCCTTAGGCAAACTCCAGTCCTCCAGTTGAGTACATTCAACCACAGGTCCAGGAGGTTTGCCAGGGTGCCTCCATATCCATGCTTCTGGAGGATAGTCAGCGGAGCCCAGTCTCCTTAAGTGACTTACTTCCCCAAACACTAGGCTTCAGTTTTTGCATAGGGAAAACAAGGGGGATTATGGAAATGTTTGATTTCTTAAATTGATTGGTGAGTGCCCTTGTGTATTATCCTTTGTATATTATATACATGTGTGCTCAGTCCCTCAGTCATATCTAACTCTCTGCAGCCCCATGGATTGTAGCCTGCTAGGGTCCTCTGTCCACGAGATTTCCCAGGCAGGACTCCTGGAGTGGGTTGCCATTTCCTACTCCAGGGGATCTTCCTAACCCAGGGATGAACTCCCGTCTCCTGCATTGGCAGGCAGATTCTTTAGAACTAAGTGACCTGGGAAGCCCATATTTTATACAGAGGTGGTTTTGTAAGTATGTAATATTTAATAGACATTTATTAATAATTAGGGGTTAAATTCAGTGAACACAATTCTTTGCCACCTCTGAAAATCTAGCTTGCTCCGGTATAGACTTTGGCCAGTGTCATTGAAATAGTTGCTCAAGATGAGATCATGAATGACATCTCAGAGGTTGTAGTGTGGGAAGAGCTCTGGCTTTGGAGTCAGACTGAGTTTTGCATCCTAGTTCTGTGATGACCTTAGATAAGTTACTTTGATAAGTTCTTCATTGAAAAAATTGGGATAATATCTATCCCACAAGACAGATTATGTGTATTTATAAAGCATCTACTATAGATATTGATACATAATAGGTGCTCAAAAAATAATCAATATTTTAGTGCAGATACTGATGGAAGGTACTGAAATTAAAACACCAGTGGTATATGCTTTAAAGGAGTTGGTAAGAATTCTTCAGATGAGATAGAAATTAAGCAAAGCTTTCTATCTAGAAGTAGGATAGAGTGTGGTATGTTTCAAGCAATTTTGTTTAATAAACATTTATGAAATAAAATGCTAGGTATAAATGGGAAAAGAGGATATAATCCTTGTTCCCCAGAAGTTCAGAGTCTAGTGAGAAAGACAGACATATAAGCAGATCAGTTGCATATGACATGACATTACAAGTGCTAGGAGAGAGGTAAGCACAAAGTGTCATGGAATAGCCAACCAACTGGACGGCTCTAAGGGAGAAATTAAAACCTAGTTTGAAGGAAGCAAGAGAAATGTTAGAGGAATCTGTGTTGAATAAAATTTTCACAGAAGAGGCTCAGGTGGTTCTGATGATCTGAGGAGCTCGTTAAGTGACAAATGGAAGGCGGGCATTTCAGGGAGGAGGGAACAACATAAGTAAAAGCACGGAGGTCAGAAATAACTAGATGTCCTAAACTTCAAGTCTTTTGTTTCCAGTGATAGTGTGGTGTGGAAAATGAGGCCAGGGAGGCAGGCAGGGTCAGCTCATGGGCGTCCATATGCCCCATTGAGAAACAGTGGGGAAACTGTGTGAGCCCAAGAACAGAGATAACTGAACAAATGGTGCAGGGACAACAGGAATATCAAAGAATGAAGTTTAAGGAAGCAGTTTGGTAGTTCCTCAAAAAGCTAAATATTGAACTCCCATCAGTTCAGTTCTGTTCAGTCACACAGTTGTGTCCAACTCTTTGCGACCCCATGAACCCAGCATGCCAGGCCTCCCAGTCCATCTCCAACTGCCGGAGTCTACCCAAACCCATGTCCATTGAGTCGGTGATGCCATCCAACCATCTCATCCTCTGTCATTAGAGTCCTTTCAAATGAGTCAGCTCTTCGCATCAGGTGGCCAAAGTATTGGAGTTTCAGCTTCAACATCAGTCCTTCCAATGAAGACCCAGGACTGATCTCTTCCAGGATGGACTGGTTGGATCTTCTTGCAGCCCACGGGACTCTCAAGAGTCTTCCCCAAACACCAAAGTTCAAAAGCATCAGTTCTTCGTGCTCAGCTTTGTTTATAGTCCAACTCTCACATCCATACATGACAACTGGGAAAACCACAGCCTTGACTAGGCGGACCTTTGTTGACAAAGTAATGTCTCTGCTTTTTAATATGCTGTCTTATGGTCTAACAATTCCACTCTTAAGTATATACCCAAAAAGAATTGAAAGCAGGGACTCAAACAGGTACTTGTATACCTATGTTCATAGCAGTGTTATTCACAGTGGCCAAAATGTGGAAACAACCCAAATGTGCGTCAGTGGATGAACTGATATACAAAATGTGATATATACATACAATGGAACAGTATTCAGCCGTAAGAAGGGATGAAATTCTGATACATGCGGCAACATAGATAGACCTTGGAAAGTGAAAGTGAAACGTGAAAGTGTTAGTCACTTGATCGTGTCCCACTCTTTGCGGCCCCATGGACTGCAGCCCACCAGGCTCCTCTGTCCCTGGGGATTCTCCAGGCAAGAATACTGGAATGTGTTGCCATTCTGTTCTCCAGTCTTTGAAAACATGCTAAATAAAATAAACTAGACACAAAAGATCAAATATTACATGATTCCACTTATATGAGATATCTAGAAGAGACATTTATAGAGAGAGAAAGTAGATTAGAATTCATCAGGGGCTGGACATTCAGTTATTGCTAAATGATGACAGAATTTATGTTTGGGGTATTGAAAATTCTGGGAATAGATAGTGGTTGCCCAAGGCCATGCAGCTAGTCTCAGTAGAGCTGGCATTCCCAAAGCTAGGATTACCAGACTCCTAAGTCCACGCTCTGTATTCTTTAGCATGTCTGCTCTCCTGGGATGACTGGGCACCAGCGAATGGGCAGAGCGAAAGGCTGGTGGTTCATTCACTGCAGCAGTAACTACTCTGCACGCACGAAAGCTAGCGAAACCCTCCTCTTTCCCGCCACCACATAGCACACATCCCTCAACACGCCACTCTTCTGAATGCCAGGACATGTGCTCTTATCACTCATTTGGAACTCAGATCAGGGTGGGCAACATTATTTTTATTTTTAAATTTGTACTTTATGCCCAATCCCCACCAACTAAGAAACGGAGTCAGGAGTTAAGGGACAGGCTTCCAAAGATTCATTAACCTCTACAATTATAAGCACATTTTTTATATATCTGTGCATTTTTTTCTGGGCTACAGGGCTTAGGTGTCATCATCTCTGATAAGCCTCCAACAGTTATGAATGTTGAAATGAGGGTCCGTGTGTCTTTTCAGTTCCCAGTACTTAGCAAGCATACCTCGCATGCTATAGATCTCATCAGATGTTCAGGTTGTGGGAAAACTAGGAACATGTTGATTGGGGAACATTCTAGAAGTGGTTGACGAGTGGAAGGCGGGACTGGGCAGCTTCGTGCTTTGAAAGCAGAGACACAATGTAGGTTTGGGCAGCTCAAATGTTACTTCTCCTCTGAAGTGCTCCCTAGTCTGTATGGCAGAGTCTATTCTTCCCTCCTCTGTGCTCCGCAGGAGAGACTGCAAGGGAGCCAGAGAGAGAAAGAGAGAAATGGAGACACAGCGATTCAAAAGTGAGAGCTAGAGAGAGCAACAGCCAGCAGAGAGGGAGGAAGAGGGAGTCTCCTTACTCTCTGTGTGCGAGGATGCGCCTGATCAGGCCTGGGGGAGAGAGAGAGCCAGGCAGGGGGACCGAGAGAGAGAGAGAGAGAGAGAGAGAGAGAGAGAGAGAGAGAGAGAGAAAGAGCTGGAGCCCGGGGAGTGGGACCAGGAGTGAGCAGCGGGAGGGGGTGTGGGAGAGAGAGCAGAGGCAGGCGAGGAGTAGGGAGACAGCGCCTCTGAGTGACTGGAGTAGCCGGTCAGGGCCAGTGGAAGGACGGGTGGGGCGGGGGGAATACGTGTTCAAGGGAGAGGTGAGTGTGAGCACGCAGAAGTTGGGAAGGGGAGGGCAGCTGTGGGCACAGGGTGAGCAAGCATGGGGTTGAGGGGGCAGCAACGAGAATGGGAAAACCAGGGGCTGGGGGCAAAAATCAGCAAGACAAGAGGGGTGCAGAAGCCAAGATCGAGGTGGAGAAGAGAGGAGGGAGAGGCACGCTTGGGAGCAGGAGGAACGGCAGACGCAGACAGCAGGAGAGTCCAGGAAACATGCTGTGTCCCCATGCAGCTGAAGTCAGTCTCTCTCTTTCCCGCTCTTGCTCTCTTTCTTTCTCTCTCTCTCTCTTACTCCTTCCCTTTCTCTTTCTCTCTCTCTTTCTTTCTCTTTCCCTCTCTCTCTCTCTCACATGGGGAGCAGCTGCTATCTTGCCTGTGCAGTTTTTCCATAAACAAATACCCTGCTGTCTTTAGAATGTTGTCTTCTTTTATTTCTCGTCAAGAATTGAGTGCATCCTGTGCCCTGGCCGCTGCGAAAGCACAGTCAAGCCGAGGCCTGACCACTCAGGATGTAGACTGCCCCCTCCTTTATTTGCTGTGGCCACTGCCTTGTTTCATTTTATTTGTTTATGTCTATAAGTATACTACTTCCGTTGAGATTTCTAGGGTGGGACACAAAGCAAGAACTGAAACCCAATTCTGGGCAACAGTTTGGAAAAGGGAGGTGGGCATTGAACTAAAAGAAGACTTTGAGATTCTGTGGGATATTCCAAGTTTGAACATACCTCTCATTTACTGATTTGTTGCTTGGTGAGCCTCCTAATTCCAACAGAGCCTCATGTCTGCAACTAGGTTGTTAGTTTCTGCAAGATCAGAAGTATGCCTTCTGTTGCTTTCTATCGAGCCAACCCTTCCTTCCATGGAACCATAGGGTAAATTTCAACTGAGCAGAGCACAGGAAATACTTGTTGGCTTTGCTGTTTCATCAGCCTGCACCACCATTATCATCATAAGCATTCTTAACAAGTGAGTGGCCAAAATGAGTCCTAGAGCTGAGTGCAGTTCGGGACAAAGAGAATTCATGGAGGACAGCCTTGCCCTGTGGTAGTAAAGGCAGACATAAAAATTAGGAGAGGGACTTCCCTAGCAGTCCAGTGGTTAAGACTCCGCACTTCCAGTGCAAGGGGGCGCAGGTTCAGTCCCTGATCTGGGAAACTGGATTTCACATGTTTTGTTTGTTTGAGTGTGACAAAACCTTTACTGACAGCTCAAACCTCAGTAGACATCAGAAAATTCATATAGGAAAGAAATTATTTAAATGTGATATATGTGACAAAGTCTTCAGCCGAAATGCACACCAGGATCTCACATGTTGCACAGCATGGCCAAGAAATTTTAAAAAAAGAATAAAATTAAATTTTAAAAAGCTCGGGGAAATCACTGCTTAAAAGGATCAGGTCATGAGTATTGTTTGCTTTGCCTTGGAAGCCATAGGCCTCTGAACTTCAACTTGCTGCCTTCCACTGGGAGTAACCTGGATTTCCTCACCTCCAGCCTTCATGTCTTTGAGCCTTCGCCCATACTTTTTGCAGCCCATGGTAAAACCCACCCAGTCTGAGGACAGCATCCTGAGGAATGCTGACAACTCCAAACTAAGCATGTTGGGAAGAAGATGGCAGGGCGTTATTAATGACTATTTTAGTTCTTTGCACTGAGGTTTTCAATATATTATTATTTTCTTCACTTATTAAGTTGGCATAATCTGCAAGCAGAGAATTGAATTCTATGCGAGAATGACGAAGAAGTGTGGATTTTAGACATAGGGAGGAGTGGGTAGAAGGAAAAGCTTACACACACACACACACATATATATCAGGATTTTTTGGAAAAGAAGGAAAGAAGGAAAAGAGAGGAACTTGACCTGAGACCTTGGCATGACTTCCCCCGACTCCTTCCTTTTTTCTCAGTTCTTCTCCACTCCCACATTGCCTTGAAGGGATGCACAGCTTCCAGTTCTGAACCCCAAGCATACGACGGTCCCTGAAGGAATTTCTGTCATTTGCATCCTTGGTGCCCAGGATAGAAGTTCCAGGAGACTCTGCCAGTTCCACCTTGGAAGAGGCTCGATCTGTTGGAACTGGACGGTGGGAACCAGGCTGGGGCCAGGTTTAATGACCGCAACAGCCAGTGCATAAGGAGCTCTCAGTATATGCTCGACTCCCCGCTCAGCACTTCGTATCGTTAACATCCTCCCAACAATCCGTACAGTCTTGTGTCTGCCAGATTAAGACAGAAGGTTAGAGAAGTGTGACTTGCCAAGGCTTCCCGGCTGGTAAATGGCAGAGCCAGGACTCAAACCCAAGTCTCTCTGACTCCAAAGCCTGTGGTTTTCACCACAGCGTGGTGTCCTGCTCAGCATAGACTGGGGAGCACTCGCTGAGTACTTTGGGAAGGAAACAGACTCCAAACATACTCGAAGCTCTTCTGTCTTGGCAAACAAGACAAATACTACAGTTTATTTTATTGCCTCTTTCTCTCATTCTGTTCTCTCTAGATTTTTTGATCCCATTTCTTTCAAGAACTGCCTGTGTAAATACAGACAAGTAATAATTTCTCTGATATTCAGTTTCTCCACCCCACTGATGAAAATGTTGCTGGTATGAAGGATGCTCCCTAAGATCACTGCTAGGAAGCCCACCATAGGGGTTCTTTGTGGCTGTTTTTCACCTCTCCAAGCAGAATAACAGGTCATCAGGTTTAGATTCAGGCTGACCTGATTTCACACTCGCCTTGCGAGCCTTGTCCTGATGGCAGGGGTGGCTCAAGAGCTCGGTTCAGAAGAGTTCCCACCACAGGCTGGGGGAGACAGATGCCTATTTGTGCGTCCTCTAGTTTGTTAAGCATTTCCCTTCTGCCTCTTTCCTCCCAGCACCTGCCTGCTCATCCACCACCTGAGCACCCTGACTGTGCTGTCCCGTAGGCCATGGAGAACGAGCTGCCGGTCCCCCACACATCCAGCAGCGCAGGTGCCACCAGCAGTGCCAGCTGTGTCAGCAGCAGCAGCAGTAGCAGCAGTGGTGGCAGTGGCCGGCCCACGGGGCCCCAGATTTCTGTGTACGGCGGCATTCCTGACCGGCAGGCCGTGCAGGTAAGATGCCACCTGACTGCTCGTTAACCAGGAGGACATGTTGGTGTGGTCCGGTCGGACAGCCAGGGTGCCAAGTCAAAAATGGGCACAAGGGCGTATGTTAGTGGCAGATGTCTGTGCCTCATTGGAGAAGCAGTGATGCGAGATGGGTTCCCTCGAGGAGGTCTGGGGAGAGTGGAAATACTTAGCAGAGCCGGAAAATTCCTTTCTTACCTGGTGACTTAGACCCCATAGGGCCATTTGGGGAGGAGATGCACGTGAAATCTTTAAGGGCAGACAAGTGAAACTAGCAGACAGGAAAAAAGGATCAGCATCAGCTTGGCTGCAGCCTAGAGCCACTATCTAGGTGACCACTGCCCCGTGACAAATCTGTCTCTAACGCACAGAGGGCCGAAAAGGACCCCAAACAACCCTTTGTCTTTGCAGCCTTCTGCCTTCTTCCCTAAAGCAGTGGTTTGCAAAATGTCATCCGTGAGGCCTTCTGGTTGACTACACACTCTTCCAAAATGCAGTCATGACCACACATTGCCTGCCATCTGCCACGCACCCCATGCGGTCCAAAGCATTTTGCCTATCTATCTTCTCCTCCAGCTGGGAGGAGGATTCATATTAGGCATAATTTTATAGTTAAGAAAACTGAGGCTCAGAGAAAGTGGTGTCTTATCCAGGGTCATGCAGGTAAAGACAAAAATGCTGAACCTGATTCTCACCCCCCACCCCCACCCCAAACCCACGTTCTTATTCCCTACAATGTCTGGTTGAAGTTCCTGGATAAAATAGGCAGAAAAGAAAGACCACAGCGGAGAAATGTGTTTTCTGATGGCTTCGCTGTTGCAGTTTGAGTGTACCAGATGAGTGTCCTTACCTTGCTTTGGCCCTAGACCCAGATTAGGGGATGGAGGGGAAGCCACAGCAGACGGTGGGAGAGCCCGAGAAGTCTAGCTGGAGCAGACCCCATCAGATGCTCTGGAATCTTTCCTCTCCTAGCTATCTCTGCCTCACACTTAGTAGCACCACGCTTCCATCCTTGCCGCCTCCTCCAGAGCCTCCTCCCCTGGGCCCTTTGCACATGAGTATTTTAGCACGTTTCTACCTGCGGACATTAGGAGGTGCCCTCCATACCCTCCTGCCTCTCACCACAATTCCAGGCAAAAGGGATTTGAGATTTCTGCTCTGGCAAGTGGAGTGACCCGAAGTGGTGTTGCGCACCCAAGCAGAACCAGTGGGGCGCCTCCTACTTCCATTCATTCACATCCTCCAGGGAGGAAGAGTCTGTCTCTACACTGCTATCTGGATGCTGGGTGGTGCTTTTAGGAGTCTAAGGGAAATAGAAAGGCTAGATAAAGGGAATAAGGAGAAAGAATTATGGGGAGAACAAGGTGTAAGAAGCACGGAGTGCACGTAAAGCAGGAACCTCGGAGGGGAAAGTGCGCTGAAGGAAGCATATGGAGGAGATGGTGTGTGGAAAGGGCATCTGGGGAGACTCCAGAGCCCAGGGAGAATCTGTGATATCAGCCTGTTTTTATAAAACCCCCAATCTGAGCCCCAAGGCGATTTTGTCCAAGAGCCACCAGCCCCTGAAAATCACTCTGAGCCAAAGAGAGCTAGACTGGAGGCTCACTGCCATGGGGCAGAACCCAGGGCAGAAGCAGCCCTGTAGCCAAGGGATTCGGCAGAATAAGGGTGGGAAGTGGGCCAAAGCCTGGCCAGGGCCCAAGTAAGGCACTCCCCACCCTGGGAAGATGGCAGGAGAGTGACCAGGTAAGAAGAAAGGAGGAGAATAGAGAAGAGGATTAGAGGGTCTCAGGGCTGGAGGACAGGCGTTCACTTTTCCTTGTTCCTGAGGGCGGAGGAGAGGCTTTGAAGAGTGGGAGAGTGGGAGGGGATCAAAGAGCAGCCGTTTGTTGTTTCCAAGAGAGTGTGGCTCAACCAGTCCCATCCGAAAAGAGGGAATAGCAGAAAGACAAGTGGGAGATGGTAGCTCGAGAGAGGGAGCAGTAGCGAGAAGGAGGGAGAAAGTAAAAGAGGAACGCAGCCTCCTACGGCTGCAGCAGCATCCTCGTACCTGTAGCATCTCTGTGGCTGTAGCATCCCAGCTCCGCAAGGGCGGAGAGACAGCCTCCTGAGGGACCAGTAGGACCTCTCAGCAGCTGGGGGCAGACCGTGCCAGGAGGGTCTTCCCTTGGACAAGTTTTAGTTTGGCTGGCTGGAATAGGCCCCTACTTCCTCTTTCTTCCCATCCCTTTCCCCCTTCTGCCTTGTTGAGCTTTGGTTCCCTCTGTCATCATCACCCCTGTGGTCCTGTTACTCTCATCTGAGGCTGCAGAGTGGTGGGGAGGGGTACCTAAAAAGCCTGCCATAGGACCGGTGGCACAGGTCTCCTGTCTCCTGACCTGAGGGTTGTTAGAGGGTCATGTGCCACCCATATCTGGACAGAACAGGGAGCATGTACCCTGAAGAGAAATGGGGATAAATCAGGTCGGAGCATGTAGAGCTGTGCAGACAGCCGTCTCCCTTGCTCCCTGGTGAGAGGGGATCACAGACCTGGTCATTCATCCAGTCAACAGAATGTTTCTGCACCTACTGTATGCCAGAGTTCATGTCAGACCTAGGGGGAGGGGTTGGAGCAGGCCTGGCTGCAGAAGGGGCTCTTCTCTCCCCCGCCCCACCCTTCACAGGTGATCCAGCAGGCCCTGCACCGGCAGCCCAGCACAGCGGCCCAGTACCTGCAGCAGATGTATGCAGCCCAGCAGCAGCACCTCATGCTGCAGACGGCAGCCTTGCAGCAGCAGCACCTCAGCAGTGCCCAGCTCCAGAGCCTGGCGGCCGTGCAGCAGGTGAGACCGAGGATGCCACCAAAGGAAGCGGGGGAGGAGGCAGGTGCCCCACCCCTCCCACACGTTCTCTAACTGCCTTCTCATGGAACCCCTGCGAAGTCGGCACCACTGTCATCTGCGTCCTTCGGCAGACGAGGAGAGCGGCTCTGGGAGGCTCGGACCTCCCCCAGGGGCCGCAGAGCTCTCGAGCAGGCTGGCCTTGCTCGAGGGGGGCCCGCCGGCTGCCTGCCTCACCGCCACAGCGCACCGCAGGGAGGGGACTGAGGGCGCGAGAAGGCGTCCACAGGAGAAGGCCGTCACCCATTCAGCCCACCCGTCTGCCTTCAGTGGCTGAGAAGAGCTCAGTCATCCAGTCAACAGAATGTTTATGCACCTACTGTATGCCAGAGTTCATGTTAGCCCTGGGTACACCGTGGACCCTGTCCTCCTGGAGCTTGTGGTGGGGAGACAGCAAGTAAACAGAAACCCATATAGACAAGAAAGCAAAGCAGCCAAATATCAGAGCGCTGACAAGCTCTCCCACAGAGAAGAGTAACAGGGAGGCCCACCTTAGCCCGGGGGTGGGTGGGGGCCTATCTGCTGGAGGAACGGTGAGTGAATGAATGTCTGCTGGAGGAACTGAAGGATGAGAGGAAGCTGGCCAAGGGGAGGGTACAGGCTGGACATTCCAGCCTGTGCCCCGCTCGCCACGTGGGAGCCTGTGAGCCAGGGATAATAGAGGAGGGCGGGGTGAGGGACTGAAGAAAGCTGGAAACATGGATGATGGTCCCAGCTGACAGCTGGAGTGCTTCTGTGTAAATGCTCGGCCTCGTGTAAGCCTTTCGGCAATCCTGCAAGCAGTCCCCACTGTGTAAAAGAGGAAGCCGAGGCACTTGCTTGAGGGCCCGTAGATGAACCAGAATAAGGACATGACCTCCTCATCACTGCTCTGTAGTGCATCCCATGGTGGGTGAGGGCTGAGGGAATGGCTGGAGGAGATCTGGGCCTCAGTGACAAGGATTCTTCTTTCCCAGGCAAGCCTGGTGGCCAACAGACAAGGGAGCACTTCAGGCAGCACTGTGTCCGCACAGGCCCCTGCCCAGTCATCCTCGGTGAGTAGGGTGGGGAGCAGCAGGCCAAGCCCATGGTTCCAGGACCACTTCCTTCCTCTTTGCCCAAAATGCTCATGAGCCTCCAGATGCAATGATGGTGAATCCTCAGTCATGTAGAATCATGGCTGGAATCCATTACTCTTGCCAGAAAAAAAAAATATATATATATGCCACTTTCTAATTTCGGTTAGTAACTCCCTATCACCTTTACAATGTCAGGGCTCCCAGTTCATGACTCAGCCCTCTTCCCATGGGGTCCTTCCGACAGCACTGCACACAGGCCAGAGATGCAGCAGTGCTGGGGGGTGATCCAGGACCCAAGGATCAGAGCTGGTTCTAAAGAAGGCTGAGTCCACCAAGGAACAGAGGAGCTGGAGAGAAAGAAGTAGATGAAGGGGTGCAGAGTTAAGCCACAGAAGCACCTACTGCACACGTCTCTCTCCCCAGATCAACCTGGCAGCCTCCCCAGCAGCAGCCCAGCTCATCAACCGGGCTCAGAGCGTCAACTCGGCGGCAGCCTCGGGCATCACCCAGCAGGCCGTGCTTCTGGGCAACACATCTTCTCCAGCCCTGACTGCAAGCCAAGCACAGATGTATCTCCGGGCACAGATGGTGAGTCCCCAGCCTGGGCCATGGCTCAGGTAAGCCAGGAGGACAGAGGCAGAGAAGTTTGGATCCGGGTGATTAAAGAAGGGTGGGAATTAGAGAAGGGTGGGGAAGAAGCACCAGGCAGACAGTTGGCAGGAAAGCAGGGGTGGCATAAAGAAGGTGGCCTGGAAGGGTGACGGGAGCTTTGATATTGGCTCCATGACTCAAAGAAAGGTAGGGTTCCAGGCCAAAATTAAGTTACCCATGAAGCCTCCTTTCCTTTCCCTCTGAAACAGAATTGTCCTCCTCTTATCAGAAACCCCTCCCTAAAATTAGTTACAGTAGGAATGCAAGGGTCTATGCCTAGGTGGTCTGTCCACTCAGACACGTAAGACAAGCAGGTGCACAAACATCCGAGTACCCTGCAGAAGTGGGGTCTTAGTTTGCTGGGACTGACCTGTAGGGATTGCCCACAGCTAGTTCAGAGCCAAAAGTGCATTCCAGCCCAGGTGGTGAAGGCGGCTGCCAGCTCCAGGAACTGTGTTGCCACCACTGCATTCCCAGCCAGGCCTCCATTCCCATCAGGGCCAGTCGGTCAAACATTCATCAGGTAGGCTTGCTCAGGCCGAATGTACTCAGGACAGTATCAGCCCTCCACACACATACCTAGAGTCCCGCCTTGACACCTGTCCCTAAGAGGTACAGAGGCCCATAAGAAGCTGAGGGGTTCCTAAAATTAAGCAGGCTTTCCCAGGAAAGCAGCAGCATTTGTTCACCCAAGGAAGCAGGCAGGTCTCGGTCTAGATTGGGCTCAGCCCACTCTGAGTCCGGTCTCCCAGCCCTACTTTGAATTGTTCTCCCTCCCGCCCCTTGGCATACCATCCTTGTACGGCCCCAACCCTTGCTTAGTTTTTGTGGCCAGAGCTTGACACTGGGAGCTTTTCTGGTTCTGCTCCAGCACTTCAGTTCTTGACTCTGAACTCACTGAGGTGCAGCTCCATTTCTGGGGAATAGCTTCTGAGACACCCACGGGGACCAGACTCCCACTTCTCCAGGGAGCCAGGCAGCCCACGTGACACCACCCAAACCTGCTCTGTCTTCAGTTTACCCCATCCCTTCTCTGGCTCAGTTGCTCTCGCTGGAGCCCTGGAGCCTGGCCACCTCCCTCCCCAAAGTGGGGTGCCCTTGCTCAGAGGAGTAGGTATGCTGTCATATACATGTCCAGAGCTGGACTCACAGGGGTGGGAGTGTTGCACAGAGACCCTCAGTCCCTGCGTGCCATGCAAGGAGATGTAGACATGAGTACATCTTGGTTCCTCTGGCACTATTGTCTCTGCTCATGCATGTATACACACACACACACACACACACAGCCTAATCTAAATTTGACTAAAAAATAGCCAAAAGAATCTAATCTGATTCCTTCTGACATAAAGTCCTGTTCTGACCCACACCTAGAGTCCAGAGCGGGTTAGATTTTTTTTTAATGTTTTATCTTGAATTGGGGTATAGCTGATTAACAGACAGTGTTGTGACGGTTTCAGGTGAACAGCAAAGGGACTCAGCCATACATACACATGTATCCATTCTCCCCCAAACTCCCCTCCCATCCAGGCTGCCACATACTTGCAGGTGAGATTTAGAACACGGTTCCAGGGCATCTGTCTCAGCCCAGGGGCCCTGCTCCCCAGGATGCTGCAGAGAGGGACTTGAGGGTGTCCATCCATCATTATTGGTCCCTTCTCTGGGATGAGCTCTTAGCAGAGGCTTCTGAAGTACACCTGACTTGGTGCAGCCCCAGGACAGCCCCCTAGCCCTGGCCCTTCCTTGCCCGGCCTGGATCAGGACTTGAGAGGCCTCTTGAGATTTTCAGGAGACATCCCTGGACTCTCTTTCTCTCCCACCTTCCCCACTTCCTCCCCCAACCCCGTCTGCTCCCTGGCTGAGCTGTGTGTCCTGTGGCTGAGCCCACATTGGGCAGGTAAAAGGCGCCTCGTTTCCTGTGATTCCAGGCCCAGCCAGGTAACCTGGTGCAGGTAGCTAGGAGCCTAGGCGGCACTGTTCCTTTGTCCCCTCAGCTCATCTTCACGCCCACGGCCACCGTCGCTACCGTGCAGCCTGAGCTCGGCACTGGCTCCCCCGCCCGGCCCCCCACCCCCGCCCAGGTGAGGATTCCATGCTTGTGGGAGGGCAGGGGGGTGGGGACCCCCGCCGAGGGGGCACTGATGATGGGTCTGGGCCCGAGCCCTGGAGGAGCTTTGAACGTCTCGGGGTGCTCCAGGAAAGCAGGTGGGAGACGGCGTCCTATTACCCCTAGACGCGCTCCTTGATTCCTCGCAGAGAAGGCCTCCGCCACTCCTGACTCTGCTTCAGGCCCCAACCGCGGGGCAGGAGCAAATGTGATTGCCAGTAACGATGGCCCTCACTCCCTTATACCCTCCCCAGGATAGGCTCTGTTGTCATTGCTTTTTAAGAGGAAAATTCCACTCTGATTACACATGCTAGCAGCTCTAGGAATCAGGAAAAACGGCATGGAAGAGGGAGCAAGGATGAGTCCTAGGTCCCTTCCTTCTGCTGGGAGCACACAGACACAGCTGTGGCTGTAAAGATTCTGTGGGTGGTGGGGAGGAACCAGCCCCATCTAAGGGATGGGGGTCAGATGCAAGTCTGGCACAGCCTCCGTGTGTCCAGCAGAGGGTGCCAGGGACCAAGTTGAGTCAGCCCGCCCATCCTGATGTGTAAACCTGATCCTCAGGACAGGATAATCCTTTCACCTGGGAGACCTTGCTGGTCGATTCGCTTTCACTTTTGCCCCGGCCTTTCCCAGTGTGGGAACCCCCATGCCCTTCCATGATTTTTTCCAAGTGGTACACAGCCCATCCTGGTAGATTGGGGGAGGAGGGGAGGTAACAGAAGGGAGAAGCAGCCCCGGCCTCCCTGCCCCAGCCTGCCCCAGCCAAGCCAGACATCCCTGCTCAGAATTTAGTTTCTTCTGCAGATGAATCCAATGACCAGCACTCTGTCTGTCCCCTTTAGAAACTCTGCTCCTGGTTTCTCCTTCAGCCCCTTGTCTCTTGTCTTTCTTCGCTTTCTTTCTGATTTAACAACTCACTCTCATGTTCAGCATTCCTGGATCCATCCCTAACTCCTTCCCTGTCTGAACTGTGTGTCGGCATTGCTCACACCCACATTCTCTGGACTCCTACAGACCCCTCTTTTCCAGGTACAGAACTTGACCCTCCGATCACAGCAGACACCAGCTGCAGCAGCCTCGGGCCCTACCCACACCCAGCCTGTCCTGACCAACTTGGCCCTGAAGCCCACGCCAGGTGGTAGCCAGCCTCTGCCTACCCAATCACAGGGCAGAAACACTGCTCAGGGTTCCCCTGCAGGTGCCAAGTCTGGCGCAACCGACAGTGTGACAGAGCCACTCAAGAGAGGAGACAGCAACGGCAGTGTGCCCGGGAGCTTGGAGGGCCGGGCTGGGCTCAGCCGGATGGTGCCCACCGTGGCTACCCACCCGCTCATTGCACCAGGTAAGCGCTCCAGGAAGAAGGATTCTATCCCAGAAAACTCGGAAGGACGACGGGTCAGGGGGAAACTATCACACTCTCCTATTTCCCATGGGCAAGATAAGATGTCAGCCATGGGTCTCTGTTTCCCCTTCTACAGTCTTGAGATGGTCTTCAGCTCCAGATTCTGTTTCATGCTTTTTGTCCAGCTTTAAAGAAGGAAGTCATGTTAGTGGAAATAAATGGGACCTTCTTTTTCTTTTTTTAAAGAGGAGAACCTTGTTCATATAAATGGTCTATCATTTAATTTTTTTATTTGGCCACACCACGTGTCATGTGGGATCTTAGTTCCCCAACCAGGGATCAAACCCGTGCCCCCTGTAGTGGGAACACAGAGTTTTAACCACTGGACCACCAGGGCAATCCCAAATAAGACCTTCTTCACAATGGGTACCATGATTCTCAGGGTACCCAATCATAACTCTTCACCTGGGCAGTGGTGGTTTGGCAGTTACACTATTTTGAAATTCTCTCAGAGTCAGCAAAACAAGGACAGGGGCTAGCCAGAGGCATGTAAGAACCACATAGGGAGATGAGGAAGTGAGAAGTTTATTTTCTCATCACTCAACAGACATTTGTTGACTAATATGCGTCAGTTATGTTGCCAGTTCCGGGGGTGCCGAGATGAATAAGACATGGACCCTGCCTCCCAGGTGGGCATGGTCTAGAGAGACAGAGGAGTACAGCCTGTCGTAGATGTTAGCTCTGAGACCTGGAGGATCACAGAGGCACCGTCTAACCTGGGGGAGAGGAGCCAAGAAAGGTTTGCCAGTAAGAGTGGCACTCAAGAATAAATCTTGCAGGTTAAAAAAGTAATAATCCAGCAGATTACTTATGAGACAAATTATATGAACAAGATGAATCAGCATTCCCTAGGGCTAGATTCTCCCTGCTGCTAAAATTCTCCCAGCGCTGCCTACTGAAGGCAGTCTTTGAGGAAATCTGCCAATAGCCCTGGAAGCCAGACTAATCAGTCTCAGAAAGAAGACCAAGCTCTTGTAGCACAGAAAGGTAGTGATGGACCATGTGGCCTTGCATTAAAGATAAAGTCACCCTGGTCACATCCCTGAAATAACGATTCCCTCTCTGTCCTCACCCAGACCATTTTACCATCCAGTCTAACCTCGTTTTTATTTTTCTTGAGAGCCTACTTTGTGCTTGTTACTAGATTAACCACAGTGATCAAAATGTGATTTCTTACCTAAAGCAGGGTGCAATCAAAAGGAGGGAGATAGATTTTTAAGCAAATCCATTCGATTTCATAATTGCCATTGTAGGAGTAAGTATGAGGTACGGGGGGGCCCAGATGGACACCTCTGTGCCAGGCAGGACGAATCAGAGATGCTGTCCCTCCAAGGAAATCGCACTGGATATTGAAGCAGGAGTCGTTTCCCCAACAAAGGAGGGGAAGATATTCTAGACAGATGACAAAGACATAGGTAGAGCCTTGTAATGTGAACCGCGAAGAGTCTGGATTCAAGTCCTTTATTTATCCTCTGGAGGCTTCAAGGACAGAGGTGGTCTCTGCCTCCAGCGGACCCTCTGAGCTGAGGCAGGCAGCTCTCTGCAGAAGCCTAACCGCCCTGTGACTCCGGGCCTTTCTTCCTGTCTGGCATTGCTTTCTCCAGAGACTACTCTAGCCTCTTCCTTTTATGGAGAAATAAACTGAGGCTCAGAGGATAAAGTCTGGGTGGGGGAGGTGGGGTGTCTTAAAATGAGCTGATATCAGCTGAGACTAAAGCAAGGACCCCAAATTAACATTCCTTCTACCTCCTCATGCAACCTACAAACCATAGAGCAACATCTGTGCTTCAAGACTTCCTGAGAATCCCATTTCTACCCAGGTCAAAATGTAACCCCTGCCTCAATCTAAGCCAGCGCCCACCCCCCAGATTCTAAGGACCCTTCAATGGCAAGACTAGTTCCTAGATTTCCTCCTAAGGCTCCCAGGTAACCCTGGGACCTCAAGAAAACTGGATACAAAGGGGACCAGCACTGATAAAAATCTCTGATGTGTATTAGACAACACGCTGGGCTTTTTATGTACCCCACCTCTTCTGCCTTTCAGAAGAACCCCTGTAGATATTTTCATCCACTTTACAGATGAGAAAACCGAAGTTCAGAGTGGTTACCCAAGAACTTACTATAAATATCACTCAAGGTCATATCAATATTACGTGGCAGAACTGGAAACCGACCCCACGTCTGGCTGAGTCAGACAGTATGCTCTTAATCATCAAGCTGTGTTTGCCTCTTTCAGCTCTTGTGGCTTTTCAGCTCTTCCTAGGCCTTTCTTATTCCTGACCCAAAGTTCAAAGGGCCTCGTGGTTCTCAGATTGTTCTGGGTTTTACAGAGTCTAGCAGAGGGCTCTCTTCTCTTGAACCTGATAAAAGGGAAGGCCAGTGAGTTACAGACCGAGGCCCAGGGCCCCAGCTGTGGCCTGAGACTAACAGTATGTGACTATAGCAAGTACAGACACCAGTGGTTCCCCAGAACTCTCTATGGAGCAGCTGTGAGTTGCGGACCACAAAGCTCTCTCCCCAGTGACAGGAATCAGTAGGCTTTGCATTGTTCCTGCCTCCCACTGTCCCCTCCTGTTCTTCCCTTCCCCTCCCACCCCTTCCTCTCTGTGGTTCCACTCCCCACCCTCAACAGCCCGAATGGAAATGGAAGGCAACGGGGAGGCTTAAGATGCTAACAGATCTTTTCAGGGCCTCTAGAACAAAAAAAAGTCTGAAATAATCCTCCTGACCTGACGGGGGTGGGGAGGGGGTGGCCTGGAGCAGCACCTGCCCTGGGCGCGCCACTGTTCCCTAGGCAGGAGGTAACTCCTGGCCTCCTGCCCAGCCAACACACTGTGATTGAACAGCGGGGATCAGAGTGTGTGCGCATGCGTGTGTGTGTGTGTGTGTGTGTGTGTGTGCGCGCGCATGTGCGTGTGTGTGAGGTGGGGGGGCGGACTGGGGAGCGGAATGGCAGGTTTTTGTTTGTTATTGAAGCATTTTTTGAGCTGGCTGGCTGGTTGCCCCCAGGGAAAGTAACCAGTGGAGACTTGTGATGGGGGGCAGTGGCGGGGGAGAGCAGAGAGGAATGTGTTCTCTGGCGGCCGTTCCCTCCCCAGCAGGCAAATGCTGCAGTCCCAGCTGGGACTGCTCCCACTGACAGCTGTTTGGGGGCAAAGCCCCTCCCCCCGTGGCAAGCTCCCTGCTGTTCCCGCTCCTGTCACCTTGGCAACGGGCTTCTTTAGGCTCCGCAAATAGAAAAGGTCCCTTATGCCCTGCAAAGGGGTGGGTTGGTGGGTGGGGGAGGGGGAGGGGGCGGAGAGCAGAGCAGAGAGGTTGGGCCTCGCAGTGTGATGGAAAGACTGAACCAGGAAGGCCGAAGAGGGGTCCCCATAGGCCTGGCCTCCAGAGGAGACTGAGGGGTAGCCGGGTCACAGCTCCTGATAAGAGGCTTGCTTCTCGGAGTCCTCATTCTAGTGGCACCACTCAAGGCCCCTGGACATACACGCAGGCCCAAAGGTGAGAAAAAAGTGGCTGACCAGGAGGGAGATGCTGTCATCAAAGACAGCCGCCCAGTCACTGAAAATCCTGGGCGTTTTTCACGCAATTGTGCTCCAGATGCCGGGTCTTTGTTCTGTCTCTTCGTCCCTCCTCAGGTCTCTGGAAGGAGAGAGAATTCACTGTTGGGAAGGCCTGCCACACAGTGGCTTTGTTTTTACCACAGAGAGGGTTTTGTGTCAGGGAGTGGTGACTCTGTCTGTGAGAAGCTGGGCAATGTGACTCGTGCTGATTCCAGGACACTTGGGTACCATATTTCCCTCCCAAAGCACCTGCCAGACTGTGGGGTAGAACACACTTTTGCTGAGAAAGTCCAACAGAAACCAAAACATTACAAGAGGTCCTATTTTCTAGCTAGAATCAAGTCTCCAAAAACAATTTTGATGTTAAAATCAGGCAACCAATTATGAAGATCATTTCAGTTACCCACTGTAGGACCAGATTGAGATTACTAAGCATCTCCTCCTTGTATTAGGTCAGGGTTGGGAGAAGCCAGCAGATATCAGCAGAGAAGTTTTATATTTGCTGAACATTTCTCACCATGGGTGTGCGTGTGTGAGAGAGAGAGAGAGAAAGAGGAGAGGCAGACTGTGTGCCTGGAACTATCGGGCATTCCTCCTTTCCCCAAATCTTTCCCCCTAAGCTCCTCTTCTTATGTTACATCCATGGTTGCTGCCAGTAATAATAATAATTACCAGTGAATGAACAACCATGTTCCAGGCACTGTACTAAACACCTAACCTACATATCTCATTTACTCCTCGCAATATTCATCTCACAAATGAAGAAGGTATGGCTCAGAAAAAAATAATTAATTACCATCTCCATATAGCTTTCCCTCCTTAATTGTTCCATTCAGCTCCACAAATACTCATTTAGCACCTATTATGTGCCAAACGCGATGCCAACCATATGGGCATTAGAGTTGAACAAGTGTAAATTCTAAGAGGGGCTGTGGAAATTTGAATCGCACCTTGAAAACTGAGTACGTTTCCAGAACAGAAGTGAAGGGGATTATCTCAGCTGGCATCAGGAGGCGTCTATGCCCAGAATGGCCACGTGGGCCTGGGACCATCTGTGCACATAGGTGGGCCCTGCAACTCCTTGCTTCTCCTCGGCCCCACTGCCATTAGCTGTGGGATTCCCAAAACGCTCAGTCCATCCATCCCCCGTCACCTCTCTTCTAGTGGACCTTGTCTTTTCTTACATTTCAGATGCCTGCCCCCACCATCCACAGATGACTCTTCTACACATCCAACTCTGCCCCCCACCCCCGCCCCCAGCAATTTCCAGCTATCTGTGGGATCTTCCCACGAGGATGTCACCCCACCTGCATACACACTTTTAAAATTTGGAGATTCATACATCAAACCCCAAAGCCAAAAGTTTCCCTCTTCAGAAAGGATCCCCTTTCCCCGTTCCTGGCCACTGTCTGCAGTCATCACGTTTTCCTGGACCCAGGCTTACAATCTCGGGATGGTTTTTATTCATTTCCCTTCAGGGAGGCAGGAGTGTTAGAAAGGGAAAAGCGTAGGCTTCACAGTGAGACCTGGTTTCAGTCCCCAGCTTCATCACTTACTGGTTCTGTGACCAGCATCCAGTTACTTCATCTCTGTAGACCTTGATTTCTTCGTTTATAAGACTCAGATGGTTATTTTTACCACATGCTGTAAAGATGGATGAGGTGCGACGTGTCCAGCCCTGAGCAGGCTCGCAGCAGACACTCGTTCCCTTTCACTCCTTATTCCCACCCTCCATCACCACCCACTTTCTCACCACGTTCTGACCATATTTTCTCTGTGTCAGCTCCCAGGTTTGCTTAAGGCCTGCTGACCATATGAGGTTTAACTGACCACCTGACCCTCCTCCCAGAGACTTGCTCCTTGCTTGTTTAGAAACGTTCACTGCGTCTTTATTTCCTGCTTCGTTGGGTCGCGGGAGGGATTCAGTAATTAGCATGTTAATGACTTCTGACCACTGACTCTGACTCTGGGTGGGGGCCTTGAAGACCCCAGGAATACTGTAATTGCTCAGGGCTTCCCCACACAGATCCTCCACCTCTCCTCCCCCCAACCCCAACCCCTTTGTGACCAACGTGACCTGTGCAGAGCTTCCACCTCTCCTCCTGTCATCACACTCCCCCTTCCTCATCCATCCAGGATTACCTCCAAAGTTCTCAACAGCCTCCAACTAACCCTTGAAAGCCTGCCGTCTTAATTTGCACTTGCTGACTGTGCCCTTCACTCGCCCGTCAGCATTTTTCAAGCGTTTATGAGATCCAAGACACCCTGCCTCATCTGTCAAATGAAGTCAATTTTCCCTGAATCTGCGGCATTGTAGGAGTCTCCTGGAAACAACTCCCTTGCTCGTAACATGGGAACACTGCCCGTTCGTCTCAGAGGCTGCTTGTAAGGAATAAATGAGACTCAGATTATAAGAGTGTTTGAGAAGTTCAAAGCAATGTATACATAGCAGGTAGTATTTTAAGAATAGCTACCATGTATTGTGCGTCTTCTCAGCATGAACAAAGGCAGTGAACCTCTCCTCTTTGTGGCTGAAACATAATCTTCCATTTGAAACTAACAGACTACTCTGTGAAGTGTATCGCTGTTTGTGGAAGAGGAAATCAAGATTTGGAGAGGTTAAACAATTTGTCTTCAGTTGCACAGCCTGTAGGTGGCAGAACCAAGATTCAAACCAGATCTGTCTCTAAAATCCATGCTGTGAGCCACTTCTGCTGTAATTTCATCCCTCTACCACGGGTGGGTAGTTTCCTTTCTAATGCTGCAAGCTGTCTTACAAGGAATCTTGCTCACAGAGGGTGTCTGGTGGTTTTGCCAGGTAGCTGCAGGGCAGGCCTAAAGATATTAGGGCATAGACAGCCCACCACAGCATGTCCCAGAGGTGGGCTATCCTGTTTTTGTAACCTTGTTTCCTCTGCCAGGGAGATTTCCTCAGCTCCATCTCCCCTCTCACAGTCCTCCTAGCCCTCAGCCTGGCAGGACTGCATCTCAGTACATTCTTGTGCCTATTTCTTCAGGTTTTCCTAAAAGGAGCTTCCTTCTCTAGTTATGTGTATGTGGGACTCTGACCTCCAGAGTCAGTCTCAGTCTTAGTCACTCCCTGAGGCCTAATCACGTGAGGTATCTTTGGAGATGAGCGACCTCTGAAGGGTGCTGGCATCATTTAGACTCCCCACCCCCACCCAAACTGCCTCCTCTCTGGCTGTTCTCACACCCGTCACCAGGGGTTCAGCTGCACAGCTGTAGGTCCCTGAAAGCACCACGGTATTTAATGCCTCAGGTCTTCCCACGTGCTCTTCCTTTCATCATCTTCAGAACTCTGAATCATGCTAAATACTTACTTCCTCCAGGAAGCCTTCTCTGCTTTCCTTTCCAAGCTGAATCTCCTTTTCTGTGTTCTCAGAAGTGTGTGCTTGTCCCCTGTCATTAATATTTACCAAGTGATGCTGAGGGTGTCTGTTTACCAACTCTCTCTTGCTAAACTGCATTCCACTAAACCTATTCTAGGGACCAGGTTTTCCTGCTGCTACTGCTGCTGCTAAGTCGCTTCAGTCGTGTCCGACTCTGTGTGACCCCATAGACGGAAGCCCACCAGGCTCCCCCGTCCCTGGGATTCTCCAGGCAAGAACACTGGAGTGGGTTGCCATTTCCTTCTCCAATGTGTGAAAGTGAAAAGTGAAAGTGAAGTCGCTCAGACGTGTCCGACTAGTAGCGACCCCATGGACTGCAGCCCACCAGGCTCCTCTGTCCATGCGATTTTGTTTTAGCCAGCACCAAACACAGTGCTTGCTCTGTAGTCGGTACTCAGTGATTTTTGTCGCGTGAACAAATAGCTGCAAGTGTCTCCGCATTTAACTCTAAGCCCTGAAGAGTAGTAGGCAGTGGAAAGTTGTGCCATTCCTCTCTCGCAAGCACCCTCCCCTCACTGGTAGCCCAGGTAATTCCAAATTCTAGTCAAGTATTGCAGCTCAGAGAAAAATGTGTTTGAGCAAACCTCCAACCTACATCTGGGATGCTTGCAGCTCCCATGTGTTTTTGAGACAAGAATCCCAGCACTCCTGGACAGTGAACTTTTTCCTGCATCCAGAAAGACTTAGGATCAATCGAGATCCATTACTGGTCACAAGTTCTGGCAGTGGATGCAGCAAAGAGGGGCGTGTCGGTAAACCCTCACAGCCAGCCCTCCTGCACAGGGGCCCTTAATCCTCTTGCTGCTAACAGCCAACTGTTTGGGTAACGTGAATTGGTCTCTTCAGATTCTAAGTAGGCTGTCAAGGTTAGAGCACCAGACGGGAATGAAGAGCTGGCCTAGAGTCTCTCCATTGAGCTGGGCCCTAATGTGGGGAGGCCCGAGGCCTGCCCCTCCTCTGTTCCATAACAGAAAGGGCTGATGAGACCTTCCAGAGCCATGGCCGAGGTCCCATGGAACCAAGCTTTCGTTCCCTAGAAGCAGTGAGCCTTCTAGCAGTGGGGGATGGGGGCACCCAAAAGAGCTCCAAGCGAAAAATGAAGCCCCTGCATTGTAGGAGGAAATAAAGGCCCAGAGAGATTTCTGTGCATTAATATTTCAAAAACTGATATGCCCCATCTGAGCTGTAGAGAAGAGGGATGCGGCCGCCTCTGGTATGGTGGCTTCAGTGGGAGGTGCCCACCTTCAACCACCCCATGCGGGGAGGAGGTGAATCCACTCAGAGGAGGAGGAGCAGGAGGGAGGAGAATCCACTGACCTCGCTATGATCGACAGCACATAGTTGCTGAGCATCTACAGACTAGATTATTGTGCTGGACAGTGTGGAAGGGAAAAGAAACATTGAACATTAGTTCAACTAAAGCATGTCTTTTAAGTTTAAAAAAAATAAACATAAAACTTTGACTCAAAAAGCATATAATCTGGCCAGATAGATAGGAAATAAACACACAAAAGCATAAAAATTATTCCACTGATTGTAAAATGCACCGTGTTTTTGACTCTGAGAAAAGCACTACCAATTAAACCAGCATCATCAACTGTAATATGCATCCTAATTTAAAAGATGTTAAAATGGTGGTAGGGGGATAAGAATTTTTAAGCATTGATGAAATATGTCTACAAGATAGCACATGTTAAATCACAAGTGAATCAAAGAAATCAGCAATAAAAGCAAGAGCATTCAGGACTTCCGAGGGAAAACCCGTAACTGAGGGTCAAGGCAAAGACAGAACATGAGCTGAGCCTGGGCCCAAGCAGCTTATGCCTTGCTGAGATCACTGAAGCAGAGGGAGGGCAGTCCAGAAAATGGAAGCACTGAAGTTGAAGCCAGAAGGGCACAGTGGAGAGGAAAGCTGTACAGACGGTGAGCAGAGCAGTTACGGTGGATGAGGGTAAGGGCAGGCAGCAGTGAGCAGAGGTTACACAGGAGGAAGGTCTTCAGTAAACCAGAGTGCTGATAAAACCAAAATGGCCTACAGGGTTATCCCCAGCTCATGCCTATTCGAGCTCTGAAGGGGAGGAGTTCTGTGGCACAAACAAGCTGGAGTTCCACCTTGCTGTCATTCATTCATACAGCCACACTGATTGAACATCTACTAAATTTCAGCCACTTTGGAGGAAACAAATGAATCTTAAACTCTGCCTATCAAAACAGATAAGTCATTCACTGAAATAACTATGAGTGCAGATATCATCGTGACCCCCACTCTAACGATGATGAGCCAGAGGCCCAGAGAGGTCCAGTGATTGCCCAGCCTCCCACTGCTGGTAGGTGGCAGGAAACGGAGGCTGTGAGGATTTGATTTATGGCACTCTAGGCAGTGTGAGACAGGGTACCAACTTCTGTGCAGGGTGCAGTGAACAGTAAAGGTTGCTTGGATCAAAGAAATAATAAAAATTGAAAGGTTTATGTTGTAAGAAGATCTTGAACACCGGGGCCTTAGACAACCACAGACAGAGGAGAGTCCCTGATGGCTTTTAATCAGGGATCAGATCTGTGCCCTAGGAAGATTAATTTGTGATCTATCCACAAGGCAGATTATAGAGAGTAGAAACTAGAATCAGAAAGACCAATTAGAAAGTTATTACAACGCTTTAAATAAAAGGAATTTGACCCAGCACAATGCTGGAGTTAAATCATGGTCTTTGCTTTTTATTAACCTTGAAAGTTTAAGGACGTACAATATCCTGGAGTCTTTGATCTATGAACTTCTCTAAGCTTTCGTGAGCTTTGTTTCCAGCCTCGGCATATACTAGCATCATTTGTTCTGAAACAGTGGCCTTCCACAAGCAGCACAGGGTTGGGGAGACTGGGACAGAGAGGAGGTCCAGGGATGGAGGGCTGGGAGGCCAACAGTTGCCTCTCCCAATCTTGGTGAACACATGTACTGTGCCTAACAGCACTCTTTATGCACTATAGATCTAGAACCTTCTCTAAATTTCCTTTTTCCACATTATAAATCCTGAATTTTAAACTTTTTTCCTATGATAGCCACCCCCCACCCCACCCCCCGCATCAGACTGTATGATCATCTAGCCCAAACCTCTTGTCTCACAGATAAAACCCTGAAGCCCTGGGAAGGAAAAGGACCTGTCTCAGGCCACAGCCAGTGGGTGGCAGGACAAGCTTCTGACCCTCTTAGCCCCTCTGACCTGTACCATCTCCAGCTCTCAGCTCAAACCAGCAGCCCCTAGATGGACTCTGTTCCCAGAATAGGAACTCATGGTTTGGGGATAAGGGAAAACACGTTTCTCTTGAGTCTTTCCCCTCATCTGCAGATCTTTTTGACTGCTAGAGCCTATCCAGGCACTTCATGGCCTCTGGAGTATTTCTTGGGTGTCTTAACAAGCATCATCTTAAAAATTCCTGATTACTAAGTTTGCCTGATTAACAGTTTTTACCTGATTGTTAAGTTTTGAGCTGTTCAGGGTGAAATTAGGAGACAAGGCTCAGGTTGGGGTCGGGGGCAATTTATAATCACCAAATGCCTACTGGCAATTTCCAGTTGGATGTTCTACCATCACCTGAAGCCCCACACATTTCTCTCAAAACCTCATTACCGGCCATGTTTCTCTCTGCCACAGTTCACTGTCATCCAGGCTAGAGCCGCGCGGGCCATCCATACTCCCTCCTCCTCTGCCTCCAACAGCAGGTCACCAAGGAGCGTTTTGTATCTCTTTAACACCTCTCGTTTCTGTCCTCTCCTTTCCATTCCTGCTGGCATTCTGCTTGAAACTCCACATGGGCTTGTGATGAGATAGCGGGGAACCTATGTGTAATACAGACAAAATTTAAGAAAGAAGGTACCTCCCCTAATTGTGTGTGCGGTCTGCTTCCTTTGCACCTGTGTCACAGGATCCTTTTTAAATGTTACCTCAGGACCCAGAACTGGCATTCCCCTCATTGGCTGGGAGCCTGTGGTTGTAAACATCCACTTGTGAGCTTCCAGCCGTGGTCCTCTGTGCATTTGCACAGCACAGCCTCTCTCTGCCGGCCCTCCAGCTATACGAGTCTCTGCCAAGGACGGCTTTTTTAGGCAGGACCAGTCCAACTGAGCAGCCCTCATGCTAAGCTGGCCTGGATGCCACTAGTCAGAGAGTGAGCAAGGTGAGAACGCCCAATCTCTGAGCTGAATTTCCTGAACCCGTACTGTCCATAAGGCATGAGCTGGACACTGGAGGGATGATGAGAAAATATAGGAATCCTCACCTCCACAAGCCAGCCTGGCTAAAAACGGAAGAAAGGGCAAGCAGCAAATGGCAACCCCTGAACCCCAGTCCATGACGATACATTTATTTATTCAGCCTTCATCTACTATCAGGTATTATATGAGGTTCTAGATAAAGCCATACGTGATTGTTTCCAATCATCAGGGTTCATGACCTGTAAGGGAAGATGGCTAAGAAACAGTTCTTATCCATTGTGATACACGTCATTATGGAAGAGGTAATTCCAGGACACTCAGAACGTAAGCTAAGACTGAAATAACACTTATAATGATATGATTGAATATACAAATTGATTGACTGTGACCGTGTGCCAGGCACTGTGCTGTTCACATTATGTCATTTTTCTCTCATTTTGTTTGCACAGTTTTTTGTGTTGTTTTTTTCCTTTCTTTCTTTCATCCTTACAACTTTCTGGGTAAGAGTTATTTTTGTTTCTGGTTTTCAGACAAGACATCTGAGGCCTCGAGAGGTTAAACAGCTAGCCCAAGGTCCCCCACTTGTAACAGGAGGAAACTGTGGTCCAGCCCAGGCTGCCTCCCGCCAGAGTCTGAGGACCATGTGTGCAACAGGTCCTCCCTGGAGGGGGCCGGCCTGAGCAGAGCCAGGAGGGCGGCTAACAGCCATCCTTACAGAGCTGGGCTGGGTGATGGGCTGCACCTGTTGCAAACATGGAGCAAAGCCAGTGCAGGGCCTGGAGGAGGGAGAGAATGTAGCACCGTGCGTATCCAGGGTTTCTCTGAACAGCTGGAATGATCCAAGAAGGCTTCAAAGAGGAGGTGAGCTTTGCACTGGGCTTTGAGGGCCAGCCAAGGGCCCAGCGTTTCAGCATAGGAAGAAAGCAAGAAAACAGAGAAAGTCAGGCCTTAGCAGTGGCTAGGCTAAGCTCTCGATAAAGGAGGAAAGAGATGAAAGCAAGAATATTGAGCTTGGGGAGCCTTCTTTATGTGGATGTGGGAGGGGGTGCAGCTGGGGGGACACAGCAGAAGACCAGGCCAAGCCATGCCACCTAACCTGGCCTCTCCCTCTTCAGCCTATGCTCAGCTGCAGCCTCACCAGCTCCTCTCCCAGCCATCCTCAAAGCACCTGCAGCCCCAGTTTGTGATGCAGCAGCAGCAGCTATCACAGCAGCAGCAGCCGCCCCAGCCATCACGGCCGGCACTCCAAGCCCCGTCACATCCCCAGCTGGCCTCGGTCCCTCCGAGCCTGGCCCTGCAACCCAGCCCAGAAGCCCATGCCATGCCGCTAGGCCCAGTCCCATCCACCCTGCCTCTCCAGTGCCCCACTGCCAATCTGCACAAGCCTGGCAGCTCTCAGCTGTGTCCCCCTCCCACACCAGACACTGGGGCTCACAACGGATATCCCGAGGGCCTGGCCCACACCCCTCAGCGCAGGTTCCAGCATGCCTCGGCTGTCATCTTACAACTACAGCCTGCTTCACCGGTGGTGAGTAAGCCTATCCCAAGACCCAGGGAACAGAGAGGGAGGTCACCACTCAGGCCGTCCCACAGCCCCCACTGGGATGTGTATCTGTGTGGGCTGAGCATCAAAGTCCTCCCTGATTACTCCAGGAAAGAAAAGGGGCCTCTCCCTAACGGGGCTGGCTGAATCTTAATATCCTTCTCCCCAAGCTCCACAGAAACGGAGGATGCATCCAGAAAGGTAGAGACAATTCATGAACAAATCACATCTGTCCTGTCCTTCAACAGCCCCAGCAGTGCACCCCCGATGACTGGAAGGAAGTGGTACCTGGGGAGCAGAGTGGGTCGGAGACTCGGTCTGGCCCATCACCGCATCAGCAAGCCATCGTCACTGCCATGCCAGGTGGCCTGACTGTGCCCAAGAGCCCGAACATCCAGCAGTCCCCAGTGCACGGTATGAAGTGTAGCGGGGCCCTTGGGGGAGGGGAGCGAGTCAGCCCTCCTTGCCACCCCGTGGCACATTGCACTTGGGCCTCTAGAATGGGAAGGAAACTATAAACCCCAAGTGGCAAGAAAGAAGTTGGGTAGGTGGGATCAGAGAGTGGATTGAGAAGACAAAGCAAAGATAAAGAAAGGGGACCCAGAAGGTATAAAAGGATAGAGAAAGAAAAGAATTGAAAGTGCTAGATGAGGCCGGCCTGTCACTGCTATCAGATGTATCCACATAGCCATATGCCAGGTTGAGAGTTCACCCAGGGATCCAGTTGTCTCAATCCTACGCTCCACTTGGTATGAGAGAATGTTCTTGAAGTTGGTGACGTGACAAGGCGGCTGCGTAGCGCACAGATGAGGGCTAGCAGGGTGTTCATGGAAAGCCTCATTGGAGGAACAGGCAGCTCTGCTCTGGGCCCCCCACTGAGCGCTCAGTGGCAGAGAGGCTTCTCTAAGACCTGGGTTTCAGGAGGCTCCACTGATCCCTCTACCCTGACAGGAGAACCACGGTGGTACCTCTGCCCCCACAGCAATCCCCTCACTTTCCTTCCTTTCTCTGCCAGTGTGTGCAGCCATCTTGGCCCAGATCTCGATGACATTCTGGGCCATGGGCCATGTATAACTCAGGGAGGCAGTTCCATCATTGAACTCAGTGTGCTGGGAGTGGAGGTGGAGAGAACCAAGAGAAAGGGGCGTTTGGAAATGGAAGAAAGAGAAATGAGAATAAAAGAACTTTGGGACAAAGTAGTTATAAACGTTCTATAAGGAATGGAAGAGGGATCAAGGAAAAGAAAAGCAAAGGGAAGCAAAGAACATTTGAAAAATTAAAAGAGAGGAGATCAGAGTTCTCTTGGCAAATTGCAATGAAAAGGGGCTCACCATTTTGTAAAGCAGTCCATTCTACTGTGGTATTGCTCTAATTATCAGAAAGTGGCTTTTCAAATTAAGCCAAAATCTATTGTCCTGGAACTCCCATCACTGGCTGTGATTCTGTCTTGTGGATTGTAATGGAGTCCATCTCCTACAGTGTGTGTAGACAGTTATCATGTCTCTTTCTTCTCCCCATCCTCCCACTAAAAAAAAGAGAGAGAAAGAGAGAAAAAACATCTCCAGGCTAAATATTTGAGATTTATCTCATTTTTTACCTATCACACATCAAGATCTCCCATTTCCACCATGCTGATCATTCTTGTCTAGCCACATTCCACCTTTCCACTAATTCTCTTAAAGTGTGATTCCCCCAAATGAAGTACATTAATTCCAAATAAAAAAAGATGCTAATGACCCAAGGTTGGCACCTAGACCTAGCTTTATAAGCCCTCCAAGAGGCAGAGCTCTTCATAGACGAGAGAAACTAAAATTTGTTGAACACCTACTATGTGCCAAGTCATGTTTTCCTTTGCTCACTCATGATATCCCTGAGAGATCATTACTATTGTCCCCATTATTTGGAGGAGGAAATGAAAGGCTCCAGGTCTCACAGGTAAGAAAGGGCAGCCCCATAATTCTGGCTTCAGGAGTAATGTCCTTACCTGCCTTCATCAGGGCGTTGCACCTATGACCCCGTGTTAACTCCCCCAACCCAAGGGAATGATACCCTTGGTTCACAGAGCACTGTGTCTTATGAATCCCAGAGGGGTTGGGCTTGGTTTTGGTTTCTGTTTTTGTGGGTTTTTTTGTTTTTTTTTTTACGTGAACTGCTATCATTTCAGGTCCCCTCCATCTCAAACTTGTACAGTTTATATTATGAGCCAAAATGTTATTAATTATGTCCATTCAATGGTGTCTTGTGAATTTAGCCCACAATTTGAGGCACACCAGAAAATGGTAACAGTTAATAGCTAGCATTTAATGAGTCCTCTCTGCCAGCTTTACATGCATTTCCTCACTTAATCCTGCCAGTAACTCTCTGAAGCTGAAACCTTTATCATGCCCATTTTCAAGATAAGAAAACTGAGGCACAGAGAGAATAAGTGGTGGGCCAGGAATGTTTATATCTGAATTTTGTCACTCATTCTACTAACGCCTCTGCTTAACGTTGCCATCTGTATATTATATAACATGTCTTGAACCAATTTGCTGATAGAAATGTTGAATAGGACCTGACTGAAGACACACGTCCTGTCTGCAGGTTGGTGATAATCAAGTCTTTGTTCATTTGTTATCCAACAATCTCTGAATGAACTGACATTTGCCTTCCTTTCTTCATCTTGTCTATAAAACTCTCAAAATTTTTTTCTGAAATCTACTCCAAATGATACACATATAACAAAGCACCCTGTTCCTAAGAGGCTATCTCATGAGAAAAGTAAGTTTTGCACAATGGAAACAACTGTCAACCACCCAAGATTTAAATATTCATTCTGTATTATATGTTTGAATGCCTGCTTTGTGCAAAGCACTGTGAAATGGGAGGTAATCCACAGAGAAAGAAGGTCTGTACCCTACCTTCAAGGAGCTTAAGGTCCTCTGGAAAGGATGAGAAATGCATAGGAAAAAAAAATACAGTAAAAGATAAGATATGATAATTGTCATAGAAAGATTATGGGTAAGTGCTTTAACAAGTAAGAGAGAAAAGTTACTGCTGAGTAGAGATTATCTGGGTAGATTGCAGCGGGGGAAGTGGCATTATTCTAGAGCAGAGGTTGGGAAACTACATATTAAGGGCTAAATTCATCATATCACCAGTATCCCTACAGCCCACAAGCTAATAATGGTTTTTTACATTAAAAAACATTTTTAAGATTCAAAAGAATATTTTGCAATACATGAAACTTATATGAAATCCAAATTTCTGTGTCTACAAATAAAGTTTTATTGGAACACAGCCACATACATTCATGTAGTGTTGTCTGTGGTCGCTTTCCTGATGCAACAGTAGAGTTGAATGGTTGCAATACAGACCACATGGCCTACAAAATCTAAAATATTTACTATCTGATCTCTTACTGAAAAAGTTTGCCGGCTACATTTCTTGAGTCTAGACCTTTAGGAGACGTAGGACCTGGACATGTGGAGCTGGGCAGATGGCATTCCAGAAGGGACTAGTGAAGTGGATAAAGGTAGGGAGGGAGTAGTGTGGGCATGTTTATGGAACAAAATATAAGTGTAAGAAATGTAAGGACAGAAAGGGGAAGGAAATGTGAAAATTAATGAAAGAAGGCATTGAAAAATGGGCGGAGGGAGAGGGAAAGAAAAAGAGAGCAAAGTAAACCATCAGGGAATATAAAATAAATGTAAAATGTGGGAACAAAAAGAGATGAGGCCTGCGAGGAAAGGGATGGGGAGATGAATGAATGCCAATAAAGGTAAGGATATGAGAAAATGTTGGAAATAGAAGTCAAGCATGGAGAGAGAAATTCGGATCATCTATTCAGCATGAAGCTGGGCGTGGGGGCTTGTGAAGGTCTCACAAGCTCTTGCACGTCTACTGAATGAAGGTGCTTCCCCACAGTTCAGTTTAAATCAGTGTGGTTTAGGAAAAGAAGTAGCATTTACTGGGCTCCAACTGTGTGCCAGGCACTGCAGGCAATTTGTGTAAATGCCCTCAGTTAACCTGCATAGTAAGCCTAAAGAGGAGGCATTATCCCTGTTTATGGAGGTGTAACTGGGGCACTTTGGTCATTAGTTAACCTCTCTGATACTCAGTTCCCAGTGGGGAGGATAATGACTACTTGTGGGGTTATTGTGAACTCTTTTAAGTGAGAGGAGAGCGCGAGCATGTAGGGCTTGACACAAATTAAGCACTCAATTAGTGCTAGTCGTTATTCTTCCTGCCTCCGACTTGGCCAGGCGGGAGTCACAGTCCATCACCGCACCGGGGACTTCTGACGGGGCGAGGGCGGAAGTCCGCGCGGCGCGGCGCCTGCCTCCCTAAACCTCACCCTGACGTCTCTAACCGGCCACCGGCCTCGCGGCGCCTTCGTGGGGGCGGGGCCGGCGCGGCCGCACAAAGGAAGCGCGCGGCCCAGCTTCCGCGCCGGCGCCCCGCCTCCCGGAGGCCCCGCCCCGCGCGCCCAGGCCCCGCCCCCGCGCCTCGCCCCGCCCCCGGCGGAGGCGGCCGCGGGAGCCCTGCCGGGACGCGCCGCATTGTCTCCGCGGCGGCTGCAGCCCTAGAGCGCCCGCCGCGCGCGCGCGCAATCCGCCGCCGCCCGCACCCCAACCCCGGCCTCGCGCCCCTGCCGCCCTTTGTGGACGCCGGCTCGGCCGGTGCGGTCGGATGCGCCGCGGCAGCCCCGGGCCCCGGCTCGGAGGCTCCCGGCGGAGAGGAGGCGGCCCGCCCGGGCCCGGGACCCCGCGCGAGGCGGCGCCCGGCCGAGGGGTTGCGTAGGCCCCGCCCGGCCAGGCCCAGCCGGGCCCTGGACAGGTCAGTGCCCGTGGCGGGGGAGGGGTTCTCGCCCGGAGGGGTCCCGCGGCTCGCGCTCGTCGCACCGGACAACGGGCACCGCCCTCCGGTGCCACTCCCGGCCCGGGCCTACTCGGCTGCCAGGCCGTGCCAGCCCGTGACTCTCGCCCTCCCGGCGCCGGGGAGGTGTCCTGCGCCTCCCCCGCCTCGTCGGGGACCCTGCCTGCCCCTCACTCCCCCGGCAGCCGTTGCGTCACCCTCGGCGTGCCCAACGCTTCCGTCGTGTCCCCGCACGCCCCCACCCCCGCTTCGGTCCTCCGGGGACGGCGCTTTCGCGGGGATGGACGGTCCGCATAGGGACAGGGCAGCTGGCATCCGCTCTACTTTCTGGGTAGGCGACTGCCTATCTTGGAGGGCCTGCGACTTCGCTGGAGAGTTTTGTTTTTAATCTAGTCTCACGAGGCTTTTAATTGGATGGAAAGGGACAAGCTGTTCTGTGTCCGTCCTCTCTTCCATTTTTAGAAGAGCGTTTTCTCTCCTTCCCATGCCAAATGAAGGCATATTGTATTGTGTGGGCTCTTTACATTAAAAATCGAGACCTGTGAGACTCCGTCGTTAAATTGAAGTCCACAGGGAGGGAAATAATCTGCCCAAGGTCAGGTTGCCAACTAACGGTGACCCTGCAGTGATGAGAACTCTTAGTCGGCGACTGCTATATTGCTGGATACCAGCTTGTGCCAGTGATAGCCCCACCGTCACAGTCCTCACCCTCCGTCCCCCAAGGCCGCTTTTGAGCCCTGAACAGATTTCACTGACACAGTTTCAGTTCTAATCAACTTTCCTTTCCTTCGTGCTCCATACCTAGAATGTTGACCTTGTTGCCTTGCTGTCTACAGAGACACAGTTTTCTATTCCTTTTGCTGCTTAACAAATCAGTGACAGCTCTCCTCCCCCTTAGATCTCCCATCCCAGATCTTTAATCCCCTTCCATTAGCATATTGGACCCAGAGGATCCCTTGTTGTGAAATAAGCTACCGACCTAAATCCACCATATGTCCCCAATTTTTCTAGGACAACCCCAATTTAAAATATTCCATCCCATTGTCTTATCAGCCAAGTGTCTCAATTTTTGGTTTAGAAAATAGTGTCATTTTAAGCGTATCAGGCCCTGCTGTCCTGGCCTTTTCCAGCCATTTGACTCTGGGGCATAACTGGGTAATCCAATTACCATTCACCTGGGATTTTTTTACTCCTCACCCCCACCCCCAGTCAACCCAAACGTTGAAACTGCTAGGATTTCTAGATGAGTCTGAAAATTGCAGGCTAATGAGGCAGGGAGATTCCTTCTTGCTCCTATAATGTTTCCCTGCTCCTGCCCTCCCCAGTTTTTATTCTGTGTACAGGGCCTCAGACCTCTGGCAGTGTCTGTTGATTTAGGGCTTAAGTTGAGGTCACATGGGATGTAGGGCTTCATATCATTTTGAAGAGAAAGAAACTTACTGTGTTGGTTACAGGGCAAGAGGTTCTGTCTCATATCTTAAGGTACCTGCACAGCTAAGTAGTTTTGGTTCCTCTCAGATTTCACACACCTTGTTTGCCCGCCTGACCCATGCGAAGCATTGTCCTAGGCACTGTGGAGAATATAAAAATGGTTTGCCCCGCTTGGCCCTCAACATCTGGATCTCTGTGTGGAAATAACCACACTTTTGAATCAGCTGATGCCTGTGTGTTTCCCACTGTTTCTGTCCCTGAGTTCCAGTTCCTGCCAGACGGGAACCAGAGCTCCTGGCTTGGCTCCTTTACAAGGGCTGGCTTCTTTCACAGAGGGCCCAGCAGATGGGCAGTGGTGCTCGTGCGGCACCTGCCCTTTCCAGGCACTCACCATGGGCGCTCTGCCCCTCAGCCCACCCAGGATCTGTTTCCAGGCTTGTCCATACACATTGGGAAGAAGAGATGCCTTTTTTTCCCCTCTCCAGCGTTAATCTCAAGTCCACTTTCTGTTGTTCTTGAGTTGGTTTCTCAGTTGTCCAACTGCATTTTTGTGAGCCGTAGCTCCTGTTTTCATCAGCTCCCCCCCTCCCCCGCGCCTTTTTAAGCTTCTGTAGTATTGCTAGGTGGCACAGAGATACTTAATGAGTATTCGTATTTTTCATGGCCTCCTAGCCCCGTCCACTGCTCTGCCAGGTCCTGGCTTAATTTCTAACTTGCCTTTGTCAGGCGCACTCACGATATTATTTCCATCGCCCTCAAAGTGAGCAGGAGTCTCCAGCTCCCCTTCCTTCTGTGCCAGTAACGATTCTCCTGGCTGTGGCCTCTTCAGCCCTTGTTCCTCTGCATTGCAGTGGAGGAGAGCCTCTTAGGAAGGTGTCTCATGCTTCTCCAGACATCCCTCCTCTGACACTGACTTTCTAGTCTAAACTGGTGACCCTGAGACTTCTCTTCCTGCCCCAGAGGCCCCTTCCCCCATCTCTGACCCTGTGCCTGTGCCTTGCTCTGGCTCAGCCCCAGAATCCACTCTTTTCAAACCACATCCTTTTTCCTGCCTTACTCATTTCCTGTCTCAGATACTTTGGATCCCTTGGATCTTTCAGTGGGAGAGAGAATAAGGGGAATAAACAGATAGATGATTTTATAAAACTGAACTGTTCGTGCCTCTGGTCTTGCATGCTCTTACTTCGGCGTCCCCTCTGTAGGTTCTCTTGTTTTAGGGGAAAGAAAACAGTTACTATCTCAGAAGCTTAAGAACATTTCCCTGAGTTTGTGAATGTCTTTTTGTCTCTGTTTTTTCCTGTTGTGATTGAGTCTGTCCTCCTCTGGGCTGTGGGCCTCTCTCTAGGCATTCAATAACTTATTAGCTGAATAAAGTCCTTCCCTTTCAGCTCGCATTGATAGGTAGGTAAGCCAACATAAAGTTTAAATTGAAAAAGTAGAGAATAGGATGGTGGTTCCAGTTCTATAAGGCTGCTCCATGGAAGTGTGACATTCACCGAGAGTTTTTACCTCCTCTTGGTTAGTCCCAGATTATATTATTAAAGTTCTCCCAGTCTTCAGTGCCATTTACACTCCAGGCAGATTTGATCCCCTCCTGGAAAAGATTCTCCTCTGAAACGCTACGTCACATCTATTAGAAATAAGAATAAGGAAGCAGGACATCTTCAGAAAAGCCTAGTTTCTCTTTTATTCCCTTTCTTTGGTGCCGGTTTTTGCAACTGGAAGATGAAGATGATGATTTTCTGTGGTCAGGAGGAATCTCACAAAAGTGGTTGTAGAGATGCTTGGGTGTTTTCCACTCCCTGGAGAAACAGAGTGAGGACTAGCTGCCTTATGCAATCTGCTCCCCTGAGGGCTTTTGCCAGTAACAGAAATGACTCTGGAGTGGCTTACCAGCACCTTGTCTGATGGAAATCAAAGCTGGGACTAACCCCTCAAGGTAGGGTGATGAACATATACAGATTTATGTTTTCAGTGTTTTTATGGCCTGCTTTAAACTGCAGTGTGAGTCACCAGTGTAAAAGACTCTGTTTGAATATGTGTTCTGTTAAAAATGTTTCAAGTGGGCCTGTTTAAGATAACTTGAAATACTTATCCACAGTTCAAAGAGATGCAGGTTTCATTTTAAGCATTGAGTTATTTAAAAATTCCAGCTTGAATTTAGTTACATCAGAACACAGATATGATACTTGTTTAAAAAAAAACTCAGAGACAAACCATCTTTAATTCAACTTTATGACGTTTTGGGAATTGTTAGGAAAAGAATCAACCATTTGTTTATCCAAGACAACAGTCTTACAGACTCAGGGCTTTTTCCCCTATTAGTTACAAAAGTAGAATATAATTGACATGAATAAAAAAATGTTTTTTTAATAGTTAATCCAATTATATAATCAAGAATGATTAGTTTTTGAAGATACATACTAAAAAAATAGCATATGATTTAAATAATAACTTGTTGCTGTGTGATTCATTGTAAAGTCATCTAGGCCAGCATACTTAATGGTTTTTTCTTTTTCCTTCCCCTTCCAAATTAGTTATAGTTAGTGAAAAGGGATGTGTTTTCCTATACTTTAAATTTCCAAGTGATTTTTTTTTTTAGTTCAGTCCAAAAGAAAACATTCTTTTTACATCTGCCAAAGAAGTGATTGCTGTTAAACAGGGATTGCCAGTATTCTAAGATAAATCCAGATGTTGAAGAGAGTCCCAGTCTGCCATTGGGCTTTCTTTAAAGCAGAAACCTGTGTCTTGGATGATTTTCTTCTTAGCAGTGAAATTTGTCATAGCTTCTCTTAAGAAATGATGGCTTTTAGATGCCATGTCATAACCGACTCTTCTCCAGTAGATTAGGAAGAGCAGGCCTGATGCTGCATATTGGAACTGTTGGCAAGAAAATGAGAGTTCATGACTGCTAGGAGTTATTTTTAAAGCCCTAGTTGCACGGCTATTATGTCTCAAATACTGTATAATTATCCTTAGTTACTGATATCTTTAGCGTATTTGAAACTGTCCATATGTGGCCTAAATCCACACTGCTATATTAAGACATTTTTAAACAGCCCAAGCAAATAACACTGTAAATTAAAATTAATGTGAGCCAAATACTGTTTTTTTTAAAAAATCAATTCAGTCCACACATCTAGGCCTCCAGTATTAATCTCTTCTGTCAGCTGATTGGTAGCAAAGTAGGGTGATTGAAAACTTAGACAATGGTTATTAAAGGGAGAGGGCAGTGTTTTCTGAGAACAGAAATGATCAAGAAGATTGATTTGCAAGATAAGAATAATCTATCCCATTATATAGACAAGGACAACCAGGGCTGGCTTTCTCTAGTGCATTCTCTGTCTCTCTCGCTCATTTCTCTAAGAATATTGTTGCTTCTGCAGTTGGTAAACAAAAAAGACGTCATATCCAGCAACATGGTGGCCTTTCCTTGTTATCAGCCTGAAAATAGAGAATTTTCTAAACATTTGTGGTTGTTTTTTTAACTGTTACAAATCCATCTTCCATGATTTTATCTTCAACTTTTTAAAGTAATTTCTTTTCACAGGCATTATAAGAACCACTGGGAAAAAGGGGTTCTTTTTTGGCTCCTAAATTCTTTCCTGGTTTCTGGGGTTCCTTTGATACCCTGAGACTCTCCATGAAATAAATGCATAGGAAGGGAATCTGGCACTTCTCATGTCCTTTGGATTAATGACTGTTAAAGGTGAATTGAGATGTGTGATCTGCCCTCAACGGCAGGTATATTTCCCTTGTGTTGCAGTTCATTGTCAAAGTGGAAGTATGATTTCTTCCTGAAACCTGAACTCAGGAGTGCCAGGACAGGACGCTGAGTAGGCCAGCGCATCTGAGGAACATGAGTGATACCTGAGTTTGGGCCAGTGAAAGAACAGCTGTGCTCTGGAGCAGCAAGAGGCCAGGCCCAGTGCATTGAGCTTGGAGCTGCTTCCTGGTCTCTTGAGTCTCAGTGATGGGAGCCCTCCAATGGCAAGTCAGGCCTCTTGCACTGCATTGTAACTGCAGTATCACATTTAATCCTTGCCACAGCCATATGAGACAAAGATAAGCATCCCATTTTACAGATGAGGAAACTGAGGCCTTCAGTAACTTGCCTGGGATAATAAGCTAAGATTTACGCTTAGGGTCTTTCTGATCCCAGGTCTTAACTGCTGTGTAGCACAGCTTCCAGATGTAATCAGTGCCAAGCATTTTACATATATAAACTCTGCTATTCACTGTCAACCTGCTAGACAGGCAGCATGATGGTCATTTATATAGATGGAGACACGGACACAGAGCAAGTACCAAGTGCTTGAAGCTGCCCAGGTGATCAAAGATGGAACCAGAGTGTGAACCCAGGTCTGCCCAGAGCCAGTGCTCTTTCCACTCGGCCATTTTTCCTGTCGTCTCCAGTGATTCTGATGTCCCTAGCAAGGGCCTCTCATGTCCGTTCCACACCTTTTGCCTTGTGAAATCGCAGCATCTGCTAGAGAACTGTGACATCAGGGTATCTGGGAGCCCTCCCTGGGCACTGGAGACTGGAGGCCTGGCTCCAGTAAGTGGAGCTCTTGTTAAGAACTTTCCCTGGCTCCCTGCAGCCGGAGGTAGTCATCGCACGGTGCTCCTTGGCTGGAGCCAGGCAGCAGTGCTGCAGCTGTGTGGAAATCCCCCCTGAGTCCTGGTCCCGAACTCTGTGGGGGCGGCTGGCGGTTCACTCCATTGATTCCTTCCTCCAGAGCTGGGGTTGGCCGCTTGGAAAACATTCAGCTGTTTACAATTCAGCTTATGTCCACTGTCGCTGGGGCCTGTGGTTGAGTCAGAAGGGCCGTGCGCTCTGCCTGTGTCCTAAGAGACAGGCTGAAAGTCAGCTGTATGGTAATGGCCGCAAGAGAGGAGGAGGATCCCTCCTACCAGACGTGATGCTTAAGATCCAGAAAGCCCGTCTGCTCTCGAATCCTCTTAACCCAGACTTAACAAGGTCACTCTGCAGTGACACGGAGGCCCGTCTGAGGCCACCTTGCCCAGCTTCCCTGGCATTGTGCCAGCCAGCTCTCGGCAGACGCAGGTGAGGACCCTGGGTGTGGGCCTCCTGTGACTCAGCAGAGCAGGCCGGAGGGATCTTCCTGTCACAGTCCTTCCTTCAGTTCCCGGGAGAGGCTACCAAGAGCAAAGGTGCTCTGAGGGCAGGCTGGTGACAGCACCTGTGAGAAAAGGTCACAGCCTTTTGTGTGTCTGACATCTCGGTCCTTAGCAGAATTGCACAAGCTACAAACATTTGGCCTTGGTGCCTCCTACCTTCTGGGTTCTCAGGGGAGCCCAAGGTGGGAAGCGAACTTCAGTTTTCCCACCTCTAAGAGCTCATTTTAGTGTGTGGTGGTGGTGGTGATTTGCTCAATCCATACGACTCTTTGCAACCCCAAGGATTGTAGCCCGCCAGGCTCTTCTGTCCATGGGATTTCCCAGGCAAGAATACTGGAGCGGGTTGCCATTTTCTTCTCCAGGGGATTTTCCCAACCCAGGGATCAAACCGGGTCTCCTGCATTGGCAGGTGGTTTTCTTTGCCCTTGAGCCACCAGGGAAGCCCATTTTAGAACATAGTCCCTTCATTTAGGTGGCACACACTCTTGCCTTCATTTTGAAATGTAGACATAATTACGCACCCTTTTCCTCCTCTAGAAAATTAAGATGTTAGACCCAGGACACAGAGGACTAGTGCCCCTGATCCAAAATATCCACTCTTCGTCCCTCATGCCTCCTCCCAGACCTTTTGTCCCTAAATGGGGAGGAAAGCGCTCTGCTTCTCTAAATGATTCACAGCCAGGTGTGAATGACTGCAAGTGTATATTTGCATTTTAAAGCAGGTTGTTAACCAAATGAATCTCTTTAGTTGACTACTCTGTCAGGGTCCCAGGATGGAGCCACAATTCCTCTTTCCCTCTCTCTTCCCCCTCCTCCCTCCCCCCACCAACAGATTGGTACTTAACGAGATTTTGTACCTCCCTCACTTTCTGAGCGGCACTAATGTCTTTAGGGGCCCAGCTATAATGAGATTGTAAAGGGTGGCCACAGCCTTTGCTGAGGGCTCCCTGGGCCCTCAGCTTGCCGCCCCATGTTAGCGCCAGGTGTGCCTCGTCTGCATCAGCTGCTCTCCGCCTGGGATGTGGCTTCCCTGGGTGTCCCGTTGCAGGCGCTCTGCTCAGGGTCTCTCTAGAGCAGGCCGTTGTTTAGGAGCCCTGCTGTCACCCCTTCTGCCCATGGGACTGGCCTGCCAAGCTGAGGCCCAGTAAGCAGGACTTCACAGCCAGGGGCCTGGAGAGAATGCTCTGTGTTGTGTAAGCGACCTTGTTTTGCCATTTGTCGAGCAGAATTTGTTGCAGGCAAATGATCCGTGTTATCACCTACTCTGCCTCCTCGAATCCTCTATTAACTTCATTAGCTTTGTCTTACTCCTGCTGCTGCCAGGCATCAGTTCAGTTCAGTCGCTCAGTTGTGACCGACTCTTTGCGACCCCATGAATCACAGCACACCAGGCCTCCCTGTCCATCACCAACTCCCGGAGTTCACTCAAACTCATGTCCATCGAGTCGGTGATGCCATCCAGCCATCTCATTCTCTGTCGTCCCCGTCTCTTCCCACCCCCAATCCCTCCCAGCATCAGACTCTTTTCCAGTGAGTTAAATCGTCACATGAGGTGGCCAAAGTATTGGAGTTTCAGCTTTAGTATCAGTCCTTCCAGTGAACACCCAGGATTGATCTCCTTTAGAATGGACTGATTGGATCTCCTTGCAGTCCAAGGGACTCTCTTAGAAATCTTGGAAATTAAAATACTTCTTTCTCCTCATGTCTTAAGAAAGTGGAAATGGCCACTGGCCAAACTGAGGGGTACAGGGAGAGGCCCTGCTTGCTTTTCATCTCCTCTGAAGTCAGGTCTTCAAGGTTGCTTATTTTCAGGGCAAATAGAAAGACTTGGTCAGGTCATCTGAAACACCCACAGTAAATGTTAGTACTGAACTGTATTTTAACGTAACATGATTTTTGCCGTATCTGTGCTTATAAAGAGCACCATCTGCTGCTGCTGCTGCTGCTAAGTCACATCAGTCGTGTCCGACTCTGTGCGACCCCATAGACAGCAGCCCACCAGACTCCACCGTCCCTGGGATTCTCCAGGCAAGAACACTGGAGTGGGTTGCCGTTTCCTTCTCCAGTGCATGAAAGTGAAAAGTGGAAGGGAAGTCACTCAGTCGTGTCTGACTCTTAGAGACCCCATAGACTGCAGCCTACCAGGCTCCTCCATCCATGGGATTTTCCAGGCAAGAGTACTGGAGTGGGGTGCCATTGCCTTCTCCAGAAGAGCACCATACCTGGTTCCAAAATTACCCAGATGGAGTCTAGCTAGGGCCAGCCCGACCTCTGTCCTCTCGGGCAGGAGAGCTCAGCCTCTCTGGACACCTACCCTGGGGGCAAGGCTGTTTCTATAGGCGCCTCTGGCCTCTGCTTCTGGAGGTCATCATGCCTTTCCAAATACCTGGAGCCAGCATGAGTGTTTCCAAGTGGGCTGGGGAACCAGAGCTGCAGTCTTTGGAGGCGATTTAATGCTAAATTTCCCATCGACTGAGGAAATCCCTGCTCTGACAAGAAGAAATGGGCTGAGAAGTAGCTCTTATTGTTCTTCAGAGCCAGGTAGCCAGAAATGCGATTCTTGTAGGCAGGCACCACCCAGCTGCTCTGTCTCAGTCATTACCGCCTCAGAAAGTGACTTGCCAGTCTCAACTGGTGGTTGCTGTTGGAAGACTAGGGAGAACAGTACTGTGGTCAGCCATGAAGATGGAGACCACAGTTTCCACACGCTCTGGTTCAGCACCTATTAAATGGCTGTCATGTGTTGGTCACTGGATTAGCCCTGAAGATACAGGCAAGACCCGGACAGCCCTGCCTAAATAGGGCCCCTGCTTTGCCTAACAGAGAAGACTGGCCTTTAGTAGATAATTTCACAAATGGGACCCAGGGACTGGGGAGGGGATTCGCCCTTCCTGTTTTAATCCAGTCCCTATAAGGACTGTTTCTGCCAGAGCCTGACAGCAGATTGAGACGCAGCCTACAGGTTGAGGCCTGTGTATGTAATGACGCCCCCAGAACACATTGCTTTGTTCATTCTCATCTGAATACTTGGCCCTTTGTGGTCAGCTTCAATCAAATGCTAGATTCTACCTCTCCCTTCCCCCGCCCCCACTGGAGCTTGGTTTTATTTCCTTCCTGCAGCTTCTCCTTCTCAGGGTGTCCTGGCCTCTGCCTTGCAGATCCAGGTACCTCACTCTGTAGAAAGGCATTTGAGACCTGTGGGAATCCCAGCAGCACTTACAGCCTCGGGACCGGTCAAGGGAACTGAGTAAGGAAGAATTCCAAAGATAGAGGACTTCTTTGTCTCTCTCTCATCTGGCCTCAGGGCCAGCAGGGCAGGTTGTTGCACGTTTAAGCTGTTTTCCCCTAAGCAGGCCGCAGAGCAGTCTGGGAGAGCGGGAAGCAGATTAAATTAATCTCGGTGTGCTGAGTTTGGCAGGGGGTGAGATCGTGTATGGTCATTCTAGAAATAGCCCAAACTCCTTTGTTACTAAAGCAGATGATGAGGGTCTGCCTGCAAGATGACTGCAAAACAGAATTGTTGCAAACCTCTGTACAAGTTGTAAAGCACTCTCCTGCCCGTCCCTGGGTCTCTGTCTCTCCTGCAACCAGCCAAAGTTATAATGGAGAGTGATCATTCTAAGGATGTAGTGAAAGGGCTTATTAGTTTGTTCTCTTGCTTAATAAGATCCCTTTTTTTTTAGAACGAGAAGGCAATGGCACCCCACTCCAGTACTCTTGCCTGGAAAATCCCATGGACGGGGGAGCCTGGTGGGCTGCAGTCCATGGGGTCGCGAAGAGTCAGACACGACTGAGCGACTTCACTTTCACTTTTCACTTTCATGCACTGGAGAAGGAAATGGCAACCCACTCCAGTGTTCTTGCCTGGAGAATCCCAGGGATGGGGAAGCCTGGTGGGCTGCTGTCTATGGGGTCGCACAGAGTCGGACACGGCTGAAGCGACTTAGCAGCAGCAGCAGCAGCAGATTCAAAACAAGTCTTTTTCTTCCCAGAGTTAAGCATTGGCCCTGTAGCCCCTGGGCTGGTGAATGTCTCTGTTTGCTACTGTATTTGGCGTGAGGAAAGAATCTGCCCTCAGGAGCCACCACCTCTCTGCAGTGTACATTAATCAGTAGGGTAGAGGGGCCAAGAAGAAGAGTCCAACAAAGTTGGAGAAATCTCGGGGAGATAAAGTATCAGCGCCCATTTGATGATAATATCAGTGAAAAGCAGCAGGCGGGCAAGATCCCAGAATGTAGAGGAAGATGGATTAATTCCATAGAAGTGCTGTAAAGTGAAGTCGCTCAGTCGTGTCCGACTCTTTGTGACCCTATAGACTGTAGCCCACCAGGCTCCTCCATCCATGGAATTTTCCAGGCAAGAGTACTGGAGTGGGCTGCCATTTCCTTCTCCAGGGGATCTTCCTGACCCAGGGGTCGAACCCAGGTCTCCCACACTGCAGGCAGACACTTTACCATCTGAGCCCCCAGGGGAGCCCCAGAAATGCTGTGAAGTGAAACAAGGGAGCCCCTCACTGCCCTCCATCTGTGCGCTCCAGAACAAAATTCTTACAAACCGGGTCTCTTAGATCAGTACTTGATATGTTAGGGTTGACTACTGACTTTAAACGATGATGACAAAGATGACCGAGAGTGATGAACTTGCAGGCTTTTAGATACACAGAGGGAGTGTGGCCTGGAGGAGAAAATACGTACTGGAGTCATGAGTGCCATCCTTCATGACATCAAGGTCATTTCTTGAGTGTTTTCAGTGTGCTCACACTGCACTGCTATTCATCGTCTCACTTAGCCCTCATAGCAGGGCTATAGAGTGTTGTCTTATCGTCTGCATTTTACAGCTGGAGAAACCGAGGCTCAGAGACAGATAAGGACATGCCCCTAATCCACTTGAGTGATAGAGACGAGTCTCTAAGCCAAGTCTAAGGCTGTGTTTTTACCCATTGTGCAAGTATGATTAGCCTTGGTCTGTGTGGTCTTAAGGAATAGAACCAGGATAAGTGGACAGAAATTAACAGGTGGATTTTTGGCTCATTGTAAAGAAGAACTTCTTGACCTCCCCAAGTTGGGAACAAACTACTTCAGAGGTAGTGAGTTCCTTTGCCATTCGAGGTGTTCAAGCAAATGCCAGAAAATCACTAGGTGGGGCTGTTACAGAGAAAGACCAACTTTTGGTAAGGGCTTGAACCTAGGGAATATTTATCTAGGCTCTACTGCTGCTACTGCTGCTGCCAAGTCGCTTCAGTCGTGTCCGACTCTGTGCGACCCCGTAGACGGAAGCCCAACAGGCTCCCCCATCCCTGGGACTCTCCAGGCAAGAACACTGGAGTGGGCTGCCATTTCCTTCTCCAATGCATGAAAGTGGAAAATGAAGTCGCTCAGTCGTGTCCGACTCTTAGCGACCCCATGGACTGCAGCCTACCAGGCTCCTCCGTCCATGGGATTTTCCAGGCAAGAGCACTGAAGTGGGGTGCCATTGCCTTCTCCATATCTAGGCTCTAATTAGAAGGAAATAGCTGTCATTTAAAAATAGGGTTTTAATTTAAATAGTAAAGTTTCTATTTTAACATTTATTCATTTTTTAAAAATACAGATTTGTTTTTTCACGTATTTAAAATTTAAAAACAAAGAAACTTAATTGATTGCGCTATTAACTCAGTCCTCCTAGTTATTCATGGATTGTTGAGTTTTTTTTCCACTTCCCAAACACCTTTCCAATTTAGAAACACTGATTCCAAAGTAGAAAATTTCCATCCCTACAGAAAAGTCAAAACTGTCCAAAAATTTTTTTTCGAAGGAGACTATAAACATTGAAAGGAATTTTTTTTAACTTGCTGGTATGGCTGTGTCTCCAAATAATTATTTTAAAATCTCATTAATCACATCTCTCAGGTAACTCCTGCTCAGCTCTGAAGTTCATTACAGTTGAATTATAGAAGTCTGAATACTGAGATGTATGTCATGGGTAACTTTTTTTTAACAAAAAAGATTTATCCCAGTTTATTGTACGCTAGAACTACTAGTAAGAAAGTCAGCCAGTTACAAACCTTTCCTAAAATGAGTTTACTTTGATTTCTCCATCTTATATAGTTAGGCATTGTAAATTCCTCCTCTGCGGTGGGATTTTGGATCTTTAACATGAAATAAGAGCATCTTCCTATAAATTTTGTGCAGAAATTGCTTTAATAATTATACTGATGAAATCCTTTTCCAAAGTGTGTACACATATACACACTGAGTTATGCTTACTGTCAGTAGGCTTGTTGCAATAAAAAAATGGCTTTTCCTTTCTTTCTCTTTTTTTTCTTTTTTAGGAAGTTCCAGTTTAAAAGCAGCCTCAGCTCACACAGTTGGTGGTGGTAGAGAATGGCCCTGGGAAGGGGTGGGAAGAGAGCTACAAAAGTGAGATAACAGGTGTTTCTCACAGTGAAGCAGCTCATGAGAGGTCCTGTTTGAAGTGGAGATGAGCAGGTCCCTCATGCGGTTCCATGGAGGCTCCCCCTCACACTTTTTGGAGCTCTCTGTCAGGCCTTTCAGAGGAAGGCTGGCAGGCCTATGGGGAGAACTTAGGCGACGCTGTCCATGAAGGGAAGGAGTCTGTGGTGGGCCAAGGATCAGATTGAGTATGAAGCTGAGAACTGGATAAGAGGCTTGATTTGAAGCACAGGACCTGCAGGAACAGCATAGATAACCTCATCTCTGCATGGTGGCTTCCCTGGTGGAGAAATAGAACACACACGTATCTTAATGCAGTGATCCCAAACAGCCAGTCTTTGCATAGGCAGATCTATATTAAAATGTTTACTTGGGGTTCAGTACTTTGACATTTCACAGCATGCTTAAAATTGGACCCTTGCCCGAGGAACCTCATAGAAGCTTCCTTTAATCTGTCTCCCCCAAACCCATCAAACCCCAAGCCCTTTACCTAGTTCAGGTTTTTTCATCCTGGTTTTAGATGGTACCTTGAATACACTTTTCTCCCTTGAGCTGAATGTTAATTTGTTTGTCCAGATCGATATTGACCAAGGTCTTCACTCCTCCAAAAGGCAGAATCCTTGTCTGTTTAACCTAGTCGAACTATTCTTAGTGCAGACTAAGAAACACATCTGGTTGTTGAGCTTCATTGTTGTAGAACGGACTAGACTCACGTGGTGGTGTGTCCACGGAAACGGTACCACTCTGAATGGGCCACTGAGGGAGGGGACTGCCTGCAGTGCGCTGTCGGGCAAGGTGGAGTCCCTGCTCGCCTTCTGGTGTCCTCGACCTGGCTCTGACCTCCTCTGCTTGTGTTCTCCTGCTTTCCTTGCACAGAGACAGGGCAGGGCATTGTTCATGCACTGACCGACCTCAGCAGCCCCGGCATGACCTCAGGGAACGGAAACTCTGCCTCCAGCATCACCGGCACTGCCCCCCAGAATGGTGAGAATAAACCACCACAGGCCATTGTGAAACCCCAAATCCTGACGCATGTTATCGAAGGGTTTGTGATCCAGGAGGGGGCGGAGCCTTTCCCGGTACGGACTACTTCTTTTCCCCTCTTTTTTTTTTTTCTTAAATAAGTATACTTTGGATGTGTATTAGAATATTTTTACATTTCCATGTAAAATTTCTAAAAATGTGAAAAATAATTTGTTCTTTCCTTGCTCATTTCCCCCCAAAGGAATGTCAGAGTCATTTTCTTTGTAGGATTAAGTGTCTTCGTAAGATCCAGAAGGGGTCAGTAATTAAGAATAGTTGGCATGACCCCTTTAGTTAGAAGTTTCCACAAAAACTCAGCTGTGTCCCCGGACCTGGTGAAGTGGGAACGCCTTGGTTAGAAGGGAGTTCATATTGGGGTGTTGGGTGAAGGATGATGGACTTTGGGAAGTGAGACCTTGTCCAGGTTTGAATGCCACAACTCCAAAATGGCAACACTTTATTCAGTTAGAGAGCAAATGGAACCTGTATAGAAGAGAATCCTCAAGATTTATCTGAATGGAAGATAAGTGAACCGAGTTCTAGCCTGAAACTTCTTTTCTGGGGACAGAGCCTCGAAAGAGCAGTAAGTGAGAGTAAGGGGCACTTCAGAAAGGGGCATTTCAACAAGTGTCTCAAGTTAAGCATTATACCGCAGGGAAATGGAGAGGAAGCAAGAAAATGGCCCATTAGAACACAGCACCCAGCACTGATAGTGCAAGTGTAATTTGGTGGGACAGATTGCCTGCTCCATAGGTGAGAGGGGCCCAGAGCCAAGTGCTCTCCAGCCTCTCTCATGATAAAATTAACTGGTAGAGACACAGCATCTTCATGGGATGCCATCTGCCTTTTGAGCTTTCTTTGGATCCATGAGTGGTTTGAACAGTCAAAGCCTCTGAGCCTGATTAACTGAGATGGGTGGACTGCCCTTCTGAAATGCCAAAAGACAAAAAATGCCCAGGCTGGTTCTCACCTGCTTTCCCTCTGGAGGTCCGTCAAGGCCTGTGGCCCCTTAGCTACAAGGAGATTTAGCCCTTCACATCCCTCCATCATTAGACTCCGTCCTCCCTGTGTCCTCCCAGAGAAACACCAGAACCTCGCTGACCTCACTGTGTAGATACAGACGGGGTGGCAGCCCCAGTCTCCCCGCTGGAGGTCTGGCCACCAGGCTGCCTGAACAAAAGGCAACAAAGGGAGTAAACCAAAGCAGGAGCGAGCCAGTCCAGGGTCAGCCTTTCGGTGTGGCGCCGCGTCCTCACGTCCCTCTCCTCTGTGGCTGCCTGTCCCCTGACTGGGTAGGGCACGGCAAGGGGGAGAGCAGTAAGGGATCCAGGAATGGTGGCCGGGACTCTCTGCGTCACCCATACACTGACACGCAGCCTCAGCCGTGTTCCTGCCCCAAGACATGAGGACTGGGGCCTGGCCCTGGTTCCAGCGATGCCGGAACCTGACCTGTGTCTCCACCTGTGCCCCTTAGACAACTGGGAAGAGGAGATATTCTCCTGACCCTCTAAACCATCCTTCAGTCCTGGGCTGAAGCCATTTTCATCCCCGTCCTTTGGTGGCCATTGACATCTTGCCTCATGAGCTAAACAGCAAAACAGGCCTTGAGCAGGGTGTGCCTGGATGGTGGTAGGGGGGCTGGACTCTGCGTCTGGGTGCTTTATTCTTGTGATTGTGATGAGGCTGAGAGCAAGCGAGCCTGCCCACCTGACCCTCACGGCCTCCCTGTCGCCTTGTCCTCTAGGTGGGACGCTCGTCCCTGCTGGTGGGGAATCTCAAGAAGAAGTATGCACAGGGGTTCTTGCCTGAGAAACTTCCGCAGCAGGACCATACCACCACCACTGACTCAGAGATGGAGGAGCCCTATCTGCAAGGTAGCATGCCAGACCCTGGATGGTGGAGCTTCGGGCGGGGTGGAGCGGGCCATCAGCAAAGCTGGAAGGTCCTTTCCTGGTGTCCACGGAGGGTCTCAGAGCCAGAAAGTATGTGAACATGTCGGTCGACCAAACATTTCCTCCAGTGCGCACTTAGCCCTGTACCTCGAAAGCGGGTAGGAGTGTCTGTCCCCGGGGAAACGTGTATCCTCCTCCTCTCCAGCCCCGGGATCCCCAGGAGTTACTGCTGAGTTGTAGGCCAGCCGGCACGGCCCCAGGCAAATTGTGGCCTTCCTCCACTGCCTCAGGGGCCTGCATTCAGGAGAGGGGCCAGTGCAGAGGCACAGTGGAGCCAGTGAGGGCTGCACTTGCCACAGGAGCCCCCGGTTAAATGGAGGTGGGTAGGGTGCCTGCGTGGCTACCGTCTCCTGGGCTCTAATGCCCAGGCTGGCAGCCAGCCAGACACCCCCCAGGAAGGGGAGAGTGATTGCAAATCAGCGGTGACAGCATTAGCACTTTACCTCTAGAGGGTCGCCTGCTTTCTTCTAGGTCATAAAGAGCTTCCCCACCGTGTTTTGTCTCCTAGCCCCTAAAATAAGAAACTCAGGTGTCCAGGGGACGAAGTCACAGCCCTTCCTAAAACATCAGCGAAAGTGCGTTGGTACTGTCCAGGCTGCTGCTGCAGGGTACGGCTGTTGGCACGAGGAATAGGCTGGGCAGTGTATGAGAGGCCCCAGGGTAGGCTCTGGACAGTCCTGTGAGGACCACTCACTGTCCGCACTTACCAACTTTCATGCTTTTCAGAATCCAAAGAGGAGGGTACTCCCCTCAAACTCAAGTGTGAGCTCTGTGGCCGGGTGGACTTCGCCTACAAGTTCAAGCGTTCCAAGCGCTTCTGTTCCATGGCATGTGCAAAAAGGTGAGCGCCCTCACTCCGCTGCTGTGCCCAGCGCCTGCCCTCCTCTCAGGGTTGCCCCTTGGTGCCCAGCTCCCTATTTCCACGCCCTGCCTGGAAGCAGTGTCCTGTCACTTGTTCACCCAAGAAGTCCATGAGCTGGTCTGGGCGAGCAGCATTAAGCCCACATGGGAAGGAAGAGGCATTTAGTTTGTCTGGCCCCCCTGGGCCCCCCTGGCACCTGGCTTTGGCAGCTCCCGTCTCCTTAGGGTTTACCGAAGCCCCCACTGGAAACGTGGCCCTGAGCCACCGTGCTGCCTGATTTCCTTTGTGAGCGTTCACCCGACTCAGAATTCTGACAGATGACCACAGCAGACACCAGTGCTGACTGTGGGCCTGCCGCATGCAGGTCTCTGTGCCGAGCGTGAATATGCGTGTGTCCTCTCATCTCCGGGGTAACCCTGTGAGACAGCTATTGCTGTCAGGCCCTTTATACATGATAGGAAACTGAGAAACATAGGAAACTGAGGCGCAGGAAGTAGTTGTGCCTAAAGTCTTTGTGCTGGGGATCCAGACATCTGACTCTAAGTGCTCTGTGGTGCTTGTGCAGAAGGTAGAAGGGGCTTGAGCTCCCAAAAGAAGGAACTGTAGGCCCCCAGGCAGAGGGACCCTGCGCACCAGTTAGATAGAGTAGGGCTGTCTCCAGCCTTCCTTCCCCTCGGGCTGTGCTGGAGGTCCTCCCAGCACCTTTGTGATACTTTGCCGAGCTGTCCCCCATCAGAACAGGGGACACTAGCTTCTTGGCACAGGTAACGTGTGGAGTAGAATAGGGCAGCCCTGAGTTCTTCCCGTGACACAGGCAGTTGGGTTAAGCACAAGCTTGTGTAACTGCCAGACCAGTTACAGAAAGTGACTGGTCTCATCCCCAACTCCAGAGGGGAAAACAGAGGCTCAGGGGCTGAGTGATTTGTCCAGATTTACACAGCCAATCCTGAGTGATGGACTTAGGATTGGAATGAGTAGACAGACTCAGATTTTGCCCCTTAGCTGCTCTTACTCCTCCTGGGGCCCATGGGCACCCTGCAACTGCCCTGACCTCCCTCGTTCCCCTGACTCTGGCAGGTACAATGTGGGGTGCACAAAACGAGTGGGGCTTTTCCACTCAGACCGGAGCAAACTGCAGAAGGCAGGAGCCACGACCCACAACCGCCGTCGGGCCAGCAAAGCCAGTCTGCCGACACTTACCAAGGATACCAAGAAACAGGTGAGAGGCCGGCGGAGCCTGGAGCTCATTCTCTCAAGTCTCCACCGACTTCTGTGCCTAGCACAACCCTGGGTGCCCTCCGTCCTTTCTGCTGTGTCTGTCAGTGCTCTGTCATATTCTCATTTCTCCTGATGTGTTAAGTCAAGCCTTCCCCACGTCCCTTCAGAGAGCTCTCATTTAGCCTCATGGGTGTTCAGGAGGGACCCAGGGTCCCTCTTCCGTGACCTTGCCTCTGCTCACCCCGTTCTCCCAGTCTGCCTCCATCCTTGACTTCTGGGGCTGCCCAGGAAGACATAGGCTGTCCCAGGTAGCTACGCCTGCCTTACCTGAAGGGTTAGGGGAGAAGAAGCTCACACCCTTCATCTCCCCACCTTTTTACTTCTCTGTGCATCAGAGCACTGAATCCTTGAAGGTCTCTATCAAAAACCAGGTGTTCTGTTCATTAAGTATGTTTCAGCACCAGCTGCTGCTGCTGCTGCTGCTGCTAAGTCACTTCAGTCGTCTCCGACTCTGTGCGACCCCATAGACGGAAGCCCACCAGGCTCCCCCGTCCCTGGGATTCTCCAGGCAAGAACACTGGAGTGGGTTGCCATTTCCTTCTCCATCAGCACCAGCTATGTGTCAGCAACTGTTAGGCACTAAAGCTCTGAATTGTGCTGCAAGAACTTACAACCTAGTGTGATGCTTTAGACCATGTGTTTTGCTGTCTGTTGTTATTGTTTTGGTCTTAAACCTCTTTAAGACTCTGAGGAAAGCTACAGTCAAAAATGGACACACAGGAAAATCTACGTGCTCTTTCAGGTGGTGCACAGACCATTCCCCAAAACCCGTAGAGCCCTGGTTAAAAAACCCGCATCTACGAGAAAGAATAGACGCAGAATGAGAGTACTGCGGTGCAGGGTGGTGCGTGCACCCATACTGGGCCTCACTCTGCTTAGGATCAGGGAGGATGTTGTGAAAGATACCTTGATCTAGAATTCAAAGGTGTGTAGCAGCCAACCAGATAGAACGGGGAGACTGTACCTGCTTCTGCCCAGCACTCTTGTAGAGGCGATTTACTCCCCCATCCTGAGGAAAACTGTTTCTCTCTGCTCCCAGCCAACAGGCACCGTACCCCTTTCAGTTACCGCTGCCCTGCAGCTAACACACAGCCAGGAAGACTCCAGCCGTTGCTCAGATAACTCAAGCTACGAGGAACCCTTGTCCCCCATCTCAGCCAGCTCGTCCACCTCCCGCCGGCGACAAGGCCCGCGGGACCTGGAGCTCCCTGACGTGCACATGCGGGATCTGGTGGGCATGGGACACCACTTCCTGCCAAGTGAGCCCACCAAGTGGAACGTGGACGACGTCTACGAATTCATCCGCTCTCTGCCGGGTAAGGCCCTCGGGAGTCCATGCCTGCCTGGAGTAGCAGAGAATGAGAGGGCGTGAGAGGCCTCACCCACCACCCCCAGGAGAGGCCGGGCGGTTCAGTGCGAGACGCAGGTTCAGGAATGGGGCAGAGATAAGCGTGAGGAGACTCCTGCCCATGAGAGCTTATGCTCTAGCACAGAGCCCTGACTAATGTCCTGTGGCAGGACACCAACATGTCTGTGGGCTCCACCAGGGGCCTGTGTGGCAGATGATGACATGACATACCCTGTGTGTCTCCAGGGCAAGTTGGGAGGGGCATCAGGTGGGAATGTAGGAAAACTGTCAAGGAGAACGTCAAAACAAGAACATGGACACCAAGTGGCAGTGGACACTCAGGCCTGTGCCTGATGGAGCAGTTGCATCAGGGAGCAGCCTGGGCAGAGACACGAGACGCAGAAGCACGTGAGGGAGCCACAGGCTGCCTGTGACCCTGGGCATGCAGGGTCTCAGGGCGAGGATCTAGAAATGAAGCTTGAAAGACAAAGCTCACATCTGCACAGCTGCACTCGTTGAGGCCCCAAAGCTTTTTCACGGTTTCTCCTGCCAGTCTCACCCAGGCACTGGCTGGGTGTGGCGGCCATAAGCCAGTTCACTCAGAGACTGAAGAGTGGGCTTCGGAGTTAAACAGAACTGGGCTCAAATCTTGGCTTTGCCACTTAACCCAGTGTGTTAATTATCTATTGCTGAAGCCCCACAGTTTCTCAGCACACATGTCAACACACAGGTGGTTAGGGTGGGCAGTTCTGCCATGGGCATTCTTGGGAGGCTGTGGTGTCAGCCAAGGCTGAGGCCCTCTGAAGGCTCTATTGGGGCTGTTGGATCCATCCTCAGGTGCCTCACTCATGCAATTCTCAGGGAGGGGATGGCCATTGGCAAGAGGCCTAGGTCACTGTCCACGTGGGTCTCTTCAGAACACTCATGCTCTAGTAGTCTCGTGATGTGGCAGCCAGTTGAACCCCCAAGAGGAGATCTGAGAGAGCAAGGTGGAAGCCACCTGCTGTGCCCTTTATGATCTAGCCTCAGAAATCACATATTATCACTTCAGCAGTATTTTATTGACTACACAGGTCAACCCCATTAATTGTGAAGGCCTCATGAAGACATGAAAGCAGGGGTTATTGGAGGGAGCTACTTGGAGGCCAGTTAGTGGAGTTCACCCCAGTGATTCAAGTTCCTCCCTCATACAGAACACCCCCACCCCCACCCAAGGCCCCACGGGTCTCATCCCATCACAGCAGTGGTTCAGGGTCTTAAGATCTCAGCATCTGACTCAGGTCCAGGCCCAGATGAAGCTTGCTGGGTCCAGCTCCTCAAGGAGGGTTCCCTGAGTCTTCACACCTGAAAATGAGGAAGGTCGTTATCTTCACTCCATGAACCTAGGAGATGGTGGGACGGGCACAGGGTCATCATGGTAGATGTGCCTGTTAAAGAAGGGAGCACACAGGAGGCCGCAGGAGTCACCAGTCCACACCAGGCATGTGTGGGCATTTCCTTGATAATGAGGACTCCAAGCCTGGGGTGATTCTCCTCCCCTCTGGGTTCCACCGACTCATCCTTCCTCTCCCTTGAAAGGAGGTAGCTCGTGGAGTTGTTTTCTCAGCCTACTTCCTAATGCCTTTATTTCCTATTACCCCTGACTCTTTCAGTCCAAGTGAGCAGTGTTCCTGCCAGACGAGTCTCTTACTCTTTTTGGGCTTTTTAAATTTTATCCAAAAGTGTCTTCAAGATGAGCCCTACTCCCTATTAGGCTTCTTCTGAAGCTGAGGGACTGTGGCCCTAACAGTCTGAGGAGCCAGTCTGTTGAATGGAGAGGCTCTGTGAGTGATACCTATGAAATCCTGAGAGAGCATTTGATCTAGCGGTTCTCTGAGGCACCACCTTAGAGCTTTCTGCAGTCTTAACAGATGATTTAAGTCACCCCCGCTGTCTCATCTTTAGACTGTTTTTCTGACTGTGTCCTGGATTTGATCTTTGCCTGGAAACCATTTGTTTTTTTTAGTTTATGTGCTGCTGAAATGAGCACTGGAAACCATTTCTTAATTTTAGCATCATGTGCCATCTGGAGAGGCTGAGGATTTTCAAAAGCAGCAAACCAGGCTCTTTCCTGTTTCCCAGTTTTCCCCCTTGCATTTCCCACGGCCGCACTGGAAAGCCAGGCGGCACCTGCAGGTTCTGCCTGGGGTCCCCTGAGCCGGAGTGCCGGTTCAGTGGGAGTCTCACAGTCACCAGGTCACCACCAGCAACACTGTGGCTAACTATTCCATTTCATTCCAAGGATCCCTCTTCCAGTTTCCAGTAACCATTTCCTCACTTTCCTTTAAGCCTCCTCAGCAGTCTTCTCAAAGGCCATGAGGCTTCTGCGAAGTCTCTCAGGGAACTTTAGATAGTCTTCTCAAAGTCACTCCTGCCCCACCCACTGCTGCATCCCAGGCCACACCCACATTGTTAAGGGGTGGTGATGGCAGCACCCCACCTTCCAGGCACCAGAATCAGCATTAGTTACTCACTGCTGGGAAATGTCATCCCAAGCCTAGTGGCCTACAGTAGTCATCACATGTCAGAGAATTCTGGCGAGGGGCTTAGTGGGCACTTCTGGCTTGGGGCAACTTTCAAGGGCCCCATCATGATGGCCACAGGGATGCAGGTACCTATAGGCCTGGAGCTGGAGGAACTCCCTTCCAGCCGCAATCCCAGGGCAGCGAGGGGCTGACTCTGGGCAGAAGGCCTCAGTCCCTCTCCAAGTGGACCTCTCCAGAGTGCTGCTTGAGTGCCCTCATGACATAGTGGCTGACTCACTCCAAAAGAGGTTATCCAAAAGACTAAGGTGAAGTGCTGTGCCCTTTATGATTCGGCCTCGGAAATCCCATGCTGTTGCTTCCCCAGGGTAGCCCTGTCCACGGAGGGGGTGGTGGGTGAACAAGTACACATGTAGACAAGGAGGCCATGGTGGAGTCTGGCTACCCTGGGTAAGTCACTCAGCCTCTCAAGCTGTAAAGTGAGAACAGCATCGGCTTCCTCAAGGGGTGGTCGTGAGGGTCGAGTGAAACACAGGGCTTCTGAAGGGCAGTAACCGCTTGTAGCCCTGGTTGACACTGTCTTTGGTCTCATCCCCTCAGGCTGCCAGGAAATCGCAGAGGAGTTCCGTGCCCAGGAGATCGATGGGCAAGCTCTGCTGCTGCTCAAGGAGGACCACCTGATGAGTGCCATGAACATCAAGCTGGGGCCCGCCCTCAAGATCTACGCACGCATCAGCATGCTCAAGGACTCCTAGGGCTGGCCGGGCGCCGGGGCTCTTCCTCCCGACCGAGCAGAGCCAGCGGACACTCCTGGGGGCCCAGAACAGGGCTGGTCGAGGGAAGGGCCCCTGCTGTGGGGCGTGGCTGGAGAGGAGGTCTTGGGACCTCCTTGGTGGCTCTCAGGGGCCTTTCTTTCTGTGGGAGGGGCAGAGAGGTAGGTGGCACAGAAGATGGGGCTTTATGCTTGTAAATATCGATAGCACTGGCTTCCTCCAAAGTCCCACGACTCTAGCCCCGCTTCTCTTCCCCTCTTTCTGTCCCCCATTTTCCAGGGGGTGTGTGGTCAGGGCTCCCAACCTGAGTTGGGTCACTTCCCAGGGCAGCCGTTGGGCCTGGAGAGAGGCCTCGGAAGCCCTCGCCTGCCTTCCTCCTCTTCTTTCTCGGGGCCCAGCTCACTCTTCCATTGCCAGCTTCTCCCACTTCGGCCTGTTACTGAAGCCGCCAGAAGGGTTCTCCCCCCTCACCCCTGCAGGTGGAGGGAGAGAAGCTGGGCCCGGTTTGGCCACACCTGCTGGTACAGACGCCTTAACGCTGTGTGTGTGACTGTGTGACTGTGGGAGCCTGGACTGACTGACGGGCTGAGAGGCTCTCCCCACCCCCAGCATCTCCAGGTGTTTTGTAGCAAACAGCCACTTAGTGCTTTGTCCTGGACTCCACTCAGCCTCGGGATGGGGAATAGGAAAAGGGCCGCCTCGGTGCAGAGGCAGGATCAGAAAGCAGTGCAGGTTAGCAGGAGATTTTCCTTTCCAGATTGTCGGGGTGTCTCTGCAGCCCTTTCCTGCACTGTGACGCCCCCCCGCCCCAGCTGCCCTGCTGTGTCACAGACGGCATTAAGGAAGCTGCCAGTGGGCTGTGCCAGGCTGCACCTTCTGGTCTTGCCTGTCCACCCACCCTGAGAGCCCAGTGGTGAGGCCCAGAGAACATCCAAGGGCGGAAGAGCTGGAGTGACTGCTGAGGTGAAGAAGGCAGCCTTCGGCCTCGGCTCCCACACTTCTTTGCCTCTGGAACTTGCTGGCAGCAGTGTGAGCTGCCCATGGAGGAGGCGGGGCAGGAAGGGTGAGGGCCGGCCTCTGACCTGCCCTGCACGCTGCAGGCTTCCGGGGAAGAGTTGGACTCTCCCCAGGGGAGGGTGGGTGCCCTTCTCAGTTCGTTCTATTCTCCACTCACACCCCCAGGCAGGGTTGGAAATGAAGGACTTTTTTAACCTTTTTTGTTTTTTAAAAATAAATCGGTAAAATCCATTCCTTCTGTGCCTTTCTCCCCTGGGGATGCCTTCCTGTGATCCTGAAGAGCTACTTTTCACCTGCAAGGAGAGGGTGGGTCCCTGGGCTGGTAGAGGGACGACCACCTTAGCTGGACAGCATATCCTCCACACTTTGCCACATCATTTGAGGGCACACTCAGCCCTGGTTCAGATCCCACCTGTTCTTTACGGGTATTCCTTGGGAGTGCAGGGGTCCATGGCCCCTTCAACTCTGAGCCTCCCCAACCCACCACTGCTGCTGGGCAGACAGGACACTGTTTGTGAGGAATACCTGGCACGCTGGAGGCAGAGCCCAGAGTTCCCCACCCTCATGCACGCACCTGTGGTGGGTGCGGCTCCATGTCCAGCACCGCCCTTGGGGTAACTTGGCCTCACTCGACAGCTGAGCATTCTTTGGATGCTGGAATAGCAAGCTATTAGGACAGTCTCTGCCTCAGGAGGCGATTGCCTAAGCCTCAAATAAAGAAGGGGCCTTCCAAGCACAGGCAGCTTGTGCACTGGGGCCCAGGGAGATTGATTAGCAGGGACCTTTTAAGAACTAATACCCACATCTTGACAGCTCTCCGGAAAACCTTTAAGATGTAACTAATTCCTGGAGGAAGAGGAGAAACAAACCGACTAGTTGACCACCTACAGGATGGAGCTCTAGAACTTGGGAAGTCTGGTCTTCAGAAGGTTGGGAATGGCTAGCCAAACGGGCTAGCATGGGACCCTGGGCTGAGGGGGAGCTGGGAGGGTCCCCCAGAAAGACCCCCATGTTGCCCACCCCACTGCAAGGCAGGGGAGTGGGCCACTGTGGCCCATGCAGCTTGGCGAGTCCATGCTGGACCTTGACTTTTGCTTTCTGGAGGACAAAGCCAGGCCCAGCCCAAGTCTGTCCTTGTGTGTAAGGTGGGAGAGGGAGCTGAAACTCCTGAAAGAGGATATGGTGGATCTGCAGGGCTGGCTGGCACAGGTACACACCCCTGCTGTCTCTTCACTCTGGGTAGAAGGCCTGTCTGAAGGGTGCTTCCTTCAACATATATTCGCTCCTGATGTTCATGCCTTACACAGAATTTTGCAAAACTTTTTATCATGACCGATAGTTTGTTCCCCACCTTCATGTATGTACTGAGATGTATGTAACTGAAGCAAAACAGAATACCTACCCTGATGTACAATACATTCTGATAATTTTCAGTTCATGTTTTTAATTTTAAAATCTTGGTCATGATCTATGAGATTGATTTCTGATTAATCATATTCTGCACTTGAAAAAAAAAAACTGCCTGGTGTAAACCTTTTCAGAACCTTCCCATCTTACAGTCTTGGGTTGCTCTTACCCTATCCTGGCTGACTGGTGTGCACACACTTTTACTGAAGAGGTCAAGGGCTCCTGGAGGTGAACTATGCAAAGTCACAATCAGGTAGCCTTGAGTTGTGGCTGGAACTCTGCAGAACAGGGTTCTCGCTGGGTGGCAAATACCACAGAGGACCTGAAGGGGGGAGCACAAGGACCTGCCCCCCTCCCCCCAGGGGAGGAAAAAGCGTTGGGACAAGATGGCTCAGTGCCTCTGGCCAACTGGAGCCACCATACTCAGATCCACCCTCTTCCGGGTGACTGGCCCCAGGGTGGGGGGGTCCTCTCTGGGCAGTTCATCCCACTTGATCCTGGGGGTGTGGTTTCTGACACATGGCCTGGAACGGCTTTGTCCCAGTCACCAGGTCATTTCTTCCCTGGCTCTTGGCTGAGGTGGTTCTTGGAAGGCTGTCCCACCGGCTCCTTGACATGGCTTTCAGGGAAGGACCCAGGTGAGTGGGGACACTGCCAGTGTCTGGGGGAAGATGGGGCATGGCAACTGTCTTGAGAGGAGTCCAGTCTGGTGGTCAGAACAGTCAAGGAGGAGGCACCAAGGCTGGCCCGCGGAGAATGAGCTGAGCCATAGAGGTCCTTGGGGGAAAGTGGCTGGAGGGGCATGGCTGTGGGGTATAAACGGTCCAGGGCATGAATGGGGGGTGGGGGAAGACAGCATCCTAGGCGATCTTGTAGCCTGTGAAGAACATGGTGACTCTCCTGCTGCCCTTAACTCTGACCCCATGGTGAGCAGAGAACAGACTTTGGGGTGCACCTTCCACTGAAACAGAGCTCTCTATTCCCACTGGGAGAGACCGTCCAGGTCTGCAAACTCATTCCCGCTTAGGAACTAACAACGGATCTCTAACCACCTCATGGCCTTGAGAGATGGCCTCCAGCAGGTGGGAGCTGGGTGGGGGGGGTCCTTTTAAAATTATCTGAGCAAGGAACCAGGAACAGTGGGTCAGGCAGATGCCTCTGTGGACTAGGCTTCCCAGGCTGGGACATGGGAGGAGGGGTTGGCAGGACCTGGTGGGTGCTCATTGAAGGCCTAGGTGTCAGAACCCTCCCAGGACTGACGGTTAGAGCCCACCTGGACCACTTGGGGATGACTCTGCCTGGCTGCCCTGGATGGACGGACTGGCTAAGCATGGGACGGCACAGAAGGCTCTGCTCCAGCATTTCCTGCCCTTGTCCACCCACCTCATGGTGTCCCTCCAGGGACAGTCTCGTTTCCAAGAACAACTGTAAAACAGCTCAATACTGTTTATATCGATTACATATTGAAATGATATATTGGATTAAATTATTGAAACTTCAGTTCTTTCCACTCTCTTAACATGGTTACTATTAATAGAAAATTTTATATTCCTGGCTCACACTATATTTCTATTGGGTAACGCTGTTCCAGATTTTCTCCTATGTTTTTATAAAAGAACAGAGATGTACACATCTGTGCACATTTTATAAAATAACACAGATGCACAGGTGCACGGGTACGGGAGCCTTCCCCTCACAGAAGTGAGGTCAGCCTCTATACACAGCTCTGTTGCTTCCTCTTCCACTGAGTCCCTCAGGCCCTCTTTTCCCGAGAGCACGTATCCACTGACCTCATCCTTTCCAATGGCCAGGCTGCTCTCCATTGCATGGGGATGCGTTACTCATTCATCCTCCTCTCCACGGACCAACACCTGGGTGCTTTATCTCCCTCTGCTTTTTCCAGCAATGCTAGGAGAACCACCTTGGCCTGCCGGCTGTGAAGTCTCGTTTACAGAAGGGGAAAGTTGGGTCTGGTGCGAGTGTGTGAAATGATTTTGTAGGCTCTGTAGGCAGGACTGAGAGAGGTGGACTTCACTTTGCAGTCACTAGAAAGGCTTAAAACTGCTTGCTCTTTCTAAATGGCTCTGTATTTTTCCTTCATTAAAAAAAGCAATAAAAGCACATTAGAGACAAGTGGGAGGGAAAATAAAGGGAAAAAAACCCTCCCATAACCTATTACACAGATACTTCTTCCTTTCAGTCTTCTGGTGCATGTTTTCATTACTAGACCTGTAATCACAGTGCCCATACATTTTAGATCTTGCTTTTTCCATTGAAGGTTTTTGCGTAAGATCTTTCCCTTTGACTACAGAATCTTCATAAAAAGTTTACTTCGCTGGACACTGGGGTCTTTTCCAGTTGTATCTGAGCAGCCTGCACAATGCCTTCTCCACGGGTGCTCTCCAGCCCTTGTTCAACCAAGCTCAAGTCTCCTTGTGTAAAAGAAACACACGCCTCCATCGGTCCCAATCCCTCAACCTCTTCAGTTACCCTCCTTTCAACCTTTTACAGTCAAACTTCTGGGAAGAGCCACCTGCCCCTACCTCCATTTCCTCCTCTGCTCACTCAGGCCCCCTGCCCGTCCCCAACCGTGTCCTTGGTGCTGGGCCCTGGCTCTCCTCCATTGGCTCTCTCCCTCTTCCACAGCATCCTTGCCCTCCTGGGGAATCCCAGAACTCTCTCCTGAGGCTGCCTGCCTGCCCTCTGGGCTCTTTAACCCCAATCAGACTAGCAGCCTTCATCTCCTGTGCTAGTCACCCAGTCCTGCCCACCCTACCTTGACAGCCATTCATCACCTGCTCCTCCCAACCCACTGCCAACACTGACCTGTCTTCCTGACTCCAGCCATGCCCATGTCTCCCACTCCATGTCCAGGCTGCAGTATTTTTCAAATAAAAATCTGGCTGCACCACTTTTTGAAGGGAAGGCCTTGAAAAGGGCTCCCCAGGGCCTCAAGATGAAGCCCAAACCCCCTAGCCTAGAATGTGGGTCCTGGTGATCTGGTTCCGGCTTATCCCCAGCCTCACCTCTCATCACGCCCCATCCACACTCCACCCACCCCTGTGGAACACCAACAGTTCCACACGCCTTCTAAGCTCTCTCTCACTCCCTCACCTCTACACATTGCTGTTTCTTACTCATGGACCTCCCTTTCCCCTCCACTGCCTTCTCTGCCTGGCTAACTTCTAATCCTTCAGGTCCTAGCTTAAAGGGCACCTCCTCCAGGAAGCTTCCCTGACTTCTTCCCCATCTGTCCAGGCTCAGATGCCATCCACTAGTTTGCCCTTAATGTTATCTAGTATTTACACTAATCACAGAGTTTGCTATGCTGTCCCATTCCTCTCTTTGTCATCTGTCCTCTGACCCCATTCCCCTCTTTCTAGCCATCACATCTTCCTGACCCCACTCCTGGAAGAAAAGGTCTGAGCTTGTGACCACCAAGCATAGGCTGAATGCATGAATGAGCAGTAACTGGTGAACATCTTGATGCATAAACTTTCCCCATGCTGAAGATGGTCTCCTTTGAACGGGTTCCCAGAAGTTGCAGTGACTGGATTAAAGGGGATGACTGCTGAAAGTTTCAATTCCCATAGCTAAGGAGGTTTCCACAAAAGCTACAGTGATTTACATCCCACGGCAGGTGGAAGAGTGCTTATCTCGCTGTATTCTCACAGCGTGGCTATTTTCATTTATTTCTTTTTTAAAAAGTGCTCATTTTATAGGCAAAACATCTCACCTGGTTCTAATCTGTAAGTCTTTGATTACTAGTGAGGGTGAACATCTTTCCATATGTTTGCCTACTAAATGCACTTCCCCTTTGAGGATTTCCCTGTTCATGTGATGTGGACACAGTTAAGGCAGCTGGCATGTTATGAGCTGACTCTGGGGGCTGTTCGGGGGAGGGGGAGCTGGGAGCAGGGAGGTCCTGGTGGGGATGAGCAGGCAAGGTCACTGTGGGGGTTGGGGGGATAGGTGCGTCAGAGAAGGGGGAGATCAAGGAGGAAAAGCCAACACAAGCCTGACGACTGGCAGCAGTGGGCGAGGCAGAGGGAGGGCTCAGTGCACCCAGGTGTGGCCGGCTGAACAGAACCATGCATCCACCGGAGACACACGGGTGAATATGTACACACACAGCTGCAAGGGGCCTCTCTGATCTATTTACTGGGTACACCTGCGGAGGACAGTGACATGGGGCAGCAGCAAAGGCAGGGGCATGAGGGTCTGATCAGGCTGCCCTCTTGGAAGAGACCAGAGGAGGCAGATTTTGGAAGGACTTTATAGGGCAGGGAGGGGAGCTGGGAGTTTGTGCTGAGAATCCTGAGGGCTTATTCAGCAACAATAATATGAATGATAACCAACAATAGCTAAAGCTTATGGAGCTGTTACTGTGTGCAAGGCCTTGTTCGAATCACTTAGCAGGTATGAACTCAGTAGCCACCACAGCCCTCTAAGGCAGGTATTCTTATGAAGTGCATGTCTAGATGAGGAGACTCAAGTGTAGAGGCCCAGAATCTTGCCCGAGGTCAGAGAGCTAAGAAGTGGTGGCCTGGGATTCAAACCTGGGAGTCTAGCTCCAGTGGCCAGGCTCCTCACCACAGGGGTTCAGTCTGAATAGAGACACTGGAACCCAGCAGGGGTAAGAAAAGCTGGAGGAGACACCCTCACCCCTGCCGAGGAGCTTATTAAAATTCTCAACTTTCAAAGCCCTTCTGGAAAACAAGCAACTACAGACAAATCGCAAAGTCCACCTCCTTGGAGCCAGCAATGGGACTGCTGAGCTCTGCTGGAGGGACCCCTCTCCATGACTGGAGCTGCCACAGGTACACAGTCCCCTGACTGCAGCCCACCCTCCAGGAAGCCCAGCAACTCATCCCTAAGCCCCAGATGCTCTCAACTCCCAGCCACAAACTTCCCTGCATCCCCTCCCAGATACTTCCCTGTCCAAGTTCCATCCGACCCAGGTGAAGCACCCTAATGTTACTGTCCCCCAAATCTGCTGCTGGGAAAAAGCAAAAAATATTACACATCTACATGCTCATCACAAATGATGTGGTTAGGCAAATAATGCCGTCCCAATCAAAGGCATATTAGGCAGCTGGAAAAGAGGATGAGGAAGCGCTTCAAGAATGCAGATGGACATAATGGTCCATAGAAACTGCAAGGTGGAGAACAGCTTATCCTTGAGCAACCATTTGTAGGCGGAAAGCAGAGGAAGGGATGGAGGGAAGGAAGAAAAAATTTGCTACCATATTTATATTTGCCTGTCTATGCACAGACTAGCCCCCTGCAGAGCGGACTGGGTGGCTAAGAACAGGAGAGACCGCACTATCTACCCTCTTCTGTACCTTGCAATGTCTGTGCCAAATGACAGAATAATATATTCATACTAACATTAAATCACATCATTTTTCATATACAAATGTATATGTGTGTGTATGTTAAAATATATATATAAATGAGTTGTTGATGGCCCTTCCAGCTCAGTTGATAAAGAATCCACCTGCAATGGAGGAGACCCTTGTTCAATTTCTCCGTCAGGAAGATCCTCTGGAGAAGGGATAGGCTATCCACTTCAGTATTCTTGGGCTTCCCTTGTGGCTCACCTGGTAAAGAATCCACCCACAATGCAGGAGACCTGGGTTCAATCCCTGGGTTGGAAAGATTGCCTGGAGAAAGGAAAGGGAAAATACTCTAGTATTCTGACCTGGATAATTCCATGGGCTGTATAGTCCATGGGGTCGCAAAGAGTCAGACATGACTGAGCGACTTTCACTTTCATTCACTTTCACTCCCCACCTCCCAGGGCCTGGAAGAGAATCTTCTGGCAGCTGATCCTACTTGCACTTGGCGTCTTAGGGCTGCTCTGGTTCGGGCTTCCTGTACTCAGGTATAACCCCTTCCCCAGCCCTCACGATGGGACCAGCAGGGGCATGGTCCAAGTGGCCCTTTCTGAGTGCCCCCTTGAGGGATGGGGAGTGGTGGCTGTTGTGGCTGCACAAGCGTCCTCGGGGGCTCTCCCTCCTTGTAAGAAGCAAAGACAGAGGGCTCCTGAGCAGGCTGGCACACCCCTCACTACTGCTCCCACCCCACAGGCATCTGGAAGTCCTCATCCCCATGGGTGTCTGCCCTCCGGCCAGAACGCCCCTGCTGAGAGACAACTTCACAGGTCCCCTGCATCCTGGGTGAGAAGCCACCACCTCTCCCACTCTGAGAACACCCCTACACCCTACCGAGCTCTGCCCCAGTGTCCCTGTCCTCACATCCCCAACCCTGGCAGGGCTAGGCACATCTCCCACTACTCTGCTGGATCTGGGAGAGAGATTTCTAGGGGCAGGGCCTGGGTGGTCCTGAGGGTCCAGGACTGGGCGGGGGGATAGTGGCAGTGACCATTCACCAAGCAGATGAATGGAGGAACCTGTCTCCCCCTCCCTGCCCCGGCCAGGGCCCGGCCTGAAGTCCTGACCTGTACCTCCTGGGGGGCTCCCATTATTTGGGATGGCACCTTCGACCCAGACGCAGCCCAGCAAGAGGCTGTACAGCAGAACCTCACTGTGGGTCTGACTGTCTTTGCTGTAGGCAGGTAAGGCCTGGGGAGGGAAACGGGGCCATCCCAGCAGGGAGGAGAGGGGGTGCATGTGATGTAGCAAGTGGGGCACCCCATTCTCCTGGGCCATAGGATGCCAAGGAGAAGCAGAGACAGCACCCCTTGTCCCAGACCCCCATGGCGAGGGCAGACCCCCCATCCTCTCCCTTCGCCCCCTCCCTGGACACCAACGCCATGGAGTCCACCCGGCACAGGGAGCCAGGAGCTTGGAATCACAACCTAGAAGAAATTTGCCCAGGGTCTGGGGTGGATCCATCTGGAAGGCTTGGGTTTTTGGTGAGAAAATGGTCTTTTCATGTGAGAGTTGTGAGAGGAGAGGAAAACAACTGGGTAAACAGAGGGGCTGGCCCGGCGGCAGAAGGGCCCATGGTCAGTGGCTCAGGTACAGGCACACAGCAAGGGGAAGCAGAAAGCTTGGCCAAGCAATTCTGATGGCAGGAGAGGGGCTGGGGAGCTGAGGGCTTTTGCAAGGGAGCAAATCTGGGCTGGGTAAACAGGGATGTGAAGAAAAGGAGATGCTGCGAATGGCAGCGTCAGCAGACCAGAGGACTCTGAGGAAGGGCTGTTGGGGGTGGTATCACAGGACATGGGCTGGAAGGATGGTGGCTCCCAGAGTGGGACATGTGAAGGCTGCAATTTTGTTTCTAGGGGGGCCAGACTGATGATGACCAAGTCGAGAGAGAGGCCATGGGGGCAGCTGACTGAGTGGGGAGGGGACAGAATCAGGACAGGAGGCCAGTCGAGGATATGAGGGGCCCCCAGGTATGGAGAAGGAGCCCCAAGTGGCAGGTGGAGAAGAAATCTCAGGCATTGACCTTTTCATCTCCCCATTAGGGACAGCAGGCTGTCCAAGCTGGCATTCACTTTCCAGTAGTGATGCAAAGTCCTGGCTAAGAGCAGCAATCAGATCCTACAAATCTGAAAGCACAGAGAGGTAGCGTTTAAGGCAATTTAAGGAAAGTTTCTAATAATTGAAGGGGCTGCTTTGGGAAGGCAGTGAGAGCTTTGCATCCAGAAAAAGATATCCAAAAGTCTGGGGAAGGAATTCTGTCATCAGATATCCCAGACAACTGCTCAAGGTTCCTCCAAATCTGTCCCCCACACTCTGGAAGGGAGAGAAAGTCAGTGCCCCTTGAAGGCCAGGGAGCAAACAGGACAAGGGCTGACCAGGGAGCCAGGCAGACAGAACTGTGGCCTCTCCAGGACCTTTGTGCCCCCACTTCTGTTCTGGATGCTGAGTATGGTGTTTCTCCATCAGACTTCATAGCTCAGTTGGTAAAGAATCTGGCTGCAATGTAGGAGACCCCGATTGGATTCCTGGGTTGGGAAGATCCGCTGGAGAAGGGGTAGGTTACCCACTCCAGTATTCTTGAGTTTCCCTTGTGGCTCAGGTGGTAAAGAATCCGTCTTCAGTGCGGGAGACCTGGGTTCAATACCTGGGTTGGGAAGATCCCCTGGAGAAGGGAAAGGCTACCCACTCCAGTATTCTGGCCTGGAGAATTCCATGGACCATATAGTCCATGGGGTTGCAAAGAATCGGACACAACTAGAGCGATTTTCACTTTCACTTTCCACCAGTCTTAGGGACCCACAGTCTCTGGGACCAGAAATTTCAGGGTCCTAAGCTCCAAGGTTCTATAAACCCAATGTAGGTCACTGAGGCCTCTAAGGTCTCTAATTCCAGCTTCTCTGAGTTCCACCCAGAATAGAGCAATTACAGGTAGGGATAGAGGCTCTAATGCCAGGCTGGGTTCAAATCCTGGTTCCACACTTACCAGCTGTGTGTACACTCGGACAAGTTAATAAAGCTCTTTGTGACTCAGTTTCCTCACCTGAGATGGAGATAATAATGGTGAAGATTAAATGAGATAATGCACATTATTTTGAAAACTGCCTGCCACATGATTAACGTTCTAAAATATCAGGCATTATTACTATTATTTTAGGACCCCAGGATTCCAAAGTATGTTTATAGAAAGTTACTAGTATTGCAAACATCCCAGTTATCTAGGTTTGTGGCTTGCCACCACAAACTCAGTGACAGAAAATAATTCATTATTACCATTGCTTATGGTCTTGTGGCTCAGGAATTCCGACAGGGCTCAGCTGCTCGGGCCCCTCCCTGCTCCCAAACGTCTAGGTCCCCACTGGGACAGTAGCCTGCGGAAAACTGGAGGGCGCTTTTCTCCGTGGCTAGCTCAGGCTCTCTCACTTCGTGGCAGCCTCAGAGTGCTTAAGCAAAGGGCCAGAGCTCTAAAAAGACAAAGGCTAACGGGCCAATCCTCCCAAGGACCAGCACAGCATCCCTTCCTTGGGACTCTACTGACCTAGGCGGTCAGGGAGCGCCGCGTTCAAGGGCAGGGATACAGAACTCATGGGGGCAGGGATGGCGAACAATGGGCAATGATTTTTAATTCGCCTCGGATGACTCTGGGGCTGAATCGTTCTGGAGTTCCGGAGCCTGGGGTTGCAGGGTCCCAGGAAGGACATGGGGAGAGCTGGTCAGCCCGACGACTCCGCGAACTCCGGAGGGCGCAGCGGCCGGGCTGACTCGGGCCGGCCCCGCCCCGCCCGGCAGGTACCTGGAGAAGTACCTGGAGCGCTTCCTGGAGACGGCCGAGCAGCACTTCATGGTGGGCCAGCGCGTGGTGTACTACGTGTTCACCGAGCGTCCGGCCGCTGTGCCCCGCGTGCCTCTGGGCCCGGGCCGCCGGCTGCGCGTGGAGCGCGTGGCACGCGAGCGCCGCTGGCAGGACGTGTCCATGGCGCGCATGCGCGCGCTGCACGCGGCGCTGGGCGGCCGGCTGGGCCGCGAGGCGCGCTTCGTGCTCTGCATGGACGTGGACCAGCACTTCAGCGGCGCCTTCGGGCCCGAGGCGCTGGCCGAGTCGGTGGCGCAGCTGCACGCCTGGCACTATCGCTGGCCCCGGCGGCTGCTGCCCTTCGAGCGCGATGCGCGCTCGGCCGCCGCGCTGGGCCCCGGCGAGGGTGACTTCTACTACCACGCGGCCGTGTTCGGGGGCAGCGTGGCAGCGCTGCGGCGGCTCACGGCGCACTGCGCGCGGGGCCTGCGGCGGGACCGCGCGCGCGGCCTGGAGGCGCGCTGGCACGACGAGAGCCACCTCAACAAGTTCTTCTGGCTGCACAAGCCCGCCAAGCTGCTATCGCCCGAGTTCTGCTGGAGCCCCGACATAGGCCGCCGGGCCGAGATCCGCCGCCCGCGCCTTCTCTGGGCGCCCAAGGAGTACGCCTTGCTGCGTGGCTAGCGGTGCCCTGGGCCTCGGAGGTCCCAGACGCCGGCGGGGCCCCTTCTGGAAGCGGTGTGGCGCTGGAGGGGACGGAAAGACTGCATGAAAACCTGCCTGGCTGCGGGGATGGGGAGCGGGGGCTGGAGGAGGCCCGGCCTTGGGGGAGTGCCTCCGAGGCGGGCGGTCCATCCCTTCCCCAACTTTGTACAGCGACCCAGGCACCACCAGCTGCCTGGAACCCTTTTACTTCTGACCTTACTGAATTCAGCGGAGGCCCCACCCCCGAAGAGATGTTTTAGCCCCTTCCTCATACCCCCCACTTAAAAAAAAAAAAATGGGACTGAGACCCAAAAAGGGAACGTAACTGTCTAAGGACCCAGAGTATCTGTGAGTCAGTCAGTGAGGTCAGCAGCTGGAAAGTCGGGACAGGCCCGCAGGCCAAATAGAGCTGCCGCTGGGCAGGAGCCCCAGACGGAGAAACACAGTGGCATCCGGTTCACCTCCCCCGCTCTCAGCACGGTTTGTACATATTTAAGCAAAACGATAATAAAATACATTATTCCATAGTGTCCTTGTGGCCCTTTCTCCTGGAGCATCCAAATTCATAAAAATAACATTTCCTCCCCATGGGACCCACGGCTGTTTAGCCACAGTGTCTGGGAGATAAATTTCCTTATCCGTGGCTGCTGTCCAGACTCTTCATCTTCAGTAGAGAAAGACGCACGTTCCGAATGGGAGCATGAAGTCATCAGGCCTTCCAGGAAAGGTGGTTCCCTCCAGGAAATAACTGCAGAGTTGGGGAAGTTATCTGCTGGAAGCCCCTGAGATATTGTCTTAACAGTTGAAAACTAGAGGCCCGGAGAGGGTGGGATTTCCCTCCTGGTCTCCTGAACCATTTCTGTAGTGTTCTCATAGACCTTCAATTTTTAACAGCCTCCACTATTTTCAGGAGGGACAACAGTTCTGTAAGCCAACTCTGATGGCTTTTACACACTAACCATTTTTTCACACCATTTTTACAAACATTTTATCAACAGTTGATGATGATCCCTCTCCAAAGCAGTTCCTAAGTCCCAGTGTCTCCTGCCTAAACTAGATTAGCAGAACCCAGGAGGCCTTTTGGACTCCGGGTTAGAGCTAAGAACAGGCCAGGTGTGCCCGAGAACAGGTTAACTACAAGCTGATATCCCTTCCTCTGGTGGGAGACTGTCCACTTTACCCTGCAGCATTCACTAAAAGCCACACAGACCGACTCCTCTGCCAGCAGAGACCTGAGTTCAGGTTAGGTTAGGAATCAACTCCCTTTCTGACTCTGTGCATGGCTGTGGACTAGATCCTTAACCTTTGTTGAGTCTGTTTTCTCATATGTAAAGTGGGGATGCCAGTCACCCTCCGTGCAGGTGTTGTGAGGCTCCAGAAAATAACTTGCCTTGTCCCTCTCCTTGCCTGCCCCTTCTCCAGCAAGGTCAAGGAGCGCAGAGGAGTCAGCAAAGGCCAGCCATTTCTTGTTTTAAAGAGGAAGTGATGGCAGGAGTCAGGGATTTTCTCGAGCTGGGCTGGAGCAGCCTCCTGCAGTGGGTTGAGACCTTCCTGAAGAGGGGGAGGGGTCAAGGAAGCTGCAGGGGAACAGAGTGGATGATCACTTGGGAACAGGTCGTCCTTTATCCCAGAGGCCCACCATGGGGGTGGGGCTGTAAAGGCAGAAATAAGCCCCTTCTGCAGCTCCTTCATCAGTATCCCTGTCAATCATCATTGTCCTCAGCACCCATCCTGCGACCCTCAAGGACCCAGTGAGCCAGTGAAAACCAGACTCCCAGTCCCCCTACATGCACTGCTACATGCAAAATCTTCACCTGTCCAGCCATCCCTAGTGCCATGCCAGCTCAGATGTCATCCCCCAAATTCCCAAACATTGACAGCCCCCTGTAATCAGAGTTCACTGATCACAAAGGACATAGATTCATCAAGGCTACATCAAATAATAACAACAAATTACATTTATTGGGGGTACTTACTGTGTGCCAGGCACAGTTCTAAGCCTTAGATATCTATTGATTCATTCAATCCTCATATCCATCCTATAAATTACTATTATTTTCCTCATTACCCATGAGAAAATCGGGCACAGAGAGGTTAACTAACTTACCTGCCGCTACACCATTAGCAACTAATAAATATTGAATAAACTCACTGATGTGAGAGCAAGCAGAAAATTAGAGCTAGCCAAAAGATGGAGACAGTCAGGGGCTGAGGTTGCCACTGGCCCTTGGTCTCTTCTGTCCATCTCGGCTTCTCGCTGCCTCCTTTGTCCTCCTGCTTGTCTGCGGCACAACACAGCCCACCCCCACCCCACCCTGCCCCTGCCCACACAGGTGCCCACTACCTCCTAACTTGTCCCTAACTCACCCAATGGAGATTTCTGATTGGAGAGCCACCCAGTAGTGTGCTGGTCAATGTTTAGCAAGTGACTCTTGGAGGAAAACGAAAGGACAACCCGAATGAGGATTTACTGGCTTATGTAACAAGACAGTGCTGGGGTTGGGCCAGCTTCAGGGCTCGGTGACGTGTCTCCGGCTCTCCTCTAGGCTTTGTTCGGAGTCAGCTTCATCCTCGGACTCCTGCAGCAGCAGCAGCAGCAGCTCGTTTCACAGCCTCCAGCTATCCCAGTGACTGAGGGGACCAAGAAGGCCCCTTCACACACAACTTCCCCATGGCGGGGTGGGGGGGTGGGGGGGGGTGTCAATGTTTTGATTGCCTAGGAGGGAAATGCAGGAATTCCCCCAGAGCTTAGCAAGGCTGGCCCTGGGAGATAGAAAGTGACTCAACCATGAGTCACCATCGAGGACTGCACTCCTCTGAGTCCTCGTGGTTCTTGGCTGCAAGTGATGGACACAAGAAAGGCCATTTCCCTTCCTTCCCAGTTCTTCGGGGGGGGGGCGCGGGGGAGGGGAGAGGAGTGTGGAAAGGTGCCCCCGGCCCCGCCCTCGCACAGAGCACGCCACACACCGCTGCCACCCGGCTGCAGGTACAGTTTATTCTTCACAACAGAGAAATACAAAGAGCAGAGGGTTTGGGATTCCTTTGTTTCTTGCCCCCTTTAGTGTCTTCCCCCACATTTGACCTTTTTCTCCTCTCCACCCCTTTTCTTAAATAGAACGCAAACTGTTCCTGAAGCGCATTGCGGGGGAGCACCTGCCCTCACCTCCCTACCACCACGATGCAGACTGAGAAGCCAACAGACTGTTTTCTCTTTTTTAATAAGGTAACTAGTTCTAAATACGGTGGCCTGGAGGTCCCATAGAAAAAAAGCAAAGGGTGTTAACAGTATGTATAACAGCGTATTTACAGGGTAGCAACATGCGGACGAAAAGCTACAATACTGAGTATCAGACGACGCAAGTCAAACAAAGGGGTGGGGGCGGGGCGGAGACCCCGTGGGAAAAGAAACCCCGGGAGACGTTAAACTGGTAAATCAATGGCGAGTTAAGGCTTAAAAAGTGTATAAAAATAACACAGTTAATATTCAAAACGGAACTCCAGATACAGAATATATAGATGAGTTTCTGTCTAGATTTCTTTTTTTTTTCCCCAGGGGATGTAGAGGGGGCTTCTCCGGGCTCTGTACATAGTTTCTATATACACGGACACGCATGGCTTTCAGATTGGGGTGTGTCTGTGGGGGCGGAGAGCAGGGTCTGCTCCGGGGACCCTCCTCCCGGAGGATCCCTTCCCTGCCGAGCGGCCTAGGGCCTGGGCTGGGGATCCCCCTCCATGGCAGGGAAGACAAGTAACCCCTCCTTGGGCATTGCCCCAACCGGAGGAAATTCTGCAGAGCGGAGGGGGTCCTTGCCCCAGGCCCACTCCCTCCCCCGCTGCCCACAGTCTGGGATGGTGGGAGAGGTAGCCGATAGGTTTCCTGGCCAGCACTGAGGTAGACTGGGGTGGTCTTCTGAGCAGTGGGGGCACCGGGTCTTACCCAGCCCGCCCCCACCCCGTTTCCCTGGGCCTGCGCCCAGCCCAGCCAACCCTGCACCCTTTGGTCCTGCGGACCTCCCGGCCCCTCTTCATCTGTCTCCTGAAGCCCGGGCAGCCCTGGTAGCTGCCACGTCCCTCTGCTCAGTGATGCCCAGGGCACAGCTCTGGAGGCTTGAGCTGGCACCCGTGGGGGGGCGAGCGGCTCACTCCAGCTGCCTCCTGCCCCTCCCACCGGGGAGCCGCCTCTGTGGTCCAGACTCCCAGGCCTGCGCCTTCCCCTCAAGACCCGAGGCCGCGGCAAGAGAAGGTCCCACGCTGCCCTTTGGGTCTCTGTGTCCATCTGTCGGGTTCTTTCCATTTCTCGGTCTTAGCAGCACCAACTTCTTGGCCAATAAATATCTTTTTTTGTTATTTTCCAAAACAAACTTAAAACAAAACAAAAAAACAGTGAAGCAAGTGAAGGATGGGGGAAGAAAAGGAAAACCCAGCGGAGAGGTTCAAAGTGCTCTGAGATCGTCTTTGGATGCCACCAAAACAGTCCAGAATCTTGCAGTTGGCCTGGCCGCCCCCGGAGCTGGACCGGGCAGGGCTTCTGCGGCCCAGGCTTTCTGGAAGGTCAGGAAGGTCATGAGAGAGCTCGGCTGTTCCTGGAGGGCCCCTGGAGGGAGTTGGGCCGGTGCTGCCTGGGTCTGTGTCTGCCAGTGGGCAGGGCGGGGCGGCGCCTTGGGTCGGCTCAGATGAGGGAAATTCGCACCGGGATGCTGGGGGACTCCGTCCTCTGGGGCGAGTGATGGCTCACCAAGTGCTCCACCACCGTGTGTTTGGACATGTGCTTCATCAGGTAGGTCTCCTGCGGGCAAGGGGTGAGATTCAGAACTTACAACCAGCTGCTGGCAAGGGCGCAGGGGGAGCTGCAGTTCCTAAAAGCGGCCACTGGAGGGCTCCTGGGTAGATGAGCCGGCTACAGGTCAACAGCCACAGCTTTGGGGGTGCCAGATAGGCATTGGTATTAGTTGGAGGGATACTGCATTTCTGCCAGGGGTGGGGGCTGGCTCATTTACCAGAGTCGGAGCCCACTGTGTGCTGACTAGAGAGCAGGCAGGCATCAGGCTCGTCCCGCTGCAGTGACCACCTGAAGCTCTCTAGGACCAGGCCATTAACCAATTGGCTGCAGTGGAGTCCTGTCCAATGGAGCACACCTGCCCCCATCTGGCTGGCGCTCCCAGTGAGAATGGAGCAGTAGGCCCCAGGTGACCCTGGCTCTGCCATTTCTCAGCAGTGGAACGTTGGACCAGTCATCTCACCCCTCCAAGCCTCAGTTTCCTCCTCTGCAGGCAGGGATGGGGAAGGAAGGACTTCACAGGGTAGCTATGGTGATGAGGGTAAAGCTCTTAGCAAGCAGTAGGGCTGAGGGGACCACTGCTTCCCTAGTCTCTACATTTCATTCTAGGTGGTGATGGGCGTGCCAGCAGAAGCATCCCCAAGCTCTACCCTCCCTTGGGAAGAACTGGGGCCTGATCCGACTGGTGACTTTAGAAGCAAAAACTGGGCATGCTTGGTTCCATGAGTAAGTTGCAAAGAAAAGGCAGTGGGATTCGGGTGGGGGCAAGGAAGAATAGTTTAAAAGCTATACTGACCCAGTGCAATGTAAGAATTTTATTTGGATCTTGATTAAAAAATAAAATTTATAAATAAAATTATAAATTATGCCATCCATGAGACAAATGAAAATGTGAATACCAACTGGGTATTTGATGATATTAAGGACTATGGTGAATCATTTTAAGGTATTATAAAGGTATTGTGGATAAGTTAAAAGAAAAGAGTATGTTCAAAGACACAGAGTGAAAATTCTCAGATGGAACACTATGATGTCAGTTTCATTTCAAAAAACAGGGACATGAATGAGGAAGGACTGGCCGATGCCAGGGCCTGGGGTCTGGTGGGAATATACACGCATGCTCAATTGTGTCCGACTCTTTGCGACCCCATGTACTGTAGCCCGCCAGGTTCCTCTGTCTGTGGGATTTCCCAGGCAAGAATACTGCAGTGGATTGCCATTTCCTTCTCCAGGGGATCTTCCCCACTCAGGGATCGAACCCGGATCTCCTGTATCTCCTGCACTGGCAGGATTCTTTACCACTGAGCCACCTGGGAGGCCCCAATGGAAACATGAGGGTTCACTATTCGCAAATGTTTCTTTTATGTATTATAGTAGTTTAAAAGTCAATCCACCAAAATGTTTTTTCAGAAAAGGTAATTATTCTTGTTCTGTGGAGTCCAGTCAGGCCCAGTTAAGGGTGGGGCCTTAGGCCAGGTGAGATCTGACAGCCCCAGGGTTCAGATTCCCTCTAAGAACCATGGCTCTGAAGGCTGGTGACCCCTTCTTTAAGGTGCAATCCATGTGCCCCCTCCAGCCAAAGTGAACTTTCAAAATAACCCTCCTGGACAGTCTTCTCCCCATGGGACCCCACTCCACCTGGGAAAACATGCAAACTTCCTAACAGGGCCCCACAGCCTCGTGTGACCTAATTATTTTTCAGTTTCTGGAACACACTGCGCTGGTTCCACTTAGGGTGTTTGCATTCACTGTCCCCCTGCTTGGAAAGTTCCTCCCCTCCTCTTCTCCTCACCTGGCCAATTATCCTCCACACCTTCTTCTAAACGTTACTTCCTCACACACCTACCCCAAACCATGTCCCTCCCCCAACTCCACTTGATCCTCCCTGCAGCTGTCTTCCAAAACATATGTTCTTTTTTTCCTTCAGAGCTGAGGTTCTCAATCAGAGGCAATTTCTCCCCCAAAGGACATTTGGCAAAGTCTAGAGGCATTTTCCAAGAGCGGTTGCTAAGTGGAATGTGGCCAAGGATGTTGCTAAACATCCTATAATGCTCAGGACAGCGCCCCCAGCAAACATGTCAACATGGTCCGAGGTTGAGAAAGCCTGCTGGAGAGCAGTCACTGTGATCTGTCACTGCATATTCACTTGTGTGGTTACTTGTTTAATGTCTGTCTCCAGCAGTAGACTCTTAACCTCCCTGGGGTCAAGGAATATGTCTGTTTGATTCATCCTGATTCCCAAGTGCCTGGCACAAGTGTTCAGTAAACACTGGGTAAATAAATAACTGTGTTAGCTGAGGTCTATCAGGCATTGACTCTGCCAGTCAACAGTCCTATGAGTTAAGAACTAATAGCTCCTCCATTTTCAGTTCAGTTCAGTTCAGTCGCTCAGTCGTGTCCGACTCTCTGCGACCCCATGAATCACAGCACGCCAGGCCTCCCTGTCCATCACCAATTTCCTGGAGTTCACTCAAACTCATGTCCACAGAGTCGGTGATGCCATCCAGTCATCTTATTCTCAGTCGTCCCCTTCTCCTCCAGCCCCCAACCTTTCCCAGCATCAGAGTCTTTTCCAGTGAGTCCACTCGTCGCATGAGGTGGCCAAAGTATTGTAGTTTCAGCTTTAGCATCAGTCCTTCCAGGACCGATCTCCCTCAGATTGATGAGGAAACTGAGGCTTGGGGATCACTGGGTACATGTGGGGGTCTGTTAACCAGAATATCTAATTAGGCCGAAGGACACACATGAGTGACTCACCTGGACTCCCTCTCCTGGGTTTGAAAGGCCCTTGTTTAGGGAAATTCCCACCAGGGGATTGGCACCTTTCTGGCCCTGTTCGGACCTTTCCTGGTAGGTGAGAGTGACTCTGGGCCAGGTCACTATGCCCCCTTGTGGCCATGACAAGGGTTGCAGCTTCTCCAGTGGGGAAAAAGCCCACTTCCCTCCCTGGCTCTGGGAAGCAGGGTGACAGGCCCCCCTCCACCACTGCCTGGAGGAAACCACGTCCCTAAAACCCAGGCTAAAGGCTGCCTGAGGGGAGCTTAGCCTGAGGCAGCCAAAAACAGAACGGGGAAGTGGACGGCCCAGCTCTGCCACTGTGATCTTACCCTCTCCAGGGCCTCAGTTTCCTCATCTGGAAAATGGGAGTATCAGCACAGCTCTGAGGGGGCTGGGGTGAGGGAAAGGCTCCCAGGGGCCCGGCACTCACCGAGGTGTAGGCCCGCCCGCACATGCTGCAGCAGTAGGCCTTGGCGTGCTTGATGGCGTGGGCCGAGAGGTGGATCTGCAGGGAGGCGGAGTCCGAGTAGGCCCGGTAGCAGTTGGGACACTTGTAGGGCTTGTCCTTGTTGTGCTGGCGCTGGTGAGACTGTGGGGAGCACAGCGGGGGTCAGGAGGCAGCTGGGCTCCCCTGGAGCGGGGTGGAAGGAGCCGTGCACCTAGCAAGTGGGGTGGGCAGGCAGGCACTCACCTGGAGGTTGGAGAGCTGAGTGAAAGCCTTTTCGCAGCCAGGATGTGGGCACTTGTAGGGTCTGTCACCTGTGTGGATTCTGCAATAGGAAGCCCAGTGAGATGGAGTCCCTGTCAGGTCCCCCAGGCTAGCTCCAGCCCCCAAGCCCTTGGCTGGCCTGCCCCATACCTCTGGCCCCCAAGCCTCCCAGGCTCCCCGCTCCACACACTTTCACCCCGCCCCGAGTGAGCCCCAGACAAGAGCTGGGACTTCAAAGGTCAGCCTGTCCTTTCTTCTCCAGCCTCCCACTGCCGGTCTGTGACCAGAGCCTCCAGGCTCCTCACAGGACCCTACTAAACCCAGCCCTCCACCAGCACCCACTCAGGCCTCACAATCATCGTGGTGGGCTTCTTTGACTGCATTCTGCGCCTCTTCTAAAAAAGTCACCTGCAGACCAACCCACTGAAAAGAACAGATTCACAGCTTTGCCAGGACCTTTCCTGCCTGCCTGCCTCTCTCAGGAGACAACTCCCCAATTGGCCCCCAGTTTCTATGTCCTGCCCGCCCTGATGTGTCTATCTGGTCACCCCAGCTACTGAGACACTTCAGGGCAGGGTGGCCCTGAAGGTCAGCCCCTCTGTGTCCTATCTGTCAGCCCCTTTTTGTTCTCATCCTGGCTCCATCATTTACTAGCCGGGTGACCTTGGTCAAATCACTGAACCTCAGTTTCCTCATCTGCAAAATGGGTATAAAAATGCAGTCACCCACCTCACTGGGCTTTGTGAAGATTACATTAGATAATATGCAAAAGGGCTTAGCCGAATATCAGCACAAAGTCAGCACTCCATCACGACTTACCATTATTATTATTATTATTCATTTAACAATTACTGTGCCAGGCACTACCCTGCGTGCCTGAAACACGTAAGTGAACAAAACAGACAAACTCACTGCCTCATGGAAACAAACAACAAGCATGAAATAAGTAAGTAAAGCATGTGTAGAAGGCAGTAAGTGCTCTAAGAAGAAAGCGGATGAGAAGGGTTGTGTCAGGGCTGCAATCTTAACTAGAGTGATGGGGTCCTCACTGAGAGGGAGACTTGGGAGCAGTGACTTCAAGGCTGATGGCTGCACTTTCTGATGGCTGTTGCCACTGGCACTCGCCCAGCAGCCAGGTGAGGATGGAGGGGGACTGGGATCAGTGCAAAACTGAGGTTCAGGAGCGCAGCGCACACACAGGGACGGGAGGCCCTCCTTGCTCTCCTAGGCTTGTCTTCAGTCATCTGCTCCGCAAATCTTGTGCCAAGCAGTGGGCAGCGAAATGTGGGCCAGACATGGACCTCTTTTGCCTGAGCTGCCAACAAGCAGTAGATGAGAGGGGGAAATCCAGCTCTGACCATGTGGTCCACCTCCTTCCCAAAAGCCCCAACCCCCTGGTTTGGTTTGCTCTGCCCATCAACAGATTCATCAAACAACTAAGGTCCCTCTGGCCAGGCCCTGTGCCAACCAGGCTGGAATAAGGACACTTCCTGCCATCAGCGAGCCCATGACCTTGACTGCCCACCATGAACACTGACAGTCCAGATTCCCTAGAGTGCCAGTCAAGGCCCTTCACCTGCGGTCAGCCTCACCTCTCTGCTCCTGCACCCTGCGTCCTGGTAGGAGGGCCATTTCTCATCCGCAGCCATGTCTGATGGATGCTTCTGCTCGCCACCCCTGTGCCCTGGCTGCATCCTCAGCACGTGACCGCCCCCTCCTCTGTTTTATCTACTAGACGGGGAGCCCCAAGGACAGGGACAGCACATCTCAGACTGTGTGGAGACAGGCCAGGTGGAGCTGGGCTGCAGTTCTGAGGACCTCTATTCTACCTGCACATTTAGGGGTGTCACATGTTTGGGGACATCATCCCAGGCTGCTGCACCCCATCTCTACAATGGAAACACCTTAACGGTCACCTGGACCAGTTGCACCTGATGCCAGAAACCCTCCATTTCATCCTAACCTTGTCCCCCCAACCCAGGGCTATGGAACTTGGTCAGCTAGGGGTCAGGTGGCAGATGGGACCAAGGCACCCCAGGATGTATGCTGATTTTGTTTTAAACCCCACAATGTCCACCCCAAAGTCCTTGCCTCCCACTGCCGCCCAGGTCATGCCTCTTCCCCACCCCAAGGCTCCAGCCCTGCCTCCTCCCCTCCACCCCACCCGGAACATTTCAGGTCCCTTCCTACCTTCCATCCTGGATAGACTGCTCCTCTTCTAGGCACACTCTTCCCCCAGCCCATACCTGGTTAGAACCTAGACTCCAGGTCTCAGCATTAAAGCCCCTTGATCGGGGAAGCTTTTCCTGACCCCCCAGACTAGGCCTGGCCCCTGCACCTACCCCTGAGCAGAAGTCTGTGTGTGGGCACATGCTTTGTCAACATCTAGTCACTGACGCTGGCTGCCTCCCTCCTTGAGAGTAAGAATGCTCCTGGTCTCTTCACCACCACCATCATCCCAGGGCCTGGCACAGGCTCCTCAGAGAGGGCTTGAAACACAGGAAGGCGAGTTCTTTCCTCCTGAAGTCAGTCACTGACAGCAGTACTGCGCTTCACGTAATCAACACCACCTACTCCTCAGGGGTATTTCACAAGTGTTTGTTGACTGCCTGCCTGATGGTTCTCCAGGGACATCGGGTCCTTGCTTCGGATCTTGCTCCTCTGGCCTCCATCCCGAGCGCCACAGCTGCCCAGCCTCCTTCCTAGACTCTCAGCCTCAGCCTCTCCTCTCCTGGCCTCCACCACAGCAGTAGCGTGGAATCCAACCTTGCACAGACCTGCTTCGCACCCCCTACATCACCCCCTTTTCTGGGACAGAATCCAAATCCCCAGCCCCCCACCAGCCTCTGAGCCTTTGCTCATGCTGTTCCCCTAGTTGGGAACACCATTTCCATCTCTCACTAGAAAGGGCTATGGACCCTTCCACACCCAACCCAGATGATCCTCCCTAACCTTCATCACATATTTCCCGCTTTCATGGGATTTTTCACATCCTTCAGCCTCCCAGGTCGTGGTAGGAGTTCCTTTGGCCCAGAGCCTGCCTCTGGCCACTGATCTCTTGTTATGCGTGGCACTCAGCACTGGGCTGGCTCAGAAGGCTTCAGGGAGTCACAGTTCCCCTGATAACTGGCCCCCAAGCTCTTCAGCCTCTGAAATTCAAGTCAGGGCCATGTCCTCAATTACAAAATGAGTCATCTCTTTGTAGGGCATCTTCCCACTAGGGGAGCACCTGGCCCCGACTCCCAACATCTGTAGTGATGGGGGGAGCTCACCACCGACTCCAGGCATGGGCAGTGCAGGGAGGCAGAGCTGAAGTCAGTGCCCCGGGCTGCTCCTTCACCCCACGAACCGTCCCAGGCTCACCCTGGCGTCCAGAAGGCTCACCTTGCTCTCCTGCCTGGACCTCGCCCACCTTCTTCTGCAGCCTGACTTCCCCACCCCGCCCCCACACACACCCCCACCAAGCCACAGGCTGCTCCTTGGCGCTCTGGCTCGCATCTCACTTCTGCCTCCTCTTAGCAAGGTGGCCTTGGGCAAGCGACTTTGCCTCCCTGAGCTCCAGTTTCCTCACCTCTAAAATGGGGATAACAATAAGGATTGTAGGGACTTTCCCGGTGGTCCAGTGGTTAAGAATCTGCCTTTCAATGCAAGGGATTCAGGTTCAATCCCTGGTCTGGGAACTAAGATCCCATGAGGCAACTAAGCCTGTGTGCCACAGCTACTGAGCCTGTGCTGATGCTGCTGCTAAGTTGCTTCAGTCATGTCCGACTCTGTGCGACCCCATAGACGGCAGCCCACCAGGCTCCCCCATCCCTGGGATTCTCCAGGCAAGAACACTGGAGTGGGTTGCCATTTCCTTCTCCAATGCATGAAAGTGAAAAGGGAAAGTGAAGTCGCCTGTGCTCCCCACAAAAGATACCGCATGCCGCAACTAAGACTTGACACACCTCAAAATAATAAATATTTTTTTTAAAGTATGGATTGCTAAGGACTGTAACTTACAGAAAGGGCATTCCTAAGACATTTTCACAACGTTAGCTTTTAATACACTCATGTCTCTTTTAAGATAATTTATGAAAAATAAAGGGGGAATTTATTCTATCTTTAAATAGAATTATCGAGAATTCATTAGTTACCATTTATCCTCTATCCTCCAGGTAAGAAACAGCATGTTACACTGAGTGGCTTCAGTCCCACCGTGTTTTATAACCAAAACAATGATAGACACAGTAAACATGGACCTTCCCTGAGATGGTTCTCTCTCTGTGGCACTTTGCAGATTCATTATCTCTTATTTAGAAACAGGTTCATACTGTGTAAGGACTTTATGGACACCCTGAATGGACTTTATGGATACCTTGTATATATACAAAGTAGGTATAAGGCATACATGCCTTACACGGGAATGGACACTTAGAAGCTCTCTGACAAGGAGCAGTTGCTGCTAGGATGTCACTATCATCACACTTGAGAAAACCGACCCTGCCACAATCAGCATCACACATGTACACAACGTCACATAGCCAGATGAAGGAAAACAGAGGCAAAGCCCACTCTGCAGCCTGAATAAACAAGCACAACCAGAGTTACTCTGTCCAGCAGATGTTCCCCAAACAGGTAAAAGCATCGAGCCCTTTCTCAGACCTCATAAACGAACCCCCCCATGAGGGTTAGTTTATGGTCTAACCCCCTCATAAAACAAGGTTACCCGATTTCTGCATCGTGGCGTCTACAGATGCGTTACCTTCTACAGAAACACAAGACATCTGCCGTATCTCTACCACGAACAGACTCACTACAAATTCCTGTTCATTTTCTCCTTAAAGACACGTGGTATTTATAACTTACAGGGCTGACCCTTCTGAAGTCTGGATTTCTGCCAACACTTTGCGAGTCACCTTTCTTGTCTTGTACCTTCCTTTCACAGATGGAGGTCCCACCGAGATGCTCCAGAGCTGCCAGGCCACTCAAATTACACGAACCCCCACATGCTTCCAGGCACGTCTTTCTCAACTCCCAGGGGGATCCTGCTCAACCTGCTTCCAGCGCTACTTTTATTACTCGACCGGAGCTGGTTCTGTTTTGACATGACCTTCTTCTACCCCTTTATTGCTGACACAATGTTGGGAAGATGGATTTGATTATATGCCTTGACTGTCTGGTTCTCGATCCAGGGGCAAAAGATAGGAGTCTCTGTGGAATAGTGGAAAACAAGAAACCTGGAATCTGGTTGCTTCTTTATGTTTGGCTTTTTTGGGTATGTTTATCTAAAGGATTCTGGGACTTGCGGGCACTGGGGACACCCACCTCTTTGTCACTGGGTTAGGACACATTGGTTTAATTACATACGCCACTGCGTAATGACTAATAATTTGTCTCTATATGTTGATAGGACCCTCTTATGTTGCTTGTTTAGTTTCCAACCACTATGAATTCAAATCACTCAGGAAAAAAAGAGAGGAGAAAAAAACTGCCCTCAAGAGCAGAGAGCAATCCCTGAACAAGGAACATTCTGACAAAATACTCTCCCCTCAAGGGCCTGTGAATTTTTTGTTTGGTCATGGCCTTAAATAATATTTTCAAACAAACAGCTATTTCTGAAAACACCAGGATTCTAATTATTACTTGCTACTGGGTTTATTTCCTACCAGACTGACACTCCGACTCTGCCTCTTCTCCCAGCTTTGTGCCTCCTCTGCCAGCTTTCTCAAATCCAGGCCCCCCATCCAGAATAATAAATTATCAAGGTATCTTTTACACCCAGATGCTCCTGGGAGTTTCCAGCTGGCCACTAGGCAACACCAAAGATTTACTCCCCAGCTTTACAAATGGTCCCAATGAGGGCACGTTTTGTACTCTCCGCATTTTATTAATTAGCCAAACACTAGAGTACGAGTGGTCTATGAAGTTTCTGGCATAAGAAAGTTGGCAAATCAAAAGAAAAGAAGCTCAATCTCCCTGAGTTAATTTTATGTGTGTATATATGTAATTACATATAATTTATAAGATCATGGCATCTGGTCCCATCACTTCATGAGAAATAGATGGGGAAACAGTGTCAGACTTTATTTTTTTGGGCTCCAAAATCACTGCAGATGCTGATTGCAGCCACGAAATTAAAAGACGCTTACTCCTTGGAAAGTTATGACCAACCTGCTGCTGCTGCTAAGTCGCTTCAGTAGTGTCCGACTCTGTGCGACCCCATAGACGGCAGCCCACCAGGCTCCCCCATCCCTGGGATTCTCCAGGCAAGAACACTGGAGTGGGTGGCCATTTTCTTCTCCAATGCATGAAAGTGAAAAGGGAAAGTGAAGTCGCTTGGTCATGTCCAACTCTTAGCGACCCCCTGGACTGCAGCCTACCAGGTTCCTCCGACCAACCTAGACAGCATATTAAAAAGCAGAGACGTTACTTTGCCAACAAAGGTCCGTCTAGTCAAGGCTATGTTTTTCCAGTGGTCATGTATGGATGTGGGAGCTGGACTGTGAAGAAAGCTGATCACCGAAGAATTGATGCTTTTGAACTGTGGTGTTGAAGAAGACTCTTGAGAGTCCCTCGGACTGCAAGGAGATCCAACCAGTCCATTCTAAAGGAGATCAGTCCTGAGTGTTCATTGGAAGGACTGACGCTAAAGCTGAAACTCCAGTACTTTGGCCACCTGATGCGAAGAGTTCACTCACTGGGAAAGACCCTGATGCTGGGAGGGATTGGGGGCAGGAGGAAAAGGGAACGACAGAGAATGAGATGGCTGGATGGCATCACCGACTCGATGGACATGGGTTTGGGTGGACTCGGGGAGTTGGTGATGGACAGGGAGGCCTGGTGTGCTGCGATTCATGGGGTCGCAAAGAGGCGACTCTTTGCTCAGTCAACGACTGAGCGACTGAACTGAACTGAATATAATATGTAATATATAATTACATGTAATATAAATATATATATTTGTGTACTTTTTAAGATGGAGAAAAAAAACCAACAATTTATTTTCATGTACAGAGACCAGCACTAGGAGTATCCACAGAGAAATGTCTTTGAAAAGATTTCCTCCTGGACTTAACTACTTATTGGCGCCAGTCATCACACATGCTTTATGACAGTGATCCCCAACTTTTCTGGCACAGTGACCAGTTTTGCAGAAGATAATTTTTTCACAGAGGGGCAGGGTAGTAGTTTCAGTATGATGCAATTCCGTTATATTTACTGTGTACTTTATTTCTATTATTATTACATAATATATAATAAGATGATATACGGTGCATAATATATATGACGATATATAACGAAATAATTATTCAACTCACCATTATGCAGAATCAGGTCATCAGGCATTAGATTCCCATAGGAGCACACAAACTAGATCCCTCACATGCACAGTTCACAGCAGAGTTCCAACTTCTATAAGACTCTAATGCTGCCACTGATCTGACAGGAGGCAGAGCTCAGGTGGTAATGCAAGCGATGGGGAGTGACTGGAAATACAGGTGAAGCTCTGCTTGTTTGTTCACTGCTGGCCTCCTGCTATGCAGCCCAGTTCCTAACAGGCCATGGGCTACTATTGGTCCATGGCCTGAGGGCTGGGGGCCCCTGTTTTATGAGATCAATTAAAAGATCATGATGATGAGTCAGTGCCTTTGCTGCCGATAATATGCTCTGTGGGAATGTGAACTGGTATAGCCACGATGGAGAACAGCAAGGAGGTTCCTTAAAAAACTAAAAATAGAGCTACCATCTGACCCTGAATTCCCACTCCTGGGCATATATCTGGAGAAAAACATGATCCAAAAGGATACATGCTCCCCAACATTCATTGCAATACTGTTTAAAATAGCCAAGACATAGAAGCAACCTAGATGTCCATTGACAGATGAATGGATAAAGAAGCTGTGGTACACACACACAGTCGACCATTAAAAAGAGTGAAATAATGCCATCTGCGGCAATATGGATGGATGCAGAGATTGTCATACTGAGTGAACTAAGTCAGACAGAGAAGGAGAAATATCTACAAGGAAATGAGAAAAATGAACTTACTTACAAAACAGGATAAGGCTCACACTTAAGAGAATGAACTTATGGTTGCCAGTGGGAAGAATGTGGGGAAGGGATAGTCAGGGAGTTTGGGATGGACATGTGCACACTGCTCTATTTAAAATGGATAACCAACAAGGACCTCCTGTACAGCACAGGGAACTCTGCTCAATGTCATTGGCAGCCTGGATGGCAGGGGAGTTTGGAGGAGCATAGATACATGTGTGTGTATGGCTGAGTCCCTTCACCGTTCCCCTGAAACCATCACAACATTGGTAATCGGCTATACCCCAATACAAAATAAAAAGTTTAAAAAAATTTGCTCTGAATCTGAACAACTGATTATACATCACGCCTGAACAGAGGACCCCACTCTCCTCCATTCTGATATTGCTGATTATATGATAAATAGACCAGAGTCATTCAATCTCATCAACACATCTGGCTCTCTGTCTCACACTTGCGTAAAGGCCTGTGCTCCAGGTCAGAGCTTGAGTCTTCTGAAAGAAATATCAGGAGTGCACGGCCCCAGGAGAGGACTGGACCAGTGCACTGGCTCTTTACACTTTGGGAAGAGACCTAGGGCACAGGCTTCCAAGATGCCCCATCACCATGACCTGACACTGCCTGAGGCCAAGGCAGCCAGGATCCAAGTCTTTAGCCCAGAAGGAGATAACTTTGCAAAGCAGACTAACTCCCCAAGATCAGGGAACAGGAATTATGACCTGGGGCTGGATAAAAGTGATTTAATTGTGGTTAATATTCTATCTTCTAACAGAAATAGCTGCTAAGTCATGTCCAACTCTTGTGACTCCATGGACTGTAGCCTGCCAGGCTCCTCTGTCCATGGGATTTCCCAGGCAAGAATACTGGAGTGGGTTACCATTTCCTTCTCCAGGGCATCTTCCTGACCCACGGGTCGACCCCGGGTCACCTGCATTGCAGGCAGATTGTTTACCAACTAAGCCATCACCGATATATGAGAAATCCCCCTTTTCTTTCCTTTGATTACCTCTATTATTCAATTTAAGAGGCTATATTTGAACAAACTGGACTAGAATATTCCTTAAACGGTTCCTTGCTCCAGTTAGCCCTGCAGAATCGCAGAGGGTAGGGTGCCGGCAGACTATACAAATTTAACATAGATATAAACTAATGAAATGTCAAGAAAATTTTTAAATGATAGTTCTATTGAAAAGATATGTAATTGGCCTTGTCTACAAATCTACCCAGAACAACTGCTAAAAAATACTCAAAGTGCCTTTACTAAGACTTTTCCTTCTTAGAACCATTAGTTTCTCTAAACAGGTTCACTAAGAATCTGCCCTCCTTCCTGATGGGATATAATTGGTTAAATCAAATTTGTAACCATGACCATGCCAGAAATGTCACATTTAAAGACAAATTTCATTTAATTAGGCATGACAGCATGATAGTAAGAACAAGGCCTGTACTTCGTAAGTGGGAATACAGCCTCCTCAGGCTTCCAGGAAACTGGACTGAATCTATTCCATGGCTGGTGGAGTCCTTGCCTTTAAGGTTATGAGCAAAGTCATTCCTGCCAGCCCAGAAACACTGACAAACTAGGGATTCTCCAAACAGATGGTAACTTTCCCATTACAGGCTGTACAGGCACAACCTGACAAGAGGTGAAATTTGATGGTTCTAGGTTCCTAACCTTACACAGGAACTTAGATCTTGGATTAGATAACACGATAAGAAAAATCTTTTCACACATACACAGATTAAAATTATAGCCTGGGGCCTTAAAAAAATCTCCTGACAGAAGTTAACTCTCAAACCTTGGGGGTCACATGCTCTAATTTTAATAACCAAACAAGCAGAGGGACTTTGTTTATTGATCAGCACTTCACTGGGCTTTCCAGGTGGTGTTAGTGATAAAGAACCTGCCTGCCAAAGCAGGAGACATTAAGAGATGCAGGGTCCAGACCCCTGGGTCAGGAAGATCCCCTGGAGGAGGGCATGGCATGGACAGAGGTAGGCTACAGTCCATAGCGTTGCAGAAAATCAAACACAACTGCAGTGACTTAGCACGTGTGCATGCATATCCGTAAAGCTAGCCAAACTTCAAAAAATAAATTCATGACAAAATCAGAAAGTTTCTGAAACTAATCTACGTGGTCAAATCCATGCCTTAGGAGGCATGGGGATGAGAAAAGCAGACTGATGCCATCTTGAAGTCATCCTGCTATTTGTTCCTTACCATCAAACCTACCTCAAAGTCAGAGAAACAGACATAACATCTTGCACTCTGGGACAAAGCATACAAAGACAATGGACAGAAATGGATAAATTACAATAACAAAACCAAACCTCAGGTCCCTCTGTCTCGTCTTAGTGCCCCAAAGACAGAAACTCCTGAGCACTTTCTGTGAGTTACAAATTCCACAGCAGAAACTATTTTATCCTGACTTTCGCAATGCTGATATTGGCAGACAGCCGTGCTTATAGATACAAGAACCATCATGCGAGAAAACTGCTGGGCTTCTTTCCCTCTGAAGAGATGAACTGTAATTTGGTAACCTTTAGTTTATTTCTTTAAATACTATGGTGTTTTTATTTGGCGAGCCAGTCTGATGCCTGCACTCCCCTGCAAAAACTTTTTTCCCTTAAAACATATCTATCTCTGAATCTCCCTTTCACACATTTAACTAGACTGTACACCCTAAGAGGGCAGGAGTCTGTCTCTGTTTTGTTCACTGCTGTATTCCCAGCACCAAGGGGCATGCCCGCACATGGTGGAGGCTGTGTAAATATTCGTTAAAGGGATGAATCACCTGCCCTGGAAAAGTCAGTTCTATTTATTCCACAAATATTAAATAAATGCTTCAATGCGTATTATGTGCCTCCCACTGGGGATGTGGAAATGGACGAGACTGGGCCCTCACTTCAAGAATCCCCAGTATATTGGGGGTGGTGGGTAAATAACCAGGCAAGTCGAAGATAGCCTACCACTGCTTGGGTGGGGAAGCCCAAGGACAGGGGACCAGGGAGGGCTTCCTGGAGGAGGTTTTACTGAGAGATGGATAAGAGAGGGCCAGAAAAACAAGGGAAAGGAGGGGGATGGTGTATCAGGTAAAGGACTCAGCACATGCAAAGACCTACAGATAATAAATGGTGGGAAGGGCAAGGAGTGAGAGCTGAGGCCAGAGAGGACCAAAGAGGTTGTATCACAAAAGGCCTTGTATGCCAAGCAAAGGAGTTTGGGGAAGGCACCTAGAGAAGGTCCTTGCATCGGGCGCAGGTGCTGAGCTGAAACCAGCTGCGGTGGGGCAGCGCCAGGCTGGCCACTCACCTGGTGTGCTGTTGGAGGTGGGAGAGCTGTCGGAAGGACTTATCACAGTAGGAGCAGTGGTAGGGCTTGACGCCCAGGTGGATGCGCAGGTGCTGGGCCAGGTAGGAGGCGTTGGCGAAGGACTTGGAGCAGTGCGGGCACTTGTGGGGCTTGGCCTCTGTGTGCGACTTGGAGTGGATCTGCATCTCGGACTTGGTGAAAAAGGTCAGCGGGCACACCTTACACCTGCAGGCAAGAGGCAGGTTCACCCTGGGATAATCCCCCGACCTGTGCCTGGAGAGCTGAGGGGAGACCCTCTGTGTCAGAGAGAGCCTGCACCAGGGCCAGAGCTTTGGGAGGAGGGTCCAGGGTGGGGGGCTATGGGCAGGCCCCCAGCTCAGACATCCTTCCCCCAAGGCACACTGACACCAGACTGGGGAGCAGGCTTCCACCTCACCGGGCAGAGCTGCCTGGGGGGCCATGGTTCTGGGAGAGGGGCTCCAACACTCAGTGAGTTCTCTGCCCTGGCTATAGACACTTTAGAATCATCTGGGAAGCTTTTCTGAAATGGTTCATCCCAGGCCCTCCAAATGCCTCCCCTTGACAAGTTAAATCAGAATTTCTGGAGGTACCACCCTGGCAATGGCATTGCTGAAAAGCTCTCCAGATGATTCTAACACTGAGGGTTGACAACACTGCTTGAAGAGAGAAGGAAATAGACTCTCAAAATCCCAGGCTGTGGGAGGTGTCAGGAGACCCCACCCTTCTGGACCACACCCTCCACCTTCAAACCTCTGGGTCCCCCTCTTTGCAATCCCCCACTGCTAGGCTCCGGAGGCAGCAATGAGGCACCAGCTTCTGTCCCAAGCCCGCTGCACCCCTCCCACCAAGACCCCCACCTGTATGTCTTGCCCTCCTTGGCAGTCTCGCCCGAGGCCAGGATGGGGTAGGGGACTACGAGGACAGGCGGCCCTCCTGGGTTCTCCGCCTTGATCTTTTTCCGGCCACGCTCGGACTTGGGGGGGCCAAGCAGGCCATGGCCCTGGATTGTCTTGATGGAGTCCAGGAGGGGGGGGCTGGTGATCCCTGAGATGAGGGTGGGGGACGAGGCGATGAGGCGGCTCTGGCTGGTGGTGGTGGGTGTGGACGGGCTGCTGGTGCCCGTGCCTGCGCTCGACTCTGATGTGCTCACAGCCGGGGTCCGGGAGGAGATTCCCAGACCTGTGAAGACACGGGGGTGGGGACTGGGTGAGGGGCAGCCAGAGGAGAGGTCAGCCCCCGCCACCCAGCTGTGTGTCTCTGAGAGGTCTCCAGCCTTCCTGAGCCTCCCCTTCCCTTTGCAGAGTTTTACTCAGGGGTCAATAAATGAGAGCCGTGTAAGATTCTTTAGATACCTAAGGACTGTTGTTGTTTAGTCACTAAGCCGTGCCTGACTCTTTTGCAACCCCATGATCTAGAGTCCACCAGGCTCCTCTGTCCATGGGATCTCCCAGGCAAGAATACTGGAGTGGGTTGTCATTTCCTTCTCCAGGGGATCTTTCCCACCCAGGGATGGAATCCCCCGTCTCCTGCATTGGCAAGTGGATTCTTTACCACTGAGCCACCAGGGAAGCTCATCTAAGGACTAAACGAGTCCGATTATCTATACCAGGGGCACTTTGGAAATCGGCCCAACAAAAAACAAACAAAAAACTGAAGCACAAAGATGTTCACTACTATGTCATTTTTAACAGCAAAAATCAGAGGCAACTGAGATATGCGATATTAGGGAAGGTTTCAATAAATTGTGATTAATTTTCTCTACTGAACATCAACTGCCCGATAAAAAGGAGACTGTTTGTAAAATTTAAAAAAAAAATTTAAGTCACAGAAAAAGTAGGAGATGGAGATGCACCAACATGTGATATGGATGGTGGAATTCGGGGTAATTTTAAAACAATTTTTTTGGCTTAACTTTCTGATTCTTCAACAATGAACTTTTTCTTTTTTTAAGTTCTGTATTAACAGTTATTTTATTTTATTATTTTTTTTTATGTTCAAGGTAAGTTTATTTAATGAAAATAAAATGCACACTGAACAGGATATTAATCCAATAGTAGAAGGGACTAGAAACATTTATAACATCAAGAAAAGTACACAAAAAAATGAAAATGATATCTATCATACAGTTAAAACTACACTTAAAAAAAAAAAAAGAAACCCAAAATTTGTGCACTGGAAAAGATAATATCCAGAGTTGACACAGGTATTTGGCGTGTGTGTCATACATGCTGAGAGTGTATGCTTATCAACCTTAATAATAAAGGGTGCTTTGGCAACAGCCATTAAAACTTCAAATGTATATAAATTTTGACAAAGTAATTCCAATTCTAGAAACTGCCCATAAAGAGACATTTATTTGCACATAAGCACAAAGATCTGTGTACTTGGACCTTCCATACAAAACTATGATCAGACAAAACTGGACACAGTTTGCTTAGCCTCAGTAGGGAGGTGTAAAGAGATGTGGTTCATCACAAGATGAAGAACAGGGAAACTACAAAGACAAGACAGACATGCAGTGACGAGGAAAGATGCCAAACTGTGCTGTCAGGTGAAAAAGCAAGTCATACACAGCATGAACCCACCTACTCAAAACACACACACATCCAAACGACATATGTGTATACAGACAATATGTGTGTGTGTGAAAGCACAGGAATAGATCTGAAAAGAGACACACCAAACTAAACTATGTGTAAATTGTGCTTCTCTCTAGGGAGGGCAAAGAATTTGTTGGTAAAAGGAGATTTTCATACGTTATCTGCTTCCGTATTATTTGAATTTTTTACCTGGTGAATTCATCCATTTTTTACATCTGTGATTAAAGGATAAAATAAAATAAATACAGAGAAAACATATGAAAATGCTAACAATAGTAGGACAAGGGTTAATTTTTTTTCTCCTTTCAGCTTGTCTGCCATTTCTAAATTTTCTATAATGACTATGAATTACCTTTATAATAAAAATGCACTGAATATGTTAATGATAAAATGGTGAGTAGGAAAACAAAGTCAAAGGCATGGGTACAGCCTTACCACAAACTCAGCGAAACACACCCCCTGCACATTAAAAAACAAACAAAAACGATGGAAAAGGAAGGAAATGGACTAAAGGCTCTCTAAGATGCTGGGTTACGAGCTGGGGATTATGAGTGAGTTTTTTTTCTCAGTTTCTCTTTTTTTCCAAATTTCCCTTAATATGCTTATATTACTTTTTTAATATTACTTTTAGAATGAAAAAATAAATTTAATAAGGTCATAATAAGGAGAGAATGTGCAGAGGGTGGCTGGAGGAGGCCTGGATAGGGAGGCTCATGGGGCCCCAAGATTCCTGGGTATCTCTGAGAGGGAGGAGGGAGACGGGGAGAGGTGTCTGGCTGGCGGCGAGGGCCAGCTCCAGGAGGAACAATGGCCCAGTTGCAGTGGCCATTGGGAAAAGCCTGTCCAGCAGGCTCTGAGGTGGGCACCAGGCAGCCCAGCCCCATAATATTGCCGAGGATGTCTTCCCAGCCCGCAGCTTCAATCTATCCAGGACTGGGCTCGCAGTCAGTCCCCTACCCCGCTTCTCCTACGATTCCATCTCACTGGCAATGCCTGGGTGGCCCCGGTGCCCACCCTCCCACTCCTCACTCCTTCAGCCAGTCCAGCACCCAGCCCTATGGGCTCTTCCTCCTCAACATCCCTCAGTTCTTTTCCCTTCTCTCCATTCTCTCTGCCGCTGCCTGGCCCAGGCCACCACCCTCTCCTGCAGCTCTACCTGCTTCCATGCCAGTCTTCCACCAAGTCTAAGTCTCCACCTCACAGCCAGAAACCCAGCTTTCTAACCTCACCTACTTCCACGGGGCTCCCACTGCCTGAGGGTAAAAATCCAAACTGCCCAGGTGGCCCACGGGGTCCTTCAGAATCTGGTGCTTCAGCAGAGCCCTGGCAGAGCGGCAGGGTTCACGCCTGGGCTCTGGAACCACACTGCCTGTCTCGGCTGCTTACTGGCTGTGAAACTGGGCCGCAGTTCGCTCATCTGCTGAATGGAGACCTTAGGGTGAACCACAGGAAGCTGCTGCTTTTTGTACTCCAGCCTGTCAAAGGCAGCCACCTCACCAAGCGGGCTGGGAGTGACAACAGGAACACTGATGAACACAGATGCTCACCTGGAGTTAGCTGCCACGTGACGGTGATGAGTTGCATCACCCTTTGATCTTCCCCACCTGCACGCTGTCCTACTCTGCTTTCGACACACACCCTCGCTTTGCACGTGCTGCTCTATTTTCCCTAGTCAACCACCAACTCTTCTTCGCATGGGGACCCACCCAAGGATGTCTTCTCTCACCCTTCAATCCCCCACACAAGTCTGGTTAGGGTTCTCCTCTAGATTCCTGAAATTCTCTGGAATTGGCTTCCTTGAAATTCCTGACTTGGCTTCCTTGATGGGCAAGCGACCCAACCTCGGCCCCCTCTGGCTGGCTTGGTGAAGCAGGTCAACAGGCTGGGAAGCCTGGAAGCTCCACCCCCGTCCCAGGCCCTGCCTGCCCCGCCCCGCTGCGGGTGACATGGCCACGCCCTCCCAGGTAGTCCCCGCCCAGTCTTCACCAGCCCCGCCCACCAGGCCCCTCTGTACCTGTGACCGTGCTGGTGGCCGGCCGCGCGTGCAGCGCCACGTCGGGCTGCGGCACGGCCTGCGGGTGCAGGCCTGGCACCTGCTGCAGCTTGGGCAGCGACATGACCGCCTGGCTGCTCTCGGCCGGCGCCGGTGGCACAAGCAGCGGCTGCTGCGACGAGGCCGACGTAGGCGGCAGGTGAGGCGGCCGGATCTTCTCCGCCATCAGCTGCTCCTTGATCTTGTTAATCAGGACCAGGTTGTCCAGCTGCGGGAGGGAGCGGAGAGGGACTGAGAGGGCTTGGGCCGTACCCGGCCCCGGTCCAGGGCCGCCAGGCCACCCTTGAACCCCTCGTCCCGCAGGCAGTAGCCAAAGCCCGGCGCAAACCCAAGCCGCTCCGAGATGGGGAGAGAGGCAGGAGGGGCGACGCTCCGTCTTACCTGGCTAGGCATGGTGGGAGGAGGGGGCCAGAAGTAGGGGTTGTTAAATCGAGGCTCGGCCATCCTGCGGGGAGAGAGCGACTGTCACAGGGAAGAGGGCCCTCCCCATCGGCCAAGGGTGAGCTCCCATCAGCTATACCCGCTCAAGTCTGGGCCAGTGTCTGGGGATCCCTGCCCCCGTGGGACCCTCACCCCACAGCAGAGCAGGATTCCCACCAGGCCCAGAGAACCACACTTCCAGGCTGAAGCTCTGGAATTCAGTGTTTCCCACCGTGGGCCCCAGAGAGCAAGATCCTATCCTGAAGAGAACACCCTCCAGCTCACCCCTCCTAAATCACCCTGATGCCAGTGGACTAATACCTGTCCCCCCACAGAGACCCTAGGCTGCAGAGCCAACCCCATGGATTAGACACACAAGTCTGCTGCCCAGGGACAAACTGAAGGGTCCTGGGGCAACCTTGTCAATGGCCGCAGAGCAGAGGCAACTGCCCCTCCCTGATCCCTGCCCTTCTGACCCACAGAACACAGTGGGCAACTTGGGTCATCAGGTGACAGCCTCTATGAAGGGCAATTTGGCAGGATGATTTACAGGGACTCAAATGATTACAGTATTGCCCTTTGACCCAGGGAATTGTACCTCTGGAAAGTTCTCCTCAAGAAACAAGCATAGCCAAGTACACCATTCTGCCTATAAGGATGTGTCAGAACACTGTACTTAAGAGGAGAATGAAGAGGCCTGAGGCTTGGGGCTCTTCAATAGAAGAATGTGACAATTTGTCTGGTGGTCCTCACCTCTGGCAAGTTCCTGTGCAGTGAGAAGGGCTTTGCAACCAGGGCACTATGAAGGGTGGGCCTTCAAAGCTTTCTTTGTCTTCCAGAGGGTTCAGGTCTTCCTGTGGCCCTACAGTAAGTCAAGAAGTGACTTACAGAGACTGTGCTGGACAGGGGTATTCCATGAAGTCTTGCTCCCTATCAAATTTCTCTTCTTTATCTGTCTCTTACAGAAATCATTAACTAAATGCCTACTGGTATTGGTCACTTACATGGAACTGCTTCTTTTGACAGGCAAGACCGAAATGAAGTGTCTTTAACCTTTTTTCCTGGCCCTACAAGCGGGAAAAGCCCTACTGGAACTGCAGGCAGAGGGTTTCAGGAAAAAAACCCTCTGTAAGGATACAATGTAATCTCAACACTTTAAGAAAGATCTTTTATATAAATTTTCACTTGTGATCTTTACTTCAGGAGTAGTCACAGGAGGTATTATCCCACTTTTTGGTGAAGAAACTGAGGCTTGGAGAGAGGGGAAGAGACCTGTCTAAGACCACAGGGCTAGGGTGCCAAGAGTCAAGACAAGACATCAGATTTGCTCAAGCTGTTTCCTCTGGGGAATGTGTTTTGCAAACCCCAGTCCTTGGTGAAACAAATATCCACATGCATACGACTCAATACCTGTATATGAAAGTCTTGCCTCTCACTCCCAGCCTGGGGGTTGGTTTGGGTCTGAGTCTGGCCAGCTGGGAATCAGAGTGCCCTCCTCTCGGGTGGCCGGGCAGCTCTAAAAGCCCTCCTGTTTCCGCCACCCACAAACACCAAGCTGCCCTTCTCTCCACCCATCCAACCTAGCCCATCCCTCACAACCCAATACCATCACTTCCTGCCTGGAGTTCTCCCTGACTGCTCCAGGTCCCTGGAACATCTCCTTTCAAAGAAAGACCTCAACACAATAAAAACAGTGAGGAGGCTGCCATTTACTAAGTACCCACCTTGTGCCAGGCACACTGACACTAAAAGGCAGGTACGCTTCTCATCCCCACTTTACAACTGAAGTTCAGAGAGGTAGAGTGACTTGGTCAAGGTCACACAGCAAGTAAGCAGTGAGCTGAGATCCCCCAAGCAGTGACCTGCCCGACTCCCAACATCCAGCTCATCAGTCCCTCAAGCTGTTCGGAGAAAGGACAAAGCATCCTGACTGTAGGATTGTGGACAGGCCCTGTGTTAGGATGGCATGGCACCCACTACCCTTCCATTCAGAAGTCTCAGACCTGTCCCCCTCTGCTGTTGTCCACTGGGGAAAATGCGAAGTTATCTGAGCTGTAGAGCCAGGGTAGGGAGGCTCCAGGGCTGAGGGAAAGGGGAGCCGCCTCAGAGAGGGCTGGGAATTGAAGACACCTGTCTCATTCAGCTTGGCATCATCAGTGCCTAGGCCCAAAGGTGATCAACAATGTGAGTTGCGGGACAGGATGAAGAAATGAAGGAATAAATCATCAGACTCATTTTAAAGGCAATCTCACACAGTTATCCACCACCGCTGACGGTGTACAATGCCCTCCGTAGCCAGCAGCATTCTCACCAGAGCCCCAGAAGCTGGGAAGATCTGCACCCACATTTCGCAGAGGAGGAAGCTAGGACACCACCAGGGAAGCACTTGTTCCTGGCCACACAGATGGGGAAACAGAAGGAAGCACTGCCCTGAAGCGTCGGGCACTGGCAATCTGAACCTCCGTTTCTCTCATCTGTAAAATGGGATTGACACAGGCCCCTGTGCCTCTTTCCTGCCCTGGCCCAGGGCTCTGCCCACTGTACCCAACCGTTCCTCGAACTGTCCTCTCCTCCTCTTGAGTTCAATGCCAAGTCCAGGCTTCCCAAAGCCCCACCCTGGTCAGGGAGGTAGGGGATCCCATAGCTGGGATAGAGCATCCTCTCTGCCACTCACCAAATCCCCTGATCAGGGAGGGAACCACCGCTAACTCTGGACAGGGAGCAGGGTCTGCCCTGGGTCATGGAATCTGATCCACACAGCATTCATTCCTCTGTGTCCTTCTCGGGCTGGGCTTAAGGAACTGCATGACTTGGTCAGTGCTCCAGGCCCTGGTGTACATCTACCTATGTTAGCTCAGGGAAGGCGGGCAGGGGAGGGGTGGACTTTCTGGGCCCTTATTGAGGGCCCGGCTCAATGCCAGACGCGCATCAAGAGCATTTCACATGAGCCCCTCAACAAACCTTCGAGGTGGGTGTGCATCTGTGCAGTCCGAGGACCTGCCAGACAGGGTGGGAAGGTGGCTGGGGCCAAGCTAAGCCACTCAGACCTTGTGTTGAGAGACTTTAAGCAGGAGAGAGTTGGCTGGATATCTGCTTAGGACAGGTGTACAAGGCAGAAGGGCATTTGGGTGGAGGCAACAGCTTGAGCAGACATGGAGCAGATTTGGGACAGTGAGCAGCTACCCACTAACACCAAAGAGAGCTGGAGAGTGGTGAAGCGGGGAGGGACGGAGGCCAGCCAGCAGCATCCTGAAGGCTGTGCTGGCGGTCGGGAAGGAACGCTGGCTGTGAGGAGGCATCAGGGAGTGTGCTGAGCGGGGCAGCCAGGCAACTCAGAGGACCAAGGTCAGCGGGAGGAGCCTGAGGACAGCACCGGGGCAGAGGAGGCTGAGTGTCCAGGCCGGACGGGCAGAGGAGACCTGCTGGCAGTCAGGCAGGACATGCAGACTGGGCTTCAAAGCTCCAGACAGAAGCCAAGACTCTGGGTGGTGGGCCTCAAGATACACACCCTGATCCCTGCAGTAGGGCGAGCGAGGTGTCATTTTGTTTCTCTCGCTCAAAAAGGTGAAAAAAGTCAGATGGGTCAATGAATGAAACACCTTCTAGAGCCACCCACCTGCCCATCCATTGGTTCTGGATACATCCTCTGGGACAAACTGGGGACTGCTGCTGGGGAACCAAAAGCAAAGAGAGGAGCCCTGTCCTCTGGGGGCCCCGAGCTAAGTGGAGGAAGCAGACACGTGACCCACAAGCTTCTGTGAAAAAACAGAATTTGGGCCTGTGAGACCTGCCACATGCCACCAGGGACCTCCATGTGGTCAAAGCCAACGGGCCACCTCCCAGTCCTATCCTTCATGGCCTCCCAGCCACCCTGACCCTCGGAGATCAGTGCTATGAGCCCTGGCTTCCACATCTTCTCAGTCTCTTTCCCAGCTTGCACCTCCACAGCCTAGGCTTCTCAGGGTGAGCGGGAGCCGCCTCCTTCCACCGGCCCCAGTCCCAGGATGATCCATCCACTCCAGGACTTTAAATACCAGAAAATCCCCAGGTCACCACCGCTAGACATGGCTGCCCCCTGGAGCTCCAGGACCACCTTCCAGTTACCTCCCTGACCACTCATGGGCTGTTCAGTCTGGACTTGGCCTTCCCCTGGGATACCTAATCCTCTAGCCATCCCCTCTGAGTAGGGCATCCCAACCTGCCCAGATGCTCCTGCCATGGACCCTGACCTCCCCACTCCCAGCTCAGACCCACCACTAGCCACGTCCCCAGGATTCCATTTCCAAACTCTCTCAGATCCACTGCATCCTCTTCACAAGTCCTAGCTACTGTCCCCTCACCTGGGCCATGGAACAACCTGCCTTAGTTGGAGCCCAGGGCACCCAGGTTCAAATCTTGGCTCCAAAACACTAGCTGTGTGATCATGGGCAAGTCACTTGTTCTTACCCCCCAAGTCAGGGATGAGCAGCCCAGAGCTCAGGATGCAAAGAAAGGATCAGGGAGGACTTCCCAGCGGAGGTGATACATGCTTTGGGTCTTAAAGGATGAGTGAAAGTTAGCCAGGCAAAGAAGGAGTGGGGAACATTGCTGGTGGAAGCAGCAGTCTTAACAAAAGTCCCAAGATGAGAAACAACATGGTGTGGGAGGGAAGCTTAAGTGATCAGCGTGGACTGTGAGACAGGACATGAGGCTGGAGCCATTGGCCACGGCTAGACCTAGAAAGGCAGTTCCTGAATTCGAGGCCTGGGGTCTAGACTTGAAGAAGTTGGGTGATGGGACAGAATCTGTGGTTTAGAAAGGCCCCTCTGCCTGCTGAGCGTAGGTGGGACTGGAGAAGCCAGGAGAGGAGGCAGTGGGAGAGAACCGGTTGAAGGTCCCCAGGGAATAGAACGGAGGTGAGAGGCAGGAGCTACCCTGGGCCAGGGAGGAGAATGACCAAGGAGGCCTGGCTATTTGCTTAGAGCTGGAGACCAAGGAAGCATGCAGGTTGCCCCCCAGCAGTACAGTGTGGCCTGGGAGGTCCCCTGGATACCAACGCAGACAGACAAGAGTCACAGGAACATGCAGACAGACAGCACCAAACTCTGACAGACACAGATCTGTGATCCCAAACATGAACAGATGGGGATACGGCAACTCCCGTGAGTGGGACCCCACAACCTCCAGGACAAAGTCACAGGTGGATGCTATGACAGGAGGGTGGGAGCACAAAGCCCCCAAGCAGACCCAGAGGGAGGTGGTGAGGGGCACTCAGGGGAGTTGGGATGAACACGATGCCTTAGTCACCCAAAGAACAAACCCCTCATTGACAGGTTTCAACCTGGAATCACAGGCTCCTTACCTAGAATGTCCTTTCCCACTTGGTGAACTTCTACTCATCCTTCAAGACCCAGCTCAAGTGTTCCCTCTTCTACGGAGCTTTCCCTGAACCCCCAGTCAGTCACTCCTCTGTGTTCCCAACAGCACCTTGTATATGGGAATAACAATAACAATAATAATAAAAATGGCAGCTACTATTGATTTCAACACCTACTAAGTGCCAGGCACTGTGCTGAGTATGTTGCACGCATCATGTCACTGTGAAATATGCACCTAATAGAAGAGGAAACTGCAGCTCAGAGAGGTCGACCAATTTGCCCAAAGTCACACAGCTAGCAAGTGATGGAGTTAGGACGCCACCCAGATCTGGTGCAGCAGTGCAGGGGTGATCACATTCTGGTGCAGTCATGTTTCCCTGGGTGACTTCCCCACCAGACTGAGCTCTGTACACAGGTAGAGCTCGTGCTCATTCACTTCTGCCATTCCAGCATCTAGTCCAAGGTGGTCTCAGAAACTCTTTGTAGAATGAGAAAGTACAACATCAACCATCTTTTCCTGAACACTTACAGTAGGCCAAGAAAGGTATCAGGGCATTTTATAGCCATTTATAACTGTTGCAATAGACCCATTGTACGTATGAGAAAACTGAGGTCCAGTGAGGTTAAGTAACTTGCCTGAGGTCCCAGAGCTGAGTCTGGATCGCAAACCAAGTCAGTCCATCACGCTTTCCCAGGAGAGTGGCTCCTGAGGGCAGCCTGGCAAGCTCCACAAAGGGGAACTAGGGGCAGGGGCACTGAGGAAAGGTTACGCCAGGTGCCAGGCCCTCCCACCTGGGGAGGTTCAGGCCTAGACAAACAGTCACAAAGCAAACGGGGCAGCCCAAGGGGAAGGTGATTAGCTTTGCCCACTGCAGGACAGAGGATATATTTAAGCAACTTTTGTCCCACCCACCCCATCCCCAGGCCAGCCCAGATACGTTAAAAAATGAGATTTGCCCAGACCCCATGGCCACCGGGGAACTAGCTCCCAACAAGCAAATGGGAGAGAGCAGGACCCAAAACTGTCCAGATACTATGATTACAAAGAGGCAAAAATAAAAACCTGCGTCAGAAAAAGCAAGCTGCGGGGAACCACGCCCAGAGGGAGGCTGGCAGTGCTGGGGGAGGCGGCTGGAGCTAACCTGGTTTTTTGTCTTTGTTTCTCTGATTCCCAAATACTCTGCAATGTTGTTGTTGCTTTTATAATGAAAACAATAAATTTATTATTTAAAAAAGGAGAGAAAGAAAGTGGTTGGTAGCCGGGGCGGAGGGGTGGACCAACAGACAAGGGTCTGGAGGCAGGGGGGAGCAGGCGGGATCAGGGTCAGTGACGGTGGGCGCTCAGCTGACAGTCACATGCTGAATCCCGCACAGGCCCCATCCTCCAGGCACACAGGACCGGGTGGGTCCGGGCAGGTGTCGGCCAGGATCCACTGGGAGTACTTCTACCACCTTCCTTGCCCGGGTCCCGGCCCGCTTCTGCTCTGGCCTCAGCTATTCCAAAAGCCTCCTCTGAGGGACCCTCACCTCTGCCCGGGCCTCCCATTCTGTTCTCCTACTGCATTCCCTCTGCTATTTCTAAAATACAAATCAGATCACAACATTCCCCTCGTGAGAATCTTCAATGGCTCCCTCGTTCCTTCCAGACCAGGTCTGGATTCCTGAGGCCTTCCGTGTCTGGCCTCTGCTGACCTCTTTGGCCTCACTGGCTGTTTCCACCTTCCGCTCTGCCCAGCCAGACTAAGGGCTTCCCCAGTGCTCCACTTCCCTTCTCACTTCCTCACCTCTCCCTGGAACTCTCTGCCTTCCCCCATTTCACTGGTTAACTACAACTTATTCCTTAGGCCCCAGTTTCAAGGCCACTTCCTCCTGGAAGCCTTCTGGGACTGCGAGGCTATGTTGGGTGCCCCTCTTCCCTGCTCCCTCTGTGCCCTGCATTTCCATCATCAGACACTTATCATTCCATTTTCTGTCTGTTTTCTCATCCATCTCTGCTGTTGGACATGCTCTCTGTCAGGGCACAATCGAGGCTGAGTCATTTACTTTTAAGCCAAAAAGTACCTGATAAATGTTTGAATGAATGAACAGTCTAAGTAGAGGGAACTGAAAGTGCCATGGTCTAGATAGAGGAAAGTCCCCTCCCCCTCCTCTGAGTCCCCGCCACCCACTCTGGCACTGTGTTGTACCCTGTGTTATACTCTTCCCTATTTCCTGTATCTTAAGCCCTATCTTCCTAACTGATCTGAGAAGAGATTGTGTGCTATAGACTAGCAGACCAAAACAGTTATTAACAGCTAATAAACATAGAAAATGGTTCTCCTTCCCTAGCAGCGAAAATTAAATGAGCTTCACATGTTAAAATAGCAAAAAGCAATAAGAACATGGTAATACTCAATGCTGGTGAGGGTATGGTGAAATTGGCACTCTCCTGCATTATTTCTGGGAGTGTAAATTGGAAGTCGTTTCTGAAAACAATCTGGCAATAATGTGTCATGAGCTCTATAAAAATGTTCAAACTTCCTGGTCTACCGATCCTATTCTTGGTCATCTGCCCCTAGAAAATACCCCAAATATAGACAAAGTTTTATGCACAAAGCTGTTTACTTCAGTGGGTTTTTTTTTTTTTTTACAGTAGCAAAAACCTGGAATAGCCAAAATTTTAAACAACAGGGGGATGGTTCTGTAAATCATGTTACACAGTGACAGTCTATAGTCGTTAATAGCCAATGTTTACTGGCATTGTAATGACTCATTTAAAATTCATATCGACCTCACAAAGATCTGAGGCACAGAGAAATTAGGTAACTTGCCCAAAGTCATGCAGTGTGTGTGTGATTTGAACTCAGAAAGTCAGACTCCAAAGCCCAAGCTCTCCACCCTGACACTAGATCCATTAGAAAGGATTAAGACCACCCTGCAGTCATTTAGTGGAGAAGACGATGGCACCCCACTCCAGTACTCTTGCCTGGAAAATCCCATGGACGGAGGAGCCTGGTAGGCTGCAGTCCATGGGGTCCCAAAGAGTCAGACATGACTGAGCGACTTCACTTTCCCTTTTCACTTTCATGCATTGGAGAAGGCAATGGCAACCCACTCCAGTGTTCTTGCCTGGAGAATCCCAGGGACGGGGGAGCCTGGTGGGCTGCCGTCAATGGGGCCGCACAGAGTCGGACACGACTGAAGTGACTTAGAAGCAGCAGCAGCAGCAGTCATTTAGAAAACACTCGTGATACAACAGTAATTGGGGGGGGGTAAGTTTTAAATTATTTGTACAGATAGAGCAATGACATCTATATAAAATCAGGTGCTGGAAGAAAAGACAGGACGGAAATACCAAAATACTAGCACTGGTGTGTTTCAGGCTTGGGGTGTGGACAGAAAAGGGGGTAGGTTTTGGTTTACTTCATTTCTCTATTCTTGACTTTTCTGCAGTGTGGCTACATGACTTTTTAAGGAATATTTTTAATAACACTAACAGCTCAGCCAACTTTGGCCAAACAAGACACCCCAGCCCCCGCCTATGGCCCCATTAGGATTCTGGCCACAGGCCCTGCAGGTTTACCCAGGAGACCTGAGCTCAGAGAGGGCCAGGAGCTTGCTCAAAGTCCCACAGCAAGCCTCGAGCCCCACGCCAGACCCCAGCCAGGAGTTGCAGTCAGAAAGGGATTCCCCTTTCCTATCTGGGGACTTTGGGAGTCAAAGTCAGACAAAGGAAAGCCTGCCCACTTTCTCACTCACTCTCCTGTTTAAAATCCTCATTGGGTTGCCATAACTTTGGGAGCACAGTTCAAACTCTCCAGGGTGGCCCAGAGGTCTTTGTTAAGGAGGCCTTGCTGGCCACATGCATCCGGACAGGTACATCCCCACAGCATCCCTCCCTCCAGCCTCACTACACTACTCTCAGGTTCCCAAGACAAATGCTCTCGTGCCACCGTGCCTTTGCACAGGCTCTGCCCTTCCATGTGGGGGCCATCACCCAGCGGGAGCCTTGTCAGATACCCATCAACCGTCAAGAGTTAGGTGAGGCGTCACCGCCTAGACGAAACCTTCCTGATCACCACCCCTGTCCCAGGCTCTATTTGCAGCCTCCCCTGGGCTCTTGCAGCGTCCTGGGCTCCTCCTCCACTGCAACCAAAGCACTGATCCTACTACCCTAGAACTGCCTGATGACTTATCTGCCCGAGCCCCTAGGTAGCTGTGAGCTTCCCAAGATCAGGGCTTGGATCGGGTTCTTGGCTGAGCAACTTTCTGGACAACTCTATACCAGGACGCAGCAGCACAGCCCACTAGGGCTCTTCCTTCAGGTCTCAGCTGAAAGTCACTCTCTGACCCTCTCCTGTTATACACACCCCATGGCCCTTTACATTCCCCCTCCCCTGCCTCTGTATCTTGGCTCTAAACATCCCCCTACCCACCGCTGCTACCATTGAACACAGGGTTGAGAGCCTGCCACAACCCCAGAGCCTTGCACTGGACACACAGTAGGTGCTCAAGTGCCTAGTTCACCCTAGCTGCTCGATAGATGTTCACTGAAGAAACACATGGGAGGAGAGGGCGTGTCTACATGGGCCTCAAAGATGGGGACCATTGCCAGCAAAGCGAGAGCAGAGGGAGAGCATTCCAGGCAGAAACCACGGATGCAAAGACATGGAAAAAGCTGCCTGCTTCTTAGGACAGCAATGTGTTCTCAAATATGTCCCCTGCCCCAGAGAGGGGGCTTCCCCAGTGGTTCAGGGGTAAAGAATCTGCCTGCAATGCAGGCGATGCAGGTTTGATCCCTGGGTCAGGAAGATCCTGGGAAATGACAACCCACTCTAGTACTCACGCCTGCAGAATCCCATGGACAGAGGAACCTGGCAGGCTACAGCCCATAGAGTTGCAGAGCTGAACACAACTGAAGTGACTCAGCATGCACGCACGCCCCAGAGAGGGGCAACAAGGTAGGGCGGGGCTAGGGGTAGGGGTGCTCCTGAGAAGATGAACTCATCCCACTGAGGGATGAACAAAGACTGCATGAAGGTGGGATTTACTGTTGGAGGGAAGGGGAGATGTAAAGAGAGATGCCAGGGAAGGGCAGGCTGGGTGGGAAGAACTGTATGTGCAAAGGCCCTGAGGCAGGAAAGCACACAGCATCATGCTGGTCTGGTGTGAGCCCACTGTGGGCTTCTCGTGGGCTTCCCAGGTGGCGCAGTGGTAAAGAATCCACCTGCCAACGCACAATGCAGGAGGCACAGGTTCAATACTGGGCCAGGAAGATCCTCTGGAGGAGGAAATGGCAATCCACTCCAGCATTCTTGCTTGGAAAACCCCACGGAGAGAGGAGCCTGGAGAACTACAGTTGTAGGGTCACAAAGAGCTGGACACGACTGAGCACGCACCACAAGTGCCTAGAGTAGGAATTCGCAGGGGAAGGAGGGAAAGGTAGCCAAGTCAATTCAAAAGGGCCAGAGTTCCAGGCTCAAACACTTAGACGAAAGGCCACGTCGGGCCATGTTCAGGGGTCCCTGAGCTGAGAAAGGCCATGATCAAGGTTTTCAATAGAGGGGTCATCATGGGGTCAGGAGGATGGCCTGGATGGACAAGCAGGAGTTGGTCTAGGAGAGAGAAGCTGAAGTTTCCCATCTTTGCAGCACCTTGAGACCCCATGTGTTCAAAGATTTCCTCCCACGACCCCTCTGCCCTCCATATGCCCCTACTCTACACAGCCCAGAGTCCCAAGTCCCAGCGGCTGCACCCACCCCACCCCCAAGACCCAGGCCAGCCTCGGAAACATGCTCCTGGGAACTTCCTGTGAGGAACTAGGCTCCCGAGGGTCCTGGATCCAATTAGGCTGGGTTTCCGCAGCCCTGCGGGGCTGGGAAGGGCTGTTTTCATTGTGAGGCTGGGGCTGATCAGAGCGGAAGGGGGCTGCTGTCTGCGCCCTGGTCAGTGGGAGCTGGGATGCCGCGTCCTCCCCTCCCAGTCCCCTCTCTCCCACTATTGGCCACCCAGACACCCAGGGTGGTAATCCTCTCTGGGAGCCCCAGCGTCTCTGCCAGGGAACAGGCCGTGATTGCCTTCTCAGGGCTGAGAGGACATTCCGCAGGCTCTGAACCCATGCCCTCCTCCATGTCCCCTGGGGACCCCCAGCTCCTATCCCCAGTGGGAACTCCTTCTGCCAGTGTGAAATGACCATAATAATAAGTTACTGAGCGCTTCTTCCATCCCAGGCACTGTTAGGTGCTTTACAAGCATTTCTCACTCAGGCTCCTAATGACCCCTGTGAGATGTATGCTGTGGACATTTTGAAATAGAACACACATTCAGGAAGATGCCTGGAACAAAAATGAGCAACTCGATGACTTATTACAAAGCCCATGTCCAGGGTGCCCCAAAGCCCCCACCCATGTCTATTCAATTGCAGTCCCCCACACCCCACAAAGATTCCGCCCTGCTGGCTTCTAAGGCAATCTCTCCCTTGCCTGCCTGGGTTCATGAATGAGACTTGGAAAGGATGTAGCCTGCCAACCATGCAGCTGGTGGGGGCAGAGGGAGCTCCTTCTGTCCGCTCGCTGTGTGACCTTTAGCAAGTCCATTTCCTCTCTGGGCCTTTGTTCCTGACTCTATAAAACAAAGAGATGCAACTAAATCACAGCCTGGGTTCTTGGACCTTCTGAGGGGCAATGTGGCCACTGAGTATTGAAAGTACAGATTCTGAAACAAGACAAGGTCAAAGTCACAGAGACTGTTACCGAACTGACATGATAACGGTATCTCCTCAGCATCGCTGTGAGGATCCAATGAGTAAATAGGTGTAACGTCTTTAGAACAGAGCCTGGTCCGGGGTAAGGATTCCGTGGTGGCTGCTACCATTTTGCTAAGGTTCTCCAAGGCACATGGGAGCCTTTCCTAACCTTCTGAAGACTCCTGGAAATGTCAACTGGGCTGGGGGCAGGGGGCGGGGTGCAGTTTCTCAGGACCCACGGGGCTACCCACGGGGCTGCCCAGTGGCCTGGTAGAGTCAAGTCTGGGATTAGCTCAGCACAAGAGCCAGTTGCTGAACCCCAGCTGTGGCCTGGCCCCCAGGAGCCTTCAGATAGGTCCCCCAGCAGGCAATCAGAGCCTATACTGGGACTGTATCTCAGGACCCTTGAGGGGCAGCCTGTGGGGCAGGAAAGATGGGGCCCAAGGCTGGCATGGCAGCCTGCAAAGTGGGCCCTGAGCAGGGCAGAGCAGCGAAGGGAGGGCTGAGCTGATCAGAGAGAGGGATGGGGTGGGTCTGGGCTGGACATGTGGGTGGGAGGGTCAAGGCCATGGGAAGACCTAGCACAAGCCCCAGCAGACCAGGCCCACCTCCCCAAGGTCTCAGGGCCAGCACCCTCTCCGTGGCCCTTGACTTCCCACCTTGGGGCCTTCACCCCAGCTCTTCCCTCTGCCTGGAATGCCCTCACCTGGAAAACTTCAAGCCAGATCACTTCATCCCTGAAGCACGTCTCCCCTACACACAGTATCGTCGTCACTGGTTACAGTAAATGTAAAAGCACCGAGCTATAGGACAGCCCTCGTCATAGGAAAGAGGTTCCTTTCCAGCAGGTACCACAATCTGTAATCATATCCTCAGCTGTGTTTGCCTCAAGTCTCCAGACCAGGGCGGGGACGACATCGGTCCCCCCTGACCAGTGTCCCCAGCATCGAGCAAGGGGCCTGGTACCCAGTAAGTGCTCGAGAAGTACTGCTGAGTGAAGGCGGGAGGTCCAGGCAGGCTGCCAGTAGATCTGCCTGGGGCACGGGCACACATGAGTGCACCGGGGTGCAGGGGGATCCTGTGTAAAGCCAAAGGATGTGAGGCCAGTGTGAGATGCACTGACATGCAAAACACACGTGTGCAAGATGATGGCTGTGTGCAGGCGATAAACACAGCATGCACATGAGTGTGGAAGGACCCAAGCAGGGGCAGGCAGGCGGCTGTGTGTTGGTTCCTGGGAGGTACACGTGGGTATACGACTACCACGTGTAATAGGTGGGTGGCAGGAGTGCATGCGTGTGCATCTCGTGTGCGGACACACACTCTGGCGGACTTGTCTTCTGAATGCCCGGCTCCTATAGGCCCAGTTCAGGGCATCTCTGGTGGTGTTTCTGAAACAGCAGGGCAGCCCCTCAATCTGGCAAAAGTGGGGTAGGGGAGATAGGGTCAAAGGTGGATGTGGAAGGACTGGGGGTGTGAATATGTGTGTGCGTGATGTCTGGAGGGTGTGTCCACCCCAAGCAGGTGCCCCCTGCATTGAATCCCAGAAGCTAAAATGGCTAGATTATCCCCTCAAGGAGCATGAAGCCTTTGCTCAAAGCCGAGACAGACTCAAATGGTGAGGACTGCCCCCACGGACATTCTGCCACATGGATGAGGCAGGGACAAGGCAGGATGCTGTGGGCCCCACAGCCAAATCCCCAGGCCTTCTCCACACACCTTAACACTCAACACACCACTCAACCACCTCCCCAAATCCTTACCAGCTTCCAGAGCCTGACCGCACTCCTGGCAGTGGGAAGCTGAACCCACAGCCCCCAACACTTCCATGCCACCCACCTCTCAATCCCACCCAAGCCCAGGTCGGGTGCTGGGCCCTCTACAGCCCTGTGCATCAGGGAACGTTCCCCACCAAGGTGGAGATAAGGAGGGTGGTGTGACAGAGGGAGCAGCTCCCCTACCAGGGCTGTTGCTGCCTTTGACCCCAAAACACATACCGTGGCAGCCAAGTGACACCTGGGGAGAGGAGAGTCTACCAGGCAAGGCATCAGGCTAGGCCCAGGCCTCTCCTTTCCCGCTGCGGTCTCCCCAGTGGACAGACTGAGGTTTGGCTGGCGAATCTGTGAGGTCTGCCTCTCTTCAATTAACATGTGACTTTAGATTGAGTGGTTCTCCAAGAACTGGGTACACATGGAGACGTCACTGTCCTGTTGCCCTAAGTACACCAAGCCTGTCCAGTACCCTGGACCAGGGCCAAGCACGATGCTACAGAGACAGGAGGGGCTCGGGAGGCATGTATGCTTGGTGCCAGGTCACACAGACAACACCAGGCACCGGGTGGCCTGCCCCCGGGGAGCTCACAACCCAATGGGGAGAAAGAAGCTACTGAAGTCACAAAACCAGAAGGCCAAAAGCACTGGGAAACCATAACACTAACATTAGTCCCCACGCGTTATTCACAGGGTGGGAGTAGCACTCTACCCTCTGCAAAGATGATCTTTCCAGAAATGACGATGGTCTGACAAAGGGAGGCTGGGGGGCCTAGTCAGGAGGGAACTCCCCACCACTCTAGCGGAGATCAGAGGCCCTCTTGTCAAGGATGTGGGAAGGGGGTTCCCGCTCTGCGCAGGGGTCGGGTGAGTTTGGGCTTCCCCTCAACAGCTGTGGGGTTCTAAGACGGAGTCCTGGAGGGCTGGGTTCAAGTCACAAAATGCGCCTTATGAGCTCTGTTGACTTGGTCAAGTTACCTCAAGTCTACCTCAAGTCTGTGCCTCCGTTTCTTTAGCTATAAAATGGAGGCGGTAACAATGAGGATTAAGCACGTCCATGTTTACAAAGCCTTTTGGAACATGGCCTGGCACAAAGTGAGCACTCGGGGCCACTAAATAAATAAGGCAGTGAAAAGCCTCTACATAAGGGTCTAAACCCCAGATCTGGGCTTCCCTGGTGGCTCAGTGGTAAAGAATCCTCCTGCAATGCAGGAGGCTTGGGTTCGATCCCTAGGTCACGAAGATCCCCTGGAGAAGGAAATAGCAACCCACTCCAGTATTCTTGCCTGGAGAATTCCATGGACAGCCCCGGCAGGGCTGCGGTCCACGAGGTAGCAAAGAAGTGGATAAAACTTAGCGACTAGACAGCAACAAAAAACCCTGGATTGGATCAAATGAGGACTCCAGTGTCAAAGGTTCTGAGTCAGAAAGCTTCTCAGATGCCAAGTTCTGAGACTGGAAGAGACTGAGATTCTTAGATCTTGTGATTTAATCATCTCATTATTTCCTGACAACAGCCTGGAGCTTCCCAGGGGAGAATAGGGCAGAGAGCTCCTTGTCACTTCATCTCCCAGGAGCTGCCCCGCTGCAGGGCTTCCGCCACACCTGGGCTCCCCGGCATCTCCTCACCTCCATCAAAGCCACGGCCACCCCGCACTGGACCCACTTGCCCACTCGCCTGCATGGGGTTTAAGTACCTGCCAGCCGTGCAGACAGGTAAGGAGTGCAAATAAATAAATATAGGAAGAAGTTTCAGATACTGGTAAGAGCTGCAAGGGATGATGTGACCATGAGTGGCAGTGGGAAGCTATTACAGAGCAGGTGGCCAGGGAAGCCCCAACTACGGTCAAACAAGGCACCAGCCACGCAAGCATTCTAGCTTTGGGTGGATGTGCAAAGGCCCTGCCAATAGGCTTTGTAAATTTGAGCTGCAGAAAGAAAGTTGGTGTGGCTGAACGATGGAGGGACGGGCAGGCCCAGACCATAAAGGGCCTTGTGTGATGTCCTCGGTCACGTCCAACTCGTTGTGACCCCAAGGATTGTAGCCTGCGAGGCTTCCCTGTCCATGGAATTCTCCAGGCAAGAATACTGGAGTTGGTTGCCATTTCCTCCTCCAAGGGATCTTCCTGACCCAGGGACTGAACCTGTGTCTCTTGAGTCTTCTGCATTGCAGACAGATTCTTTACCACTGCGCCACCTGGGAGGCTCATTAAGGGCCTTGTAGGCCCCTAAAGGACATTAGGTTTTTGGTCTTTGAAATGCTTAGGAAATATGAGAAGAGTTTCAGCAGGGGAATGACAAGGTTAAACAAGGTTTTCAGGGTCCCCAGATCACTGGGCTCATTCTGAAACCATAATGGTTTTCAAAATCAGGGCAGGGCCTGAGTTGGTAATCAACAATCCTTCTTGATATACACTGAGCTCCTATCACGTGCCTGGCGAGGGCAGGGAGAGGTCGCAGATACTCTTGTGGTGGTTTCCAACAAGCCATGAGTCATAGAGATTACCCCATTTTAAAGATCAAGAAGTAGAGGCTCGGAGAGGAGAAGAATGTGCCCAAAGTCATACAAGCCATATACCACGCTGTAAAAAAAAAAGGATCTCGGTCCCAGCACCCAGATTCACCATCACAAGAGTATTTTCAAGCCTCTACTTCTTAGAGATACCTTCCCTGGGAACTCATGTGGCGCCCACAAATACTGCCCGAGCTAGTGCTTTCTGCGCCCTACCGGCTTTGGAGCCTTCGAAGACTGCACTTGTATATCACACGGCTGTCCAACTCGGACTAGGTAAGCTGGGGAGTGAATGGATGGATGGACAGACGGGCGGGCAGATGAATGACTACTGACATGACGAACCAATAAATTAACAAATGTACAATGAAAGAATAAAGGAATCATCTAGCAAACGAATGAATGAACTAATGGATGGAGATGAAGGAAAGAAGGGAGGGAGGGAGAAAAGAAGGAAGGGACTCACTTTACAGAAAGGCAGGGAAGTATCTACCCAGGGAAGGGCTGGAGATAAGACTAGTGTTGGCCCTTATAATGCCCCCGGCCCCATCACTACAACGAGCAACCAGTAATATCCTGGGCCCAGTGGAGTCTGGCGACTAGATAGAGTGGTTCCCTCTCCCTCTAAGTGTCTCACAGAGGAAAGAAGACAGGAGACCATGGCTCTGCTCCTAGCTGGGACCCAAATCACTGGGTGACTTCAAGCCAGTGGCTTCCACTCTCTGAGCCCAGAAGACCCCTCAGGGCATTTCCAGCTCTGATAGTCTTAAAGGGGGCAGGCTTCTGCATTTTTTTTTTTAACAGTCACTGAGGTCAGTAGATGAATCTGAAAGATCAAAAACTAGAAGTTAGGAAAGACACCTGTCCACAAGTACCAAAATCTACCCAGGAAAAGGCTCCTTGGACAAGGAATCCAGAAGCCTGAGTTTAAGCCCTCCTCTGCCACTGCTCAACCTCTCCAAGCCTCAGTTTCCTAAGTTTTAAAAGGGAGTTAAGTATCCTCACCTTGACAATTTCACCCAAATGAGTTTCTGGGAGAACCTGATGTGATAACAACCATGCACTACACCCAGGCAGGATGATGATGGTGGGGGCAAGGGGACGAGTGAAGTAAGACATAATCTTCCATTCCAGTCCAGTTCTGTCCAAAATGACTCTTCCAGGAGTCAACCCCCACCTCCCCTGCCACCCTGCCAACAGAGAACAGTGGAGAGAGCCCAGACGTGAAAACCTGAACATCTGTCTCAGCTCTCCTAACTGGCAGTGTGACTTTGGGCAAGTCACTTCCCCTCTCTGGACTTCAGTTTCTCCATCTGAAAAACGCCTAGCTTAGTTCCCCTCTGGCTCAGACATGCCAAGTTCTGCAACCCTGAATCCCTAAGCCCCAGCCTTCAACCCCTGGCTCTGCCTGAATTCAGCTCACCCTGCCCGGTGGAGCCAGAACACAGGAGTGACTAGAGGGGTCTTGCCTCCAGGAGACCTTGGGGCAGGGGTTAGACAGGCTTAGGGTCCTCCTAGGACAGACAGACTTTTCCAGAAGAGCAAGACCAGGCCCAACCTGCCCAGGCGCCTTGGACAGCGCCAAGCCACCCCAGACCTTGTGGACCTTGAGAACCCTTCTGTAGCCTGAAAGTCAGCAAGTCCTGACCTGTCCAGAGAGATGCTCCAGGAACTTCACCCAAGTCTAAACCGCCTTCAACAGGGAGCCTCCAGGATGCAGGGCAGGGATGGCAGAGGCGGTAAGAGCATACCGCAGGGAAGAGGCTCAGACCACCCCAACTCCAGACAAACTCTCCTGCCCCTCCCCTCAAACAGGACCCACTGGGGTTGCCCGCTTGCCTCCAGCCAAACAGCCAACCACCTGAGGGCATTCACCCAGATGCCACCTACCAGGGCCAGGAGGCCCACAAGGGGAAGGGGGCTCTCCGGCCGGGAGCCACCCCAGCATGGAGGGCAAGATTTCCGCCTACAATAGGGCCCTGGCCACCCATGAAGGAGACAGGCCCACCCCCACCCCCCACAGCGCTCACAGCTCTGAGGGTTGCACACTGCTCCAGGGCACGGTGGCAAACAGCAGGATTATTTCCTCATGCCAAGGGTCTTAGCTGGAAACCGGAGGCCCACTCAGAGCCCCTACTGCCAACCCTTTCCTCCAAATCTGAGAATACAGCTCCTCACAATGCCTCTTCCAAAAGACATTTCCTGGTCCCCGAAACCCCCATCCCCAACCTTCCACAATCCCCCCCGCAGCTCTGAGGAAATGGGCAGTTAACTTTTCCCAAAAATCCCGCAAAGGCGGCTGGCTGGGGGGGAGAAATGCGCCCCGAGATCCTTTCGCGGCATTTCACCGCCTTCCAAAAAAAAAAAAAGCTTAAAAAAAAAAAGAAAGAAAACTTTCGGAGTTAACTTTAAATTCCCAACCCTCCCCCCCAAATCGCCCAGCGGCTTCCTTTTTTTTTCTCTTTAAAGTGCAATTGTATTGTGTCTCACCTCCCCGAAAGGCTCGCGGCTCTCGCCAAAGAAAAGGAAAAAAGCCAACCCTTCGGGTGCCCCCTCTGCTTCCAGCCGCCTCTCCCACATTCTCAGACAGTTTTATTAAAATTTTCAGACAAAAGAAAAACAAAAATGGCAGCCTGGCTTATTTTTAAAACAGGACAGGGACGCCATATTCTGCAGATCTGCAAAAAAAGGGAGAAATCCGGCACTGGCCGCTCCACCGGGCCGGCTGCAAAGTGCGCGAACCGCGCCGTTTGCAATCCGTTTATTTGCATTAAGCCCCATGAATCATTGTTTACCGGAGAATTGCAGCAGGTTTGAATAGCCCGGCTTAAGAAAACACACACACGCGCGCACACCACACACACACACACACACACACACACACGCACTCGGAGAACAGACCAGACACGCCGCCGGAGACACTTCCTACCCCGCGCGCCGCTGCCGCCACCGCCGCTCCGGGCCGGGCCCGAGGCTCAGGCGGCCCCGGGCCCTCGGAGCGCCCCGGCCCGCGCTGACAGCGCCCGCGCCCGGGCCGGCCCCCCGCCCGCAACTCGGCGCAACTTTCCCGCGGGCGAGTGCCCGCCGCCGCCGGGTCCGCTCCCCGCGCCCCGGGCCCGCACGGACCTGGCTGTGCTGGCGGCGGCTCCGGGACGCGGCCGCAGCCCCGCGCCCGGCGGCCCGAGCAGGGCCGGGCTGGGGCTCCGGCTCCAGGCTCCGGCTCCGGCTCGGTGCGGAGCCGCGCGCAAACCTTCCGGGTCGCCTGCTGTTCACTTCTGGGTTCTGCAAGCGCCGAGGCGGCGGCGGCGGCGGCGGGAGGCTGGGTCTGCAGCGCCGCGCGGCCCCCCGTGCGCTCGGCGAGCCCCCGCGCCAGGCGCCCGGCTCCGGGGGGGCCGCGTCGGGCCCCCGCCTCTCCAGCTGCGCAGCCCGTCCGGCCCCGGGGGCTCCCGCGAGTGGGCAGCGCCGGGCTCCGGCGACGGCGCGCGAGGGGAGGGGGCCGGGCGGGGGGCGGGGGCGGGCCGCGCGCTGGGGGCCCCGCTCGGGCCCCGGGGCCTCGTCTGGCGCTCGCCGCCGCCGCCGCCTCGCAAAGTTGCGCGGCGCCCCCCGCCCGCGCCGCGCCGGAGGCAGAGCCACAAAGGAACTCCTCGCCCCCCTCCGCCCGCCGGAGCCGCGCGGGGAGGGCACCGGAGCCCGGCCCTAGGCCAGCCCCTTCCCCAGCGCGGGGGCTCCCGGGGCCCCAGCGGCCGCGGCCATTGTCCCGCCCAGGCCCGGCCGTCGCCTCGCAGCCCCCTCCCCGGCGACGGCGGGCTGGGGGACCTGGGCCTGCCGGGCCGCGGCTCGGACCAGGCCGAGCCTGCGCGGGGCCAGGCGGCGTCCGGGGGGTCTTCCTCGCAGACCGCAGGCAGGAGGGGATCCCTAGGATGGGCCCCCCACACCTGATAACCAACGATCGCGTTCAAAATCCAGCCTGAGATTTTTTTTTTAAGTCGAGGACACGGGGATGGGGGCAGAAGTTTGTACATGCCAGGCCACCCCTCCCTCAGTAAGCTCCAGCCCTAGGCCCGAGCCCCCAAAGGGTGGGGACTGTCAGCCGGAGGCTGTCAGCGGCTCTCCTCGCCGAGTCTCTCAGAGGTGGCACCGGCTGTCCCCCAGCTCCAGACCTCAGAGCCATCTGTGAGTGACTCCTCCTCCCGCCTCACCCTCCCCAGCCAATCAGTCACCAAGTCCTCCCGATTCGGCCTCCCGGGCTGTGTCAGCTTCCCAACTTCACTTCTACCTGAGGAGGCGGCCAGTCCCTGGGTCCTTTCAGGGGCTCAGACCTCCTGTGACACTCAACTGCCACTCGGCCTCTAGGTCTCGATGAATCGAGGCTGGCCTTATCCTCGGAGCACCCATTCCCTGGGGAAGAACACACATAAACAATCACCTGCCAGGGTTTGCCTTCCTCCGGGAAACATTTCCCAATTGGTTAAATAATGATTAAGGGCCTCTTATCAGACACCCCTGCTGGTTGGCTGGAAACACAGCTGTGAGCAAATTGGACAAAGTTCCTGCCCTCATGGAGCTTCCAGTCTAGCACAGGAGGTCAAGGTTGTTAACAACTAGAGGACTCATGTGGACTGTCTGTGATAAGTCCAAGCACAGTACCTGGCGCAGAGCAGAGTACAATACATATGCAGTGCTGCGTGCTAAGTCACTTCAGTCGTGTCCAACTCTTTGCAACCCTATGGGCTGTAGCCCACCAGGCTGCTCTGTCCATGGGATTCTCCAGGCAAGAATACTGGAGTGGGTTGCTGTGCCCTCCTCCAGGGGATCTTCCCGACCTAGGCATCGAACTCAGGTCTCTTACGTCTCCTGCATTGGCAGGAGGGTTCTTTACCATTATCGCCACCTGGGAAGCCCTAAAACAGGTATGTGTAGTGGCAATTGGTTGCAATTATAAAGGGGAAGGACTTGTAGAAGTCAGGGAGAAGGTCATTCTTTTTTTCCTCAGGGAGCTGGAGAAGCTTTTCAGAAATTAGATCCGGAGTGAGCTGGTTGGGAAGAAGGGACAGTTTTCTGGTTTCCAGGAAAGTAGGGATGATAAATACCAACCCACGTTGAGAAGTTCGGGGAAATGATAAGCTAAGAAATGGAAGAGGAGACAAATATCTCATGCAGAAGAATTTGAACAACACTGTAAAGCAACAATACTCCATTTTAAAAATACACATTTAGAACTTGTCTGTTGGCCCAGTGGCTTCCCTGGTGGTTCAGTGGTAAAGTATCCACCTGCCGAGGCAGGAGTCACGGGTTCAATCACTGATCCAGGAAGATTCCACGTGCTTCGAAGCAACCAAGCCTGTGAGCTACAACTACTGAGCCTGTGCTCTAGAGCCCAGGAGCCAAACCGCAACTATTGAACCCCCAGTGCCGCAATTACTGAAGCCTACGGGCCCTAGAGCCCATGCTCCAAAAGGAGAGAAGCCATGGCAACAAGAAGCCCACACACGGCAACTAGAGAGTAGCCACCACTTGCCGCAACTAGGGAGTAGGCCTCCCCCTCCACAATTAGAGAAAACCCCACGAAGAAACAAAAACTCAGCACAGCCATAAATAAATAAATTTTTAAAAACTTAAAAAAAATTTTAATGCACATTTTAAACGTGAATTTGAAATAATTTATGTAGAAAGTCAAGGAGGTGGAAGATAATTCCCCACTCTTTGGGGATGGGTTACAAGGGTGACTTCCTTCCAAAGTGTACGGTATAAAAAAGGAAAAAAAGAGAATAACTTCACAGTAGAGAAACCTGACAACTGCCTCAGCCAGGTGATTGAGGCCAACATCAGCAGTCACAAATCACATTGACAGTATGTATACTTGACAGTATATGACAAAAATGACACTTACCTCTATAGTCTTCCTCCCAATAACCTGTAATTTCAGTCATACTAGATAGAATAGTAGTAGAAAGTAGAAAGTGAAGTTGCTCAGTCGTGTCCCACTCTTTGCGACCCCATGGACTGTAGCCTGCCAGACTCCTCCTACCAGGGGATTTTCCAGGCGAGAATACTGGAGTGGGTTGCCGTTTCCTTCTCCAGGGGATCTGCTAGAATAGTGGGGCATCTGAAAAAAATACCTAACTAGTACTCCTCAAAATTGTCAGGGTCATCAAAAAACAAGTCAGGTCTGAGAAACTGTCACAGCCCAGAAAAGCCTAGAGAGACATAACTACTAAATGTAATGTGGCATCCTACGTGGGATTCCAGAATATAAAGAAGACATTAGACCAAAAACTAAGGAAATCTTAATAAACAATGAACTTTAGTTAATAATAATAATCAGTAAAAGTTTTCATCAATAATTGCAACCAATTTTTAAAAAATACAACATACTAACATAAAATGTAACTAATAGGGAAAACTGGATGGGGTGGGGGACATACAGGGACTCTTTAATATCTTCTCAATTTTTTTGTAAACCTAAAACTGTTGTAACAAAATCTAATAAGAAAAATTACTTAAAATCCACACTAATCCAAGTGACTGTTGATGTCATTGTTGTTCAAAGAAATGGTGCTTGACACAACACCTAACATATTCTAAGAGCGCAACAAATGTTATTATATCATCCTCACCATCATCACTGTAATTCTAGACACTAATATCACAGGCAAAGGCACTGGAGCTTGTGGGGGAGAGGGGGATGGGAGACAGAACCCTGAAGGCTTTGACTGTTGCTGAGCTGGAATCTTTACAAGGGGTTTGTAGAGGAGGGTCACATTATCTGGCCCTGCCTCACCAGCCTCCTGTCTAACCACCTGGAAAGCTGTGCTTCAGCCAAAGTGAGCTGCCGTCTCAGGCCTGACCCTTTGTCTTCCAAGGCCTTGGCACATGCCATTCTCTCTGCCTGAAATACCCTCCCTTGTCCTTTCATCCCAACTTCCTGGTCACTTTTACTTAGATGTTCTCTAAAAAGCCTTCTGGGACCATCCCAGAGGTTTTTAATATCATCTGAATGGAATCAGTGTGGGTTGAGGTACAAGAAGCCAGATGTGAAGAGATTGAACTCATCTCTTTGCCATTGGTACCCAGACCCCTCGACCCCAAATCCCGGAACAGTGGACCCTGCCCCTTCCCTGAACACACTGTACACCTTCTTGATTCCAGGTCTCTGCTCATGCTGTTTCCTCTGCCTGGGATCCTCAGTTCTTTTCACCCATCTCTTATCTCTCTGGCAAACACCTACTTATCAAGGCTTGGCTCAAACATCACCTCCTCTGGGAGGCAATTCAAGGTCCTCTGCATGGGGAGAGACACTTTCCTCTGGTTCCCAAGAGCACCAGAGTCCTCTGGCCACACTGCTGGTGAAGCACTGGGCATGGTGCATTAGAATATATATTTGCTGAATGGAAAGACAAACGACAGAGTGAATAGCAACCCACCTTATCCTCTCCGGTGCTTCCTTGTAGCTCAGTTGGTAAAGAATCCAGCTGCGATGCAGGAGGCTTGGGTTCGATCCCAAGGGTAGGGAAGATTCCCTGGAGAAGGTAATAGCAACTCACTCTGGTATTCTTGCCTGGAGAATCCCCGTGGACAGAGGAGCCTGGCAGGCTACAGTGCATGGGGTCGCAAGAGTCAGACACGACTTAGCAATTAAACCACCACCTTATCCTCTCCAGTTCTTCAAATCCTTCTTATTCTCCTCCAGGAACCCTTCCATGACTACTCCAGCCCATTGATCTGCCTCCCTCCCTCTTCTATCTGTTTTGGCCATGCTGTGTGGCATGTGGGATTTTAGTTTCCAGACCAGGGATCGAACCCATGTCCCCTACAGTGGAAGCATAGAGTTTTAACCACTGGACCACTGAAGAAGTCACTTCCTTCCTTAATTTTTACAATTTAGTCCCTGGTTATATTCTAACCGTGTGTGTTCCAAGGGACGCTGGAAGACTGTTCCTTTGGAAGGTGAAGAGAGGTGGATCTTGGTGAGTTCTCCCACCATTTGTTCCAGGAGACAGAATTTAACAAATAACCAAATGAATAATAAATTCATCTCGTAAGAGCTTCAAAGGGGAGGTTGGAAGCATCTGAGGAGGGGGTAAGAGAAGATCAAGGAGAACTTCCCAGAGGAAGGGACACTGAAGCTGAAACCAGGGAAGAGATAAGAGAAGAGCATTTCTGGCAGAGAAAACAGTATGTGAAGGTTCTGAGGCAAAGAGAAGTTTCATGTATCCCAAGACCAGAAAGACAGTTGAGTGCAAATGGAATGAGGGCAGTTGCACAGGGACACTGAGGGTCAGAAGTCCCAGGCAGGCTCTGGCAAGGAGTTAGGATTTTAGTTTAAGAGCAATCGGAAGTCGTGGAGAGGTGAGCGTTAAGCAGAGAAGTAGCCAGATTTCTTTTCAAAAGGTTTCTGTGACTGCTGAGGAAAGAATGGACTGCAATGGGGCAAAGCAGGAGGGCAGGGTGGCCAGGAGGGGGACTTTCAAAGTCTTCCAGGTGAGCAGTGGAGATGGATTGGGCCAGGGTGGCACTAGCAGAGGTGGAAAAAAGAGGACAAATGTGTATTAAAGACTTCGTGTCACCTGGACTTGGTGACAAATAGATGTGAGGAGTGAGGAAGCAAGAGGTGTCCAGGTGACTCGCAGGCACCGCAGCCCCATCTGGCAAGTACAAGGCTGGCTTCATAGCATTGCATCCCCAGCCTGTTCACAGTGGGACCCTTGATGCCATGAAATTTCCATCTTCCTCTCCTTGCCCTTCAAGCTAGCTGCCTCTTCATCCTGCAAACAGGGGTGTACCTCTCAACAGAACTGAAAACAACCACCTGGAGCCTCATCACACACACCTTCTAATTGCACCCCCGTAGGATCCATGGGAGGATGGCTGGCAGGGATGTTACCCCCACTTCACAGATGGGGAAACTGAGGCCCACAGAAGGAAAATGGTTGGCTGAGTTTGGGGTCAGGTTTTCTGCTGAGGTCCTTGGACTCCTGTTTCAGAGCTCTATTTGCTGCAGGGCCTGGTGCCTGGTGAGAGCTTTGAGGTGTTAGCTGAGTGAATGAATGAATGAGCATGTGAGTTCTCTGCCCACTCAATTCTCTTTCCCTTTGCTCATTGTGTTTCTCTCAAGATGGCCGTAGACTTCAGATTAATAGATTAGGTTTAAGAGTTCAACAGAGCTAAGTTGAACCTCAAGTTTTTCTCTTCTAGGCTGATGGTTTTAGGCAAGTTTTTTCTCTCTATAGCCTCTGTTTTTTCATTTGCAAACTGAGCATGGCAATACCTACTTCACAGGGGAAATAGGAAATGAGATCATGTGTGGGTTAGGCCATTGCGATGTTGACTACCCGTACTGATTTCAGGAATTCACTCCCACCTTATCTCCTCTGGAAAAAAGCCTTCCTTGAAAGCACCCACCCCCTAATAGGAACTTCTGTTGTCTTTAGGATGCTGCCATAACTCTATAAATTTCTCCTTTTTTGCACACTTATCCCTGATGTAATTCTGCATTCATATTGCTAATCCTGTCACTGGACATCAGATAGCAAATTGGATAGTCCGTACATATTTTTGCATTCATTAGTTGAACTAAAAATAATGGGGGTTGAATTTGTGAAGGCAAGGAGGTTTAGAAAATGAAATACGTGAGCACTGTCTTGAAATGTGAGGATGAGCAGGAAAATGGAAGAGCTTGAGGTCAGTGGAAGAGGTGGCCAGTGAACAGGGGGCTGCAGGACTTGTAAGCACAGTGATATCTGTTATTCAACGTTCTGCTCATTGTGTCACTATGGTACAACCCCCATCTGTTTCCTTAAGCTTTTAGTAAGGTGAAGTGTATGCTGAATGATAGGTTGGCACTAGGTAGCCTGGATTAGCAGAGAGGAAAGACGGGGAAGGAGAAAGTCAGAGCTGGAAAGGACCAGGACTCTAACTCAATGGAATTTGAAGAAACCTGGAGGACATCATTAGATTTCCACCAAGTGTGAGGAAGGAAATACCAGTCAATTTTTATTTCAATTTCAAAGGATTAGGAATCTGGCCTCTAGTCAGGAAGAATGTTGTGACTTTTTAGTAATGAATGTCATGGGCTGGGTGAGCCTTCTTCAGGAGTTTCCAGGTCCTCAATTGAGCTTAGTACTTGCAGACGATACCACACTAATAGCAGAAAGTGAAGAGGAGCTGAAGAGCTTCTTAATGAAGGTAAAGAGTAGAGTGAAAAAGCTTTCAAAAAACTAAGATTATGGCATCTGGTCCCATCACTTCATGGCAAATAGAGGCGGAAAAGTGGAAAACAGTGGCAGATTTTATTTTCTTGGGCTTCAAAATCACTGTGGACAGTAACTACAGCCATGAAATTAAAAGGCGCTTTCTCCTTGAAAGAAAAGTTCGACAAACCTAGACAGCATATTAAAAAACAGAGCATGACTTTGTCTACAAATGTCCGTATAGTCAAAGCTATGGTGTTTCCAGTAGTCATGTATGGATGTGAGAGCTGAACCATACAGAAGACTGAGTACTAAAGAATCGACGCTTTCAAACTGTGGTGTTGGAGAAGACTCTTGAGAGTCCCTTGAACAGCAAGGAGATCAAATTAGTCAATTCTGGAGGAAATCCACCCTGAATATTCATGGGAAGGACTGATGCTGAAGCTGAAGCTCCAATACTTTGGCCAGCTGATGAAAAGAGCTGACTCATTGGAAAAGACCCTGATGCTGGGAAAGATTGAGGGCAGGAGGAGAAGTGGGTGACAGAGGACGAGATAGTTGGATGGCATCACCGACTCGATGGACATGAGTTTGAGCAAGCCCTGGGAGCTAGTGAAGGACAGGGAAGCGTGCTGTGCTGCAGTCCATGGGGTCACAAAGACGCATACATGACTTATAGACTGAACAACAACAAGACTATATCTTGGTCATCTATTTGTCTCCATCATCAGCAGTGAGCTAGGGGTGGTGGGATAGAGGAAGGTACAAAAGGAAAGCCAGGGATAGGGGGAAGAATAGAGCCAGAAGCAAGTCAGAGCCCTAACCAGGCAGGGCAGGCCACGTAGATCCTGGTCCTGACTCTGCTAATAACGTCAGTGAGCTGGGGTAAGCCATGCTGCAGCTCTGGACCTCAATTTCTTCAACTGTGAAATGGGTCAAGAGCACCTGGGGCAAGTTGTCAGTGAAAAGCCTGAGTGCTTTGAGATCAGACACACAGGGTGCAAATACTGGCTCCCATGAGCTTTAGGACCAGAGGGCATCTTAGTCTGCTCCTTTATCAAATGGGAATAATCATCCTTGGGTTTCCCTGGTGGCTCAGATGCTAAAGAATACACCTGCAATGCAGGAGACCTGGGTTTGATTCCTGGCTTGGGAAGATCCCGTGGAGAAGGGAACACTATCCACTCCAGTATTCTGGCTTGGGGAATTCCATAGACTGTACAGTCCATGGGGTCGCAAAGAGTTGGACACAACTGAGCTTTCACTCACATTCTTATTTCACAGGGCAGTATGTCAGGATTAGAAATTGTATACAGCCCCATTGACCAAGAATTTACTATAAATGAGGCCCCTTGCTGGGTTTTTTATGGGCATGATCTCACCTGGAGAATGACAGCACCCAGAAGCACAGTGCCTAGGACCTGAAAGAAGCTCAGGGAGTGTTAATTCCCCCATCCCTACAGGGTCTAAGGAGTTCATGGGTATGGAAGGGCCTTATCATCCACAAATCACCTTCAGAAAGTGATGGCAGTGACTATTTTATTTTCAGCCCTTCTCCCTAACTGGTTTCCACAAACCTCCAGCGACTGGCTGTCACAGCAGATCTAAACCCAGCTCTTTTTTATGACTGGCCCAGGGGCTGCCAGAGGAAAAGGGCAAAAGTGCTATAATGAAAGGGCAGACAATTACCTTCCCTTATAATTACCATTTGCAGTAATTAAATAATAATAGTCTTTTGTAGGCCCTAAGAACTCAAAGCAGCCCACATGGGTAACATCTGGCTCCCTTTTCCTCTGCCAGGAATTGTATGCCCACAGGGATGGGATGGGGAAATTGAGGCAAAGAATGGAATAAGGCAAGCCACTCATAAAGTAGCATGTCAGAGTCACGGAAAAGTCCATGAAGACGTGTCTCAGTGGTGGACAACTGGGGGCTTGCATTTGAGGTCCTGGCTCCACTGCTTACAGGCTGTATGACTCTGGGTGGCTAACTTCCCTCTCTGGTCAGCTGTCTCCCATAGGTAAATTGAAACACAGCCAACATGTGACCTAATGTCTACTGTCCTAGACTTCATTCTGTTCACATATAACACCAAGCAGTTCTTTTTATACACTTTAGATGGCAAGAAAGAGAACTCCATCTTAGACTAGCAAATAAGCAGGTAAAGGGGGTTACTGGCTCACAGAATTCAAGCAAACTGAACAGCTAAGCTGTACAAGAAGCAGAGGTCTCAGGAACAATCAGCCCAGGGACTAGAATACCTCAGGGCCCCCTCCTCTCAGCCTCCCTAGAACCAGTGCTAATCTTTCTCCAGAGTGCAAGGGCACCAATGGCTACTCCAACCTGCAGATCAGAGCTTCAGCCTCTTAAAGGAGTCTGCTCTCATTGGCCCGGCTTGAGTCAGGTGTCCACTTTTGGACCAATCAAGTGCAGCCAGTAGGGCGGCATCTATGGCGTCCCAGAGGAGCATTAGAGAGCCAGGAAGAGAAGGGGCACGTTGCCTGGGGAGAAGTAGGGGACCCTAGGCAGGCAAAATCATGGTTATTCACTAAAAACAAAAATCCCTGCAAGACTGAAAGGGAAGAAATGCCATTAAACCAAAACAGTGGTATAAATCCCTGGGAATGCAGAAATACTAGAGGCGTACCTGGGGTGGGGTGGGGAGGAAGGAGAGAGCTTACAGGCTTGACTTCAGACCCCAGTCCTGTCTGAGCATCTGAGCTGAGTACCCAGTCCTATCTGAGCATCTCTTCTTGACACTTCATCTACCTGGAGAGAGGCAGTTTCCAGGCTTCTCAATGGCCTGGATGAAATACCTGCGTGCAGACATCAATTCATATTGCCTACTAGGCTGTTACCTTCTATGAGCACAACAGCCTCCCTCTTTAGAGAAATTGCTGTGCTTCTTATTCCAACCAGGTGGTTCCAGAGGGGACCAAAGGGTCACATAACCCAAACCAGGTCAATCAGAATCCTTTTCCTGCACTTTCCTTGGTCACCTAAAGCCATGGCCCCAGAGGAAGCCATCTGAGAGACTAGAAATCTCATGCTGAGAGGGTTAGAGTCCAGAGAAGGTGCTTGCAGCACCCCAAGACCTCAGCCCAGCCACCACAAAGTTCAGCCTAATGGCAAGCCCCTCCCTTGGTTTGGCTGCAGTACGCCAGTTTACCCTTGGGCAGGTGTACTAGTTTTTCAGGGCTGTTGTGACAAATTATGACAAACTTGATGGATTGATATTATTCCTCTCTCAGTTCTGGAGGCCAGAAGGTTTGAATCAAGATGTGGGCAGGGCCACACTCCCTCTTCAGGTTCTAGAAGACAATCCTTCCCCCCTCTTCCAGATTCTGGTGGTTCCAGGTGTCCCTTGGCTGTGGCTGCAAGCATCCAATCTTTAGTTTGGTCTTTACACAGCCTTCCTCTCTTCTGTCACTTACGGGCACACTTGTCATTGGATTTAGGGCCCGTCCAGGTACTCCACAATGAGCTTACCTCAAATCTTCAACTTAATTACATCTACCATGACCATTTATCCTAGTAAGGTCATGTTCACAGGCTCTGGGATTTAGGACAGAGACAATCTTTTGGGGGTGCTACCATTTAACCCATTACAGCAGGTGTTATGTCCCTGTAGCCAAAAGAACCCTCACTTATAAATGCCTTGCTCGGGTCAGGCATGGACCAGTCCTCCTCCCTTTGTCCTGGTCCTGAACTCTGAACGACTCTTTAAATACTAATTCCAGTTCTTCCCCAGTGGTTGGGTGGTTTAGAATCTGCCTGCCAGTGCACGGGAGAAGGGTTCAATCCCTGGTCTGGGAGGATTCCACATGCCACGGAGCAACTAAGCCCATGCACCACAACTACTGAAGCTCGTGTACCCTAGAGCCCAACAAGAGAAGCCACCACAATGAGAAGCCATGCACTGCAACTAGGGAGGAGCCCCTGCTCACAGAAACTAGAGAAAGCCTGTGGGCAGCTGCGAAGACCCAATACACAGATAAATAAATTAATTAATTCAAAATCCTTCCAGGAATGCAGTCCCTCTCAGCCTCAGGATTTGTTTTATAAACCTGGGACCATCCATCTATCTACAGGGATGCTGAGTGGATTAAAGGGATGCTGAGTGGATTAAAGTAAGACCCAGCCCTGCAGGTTACACTCCACACCAGCTTGTCACCTCAGGTCTGAAGGTCGACCCAGTATTCGGGTCACTACAAAGGAGACACCTGACACCTGATTGCTTCATCGGGATCCCAAGAGTATGAACCCCGGGACCTGACAAAATCAAATTTCTGCTCCTGCAGAGCTGAGGACCAAGGAAAGGAATCTGAAGGCTGATTAAATAAGGTTCATGGCCACGTGGGGGAAATCCCAGAGATAAGAAAAACACAATATTTGTAGCTCTTCCCTACTGGGTGCCTCCTCCAAGCCAGGCTCCACACTCAGGCAACTGATCCCCCTTTAATGCTTCTCATAATCCCATGAGACAGCTTTGATGATCCCCACTTTTACAAACCAAGTTGCTGAGGCTCAGAGAGATGAAGTCAGTGGCCAAGGTCACACAGCAAGTGAATGCTGGGGACTGGTATGACTCCATTTCCTCTGCCTGTCTCCTTCTCACCCGCACAGTGGCGTGGGTGCTCAGAAGCAGGGAGGGACAGCATTCTGAAGCATCAGCTGAGGGGTTCCCCTACACAATGGCCTTGTGCCTCCAGTCCTTTCTCCACTGGGCTTTGATTCTCGGTTGTATGCCTGGTGCCTGAAGCGGTGCCTGGCACATACCTGGCACTTGATCAATATTTGTTGCATGAAATAATTCCATTAGCTAGGGCACTCCTGGGGTTAGTGCCTCCAGGAAGAGATGATGTGTTAGTGGGGGTGACCAAGGGCTCATGTTCTGGACTTTTGTGTCAAAAGCCTAGGTCCAGATCTAAGATCGAAGAATTAAGAGAACGTGTGCTAATCCCCAAGGCTGGCAAAGACACCTTTTCGGTACTCACCAGCCTGCGAGTGAGGGGAAGTAGAGAAGGATGAGAGGGGAAGGGGAAACAAAGCTTAGAATGCACAAGCCCTCCCCCCAGAAGGGAACTCTAGAGGGCTCTTGGGATCTGATAACTGAGGCACATGTGCAAACCTGGTGGTCCTGGAGCCTTACATGGTGCAAGTGGGAAGGAAATATAGCCTCAGGGCTACCAATGCACAACCCAGGAATAGAGCATGGCTGGGAGGGGCTGGGAAGATGCTGGGATGCAGGTCTTACTGAGGCTTGGAGCATCCACAGAGCACAGAGGAGATTTAGAGCCATGCCCTCTGGTTCTGTGTGACCCTGGGAAATCCCCTACCCTCTCTGTGCATTACATCCGTAACATGAAGATGACCATAATGTCTCCTACTTCACAGGACTCGTGTGAAAGTGAAAGTCACTCAGTTGTGTCCGACTCTGAGATCTTCCCAACCCAGGGATAACCCAGGTCTCCCACATTGTAGGCAGACGCTTTACCATCTGAACCACCAGGGAAGCCATGGACTATACAGTCCATGGAATTCTCCAGGCCAGAATACTAGAGTGGGTAGCCTTTCCCTTCTCCAGGGGATCTTTCCAACCCAGGGATGGAATCCAGGTCCCCCGCATTGCAGGTGGATTCTTTACCAGCTGAGCCACCAGGGAAGCCCAAGAATACTGGAGTGGGTAGCCTATCCCTTCTCCAGTGGATCTTCCCAATCCAGGAATTGAACCAGGGTCTCTCACATTGCAGGCAGATTCTTTACCAACTGAGCTATCAGGGAAGCCAAATAGGAAAACCAAATAGGGAGAATAAGCTAAATACCAGGCACTTTTGCTACTTAAATGGTTTTTGTTATCAATACATGAGCTGGGCCAGCACCCACTGCCAACCCCTAAGGGACGTCTCCCTTATATTTCAGTGATGGAGTTGACCCTGGGTCCCATCCAGCCAGCAAAGTCTACAAATTGAGATAATGTTTATAAAAACACTTTGCAAAACAGAAAGTCCTCTAGAAATGTCAGCAGTTATTCATAGTAACTGCATTTCTGCTTCTTCCATCCCATCCCTCAACAACTCTTTCACCAGTCTCCAAACTCATAGGCACTTTTTCAACTTCTTTTTCCTTTAAAAATTTTTCTTTAATTTCATTCTATTATAAAAGCAATTCATGCTTATGATAGAAACATTTAAATCTATGTATTAATAAAAGTTGTAGGAGGAGGGGAAAATCTCCTTTGATGGCTAATATTTGGATGTATATGCCTCCAGTCTTTTTGTAGCCCAGGCCTTTTCACAAAGGCATTTTACCGAACTTTCATATAATTATTTTGAATACTTTTCTTCTCTTATTATAATACATGAATAAAATTAGTACATAAAGAAAAAGAGAAAGGAAAAAGAAATGTTAACCAGAATCCTTCAAGTCAGGATACAATGCACTCCTAGGTCCCTCTCTCCACCACCTACTTGGTCATTTTCTAGGACTTACAAGTTTCATATGGACTTTTTTAAGACTGTTGTGGAGACAACACTCTGGCTCCCCAAAAAGCATAAGCTTTAGAAGCATAGCTGCCCTTTTTTTCCAATTGCAACGTACCTTAAGTGTCTGCCCCAGGGACAGAAAGGGAAGGAAGGATGAGATATTTACAATCTGCCCTTTCCTATCAAATATCACTTGTGCCTTGCTAATTCCACCTCTTAATCCACTTCCGTCATGTTCAGTCAGTAGGAAGTCTTGATTCCAATCATGGCTGGAGTTCCAACCTTGGTTTTTGACGTCTTAATGAATTTTTGTCCTTTCCTGAGTCTTTACAGGTATGTTCTTAGGGTTCTTGCTAACTGCTTGCTAGGCTCCACTTTAAAAGCCTGTTGTCTTATTTGACTTTTCATGGCATTTGTCCCCAGTGACCACTTTCTCTTGCCTGACATTGTCACCTCCCGACTTCTGTGACACCAGTGTCATTTAACTCTCCCTTTGCTCTCTGATCACTGCTTTCCTATTTACTTTGCGGACCTCTCTTCTTCAGCCAGCTCTTAAATCTTGTTGTCCCTAGGGTTCATCCCTGTTCTCTCTTCTCCGTGAAGTTTTGTCCATCCTTTCCAGGACTTGCGCAAGGTTAGTTCTCGCCACTCTGATAGGTCCTTCCAGCACCAGGACCACATACCCCGCGGCTTGTGTATCCTCCCCTGGTAATACTTCAGGAGACTGAGATTCCACCTGTTCACAGCCTCCTCGTCACCTTCCCGTAATTCTTCTTACTGAATTGATATATTCAGCCCACCTTTTTCTGTTCACCCATAATAGATGGCTCAGTGTCATCTTCTTCCCATTACCTCACATACCACTGGGTCCATCTTAACCTGTGTAGGTATTTTTGGTTTTGTGGGAAGGGGGTAAATTTTCATTTTGAAATAATTTCAAATTTATAGAAAAGTCGCAACAACAGTACAAGAGACTCCCAAATATCCTTTATCCAGTTTCACCAATTATATACATTTTGCCTCATTCACTCTAAAAAGAGTGTATCTTTAATCTGTATATAGATAAAAATGTGTATCTATCTATCTCTACATATATCTGCATACACACACACGCACTCATATGGTGACATCTTGCCCCCTTCCTTTAAATATTTCCTAAGGAAAAAAGGGCCTGCAATGCGGGAGACCCGGGTTCTATCCCTGGGTCGGGAAGATCCCCTGGAGAAGGAAATGGCAACCCACTCCAGGATTCTTACCTGAAGAATCCCATGGACAGAGAAACCTGGTGGGCTACAGTCCATGGGGTCACAAAGAGTCGGACACAACTGAGCAACTTCACTTCACTTCAAGGAAAAAAGTACTCCTAGAGAAAATAACACAATCATCAAATACAGGAAATTTAGCACTGATACAATTCTGTTTAGTCCACAGTCCATGTTCAAATTTTGTCAATTACTACTCCATTAATGTCCTTTGTAACTATTCTTTCCTAGACCAGGATCCAATCTACAAAGGCACATTGCATTTAATTGTCATATCTCTTAAGTCCCTTTCTGTCTGAAACAATTCCTGAGTCTGTCTTTGTTTTTCTTGACCTTGACATTTTTAAAGATTCATGGACAAGTTATTCTGTAAAATGGCTTCAGTTTTGGTTTGTCTGATGTTTCTTCATGATCAGAATCAGATTATACATTTTTGGCAGGAATACCACTGAAGGCTGTATCCTTCTCAGTGTCCTTCTTGGGCACCCAACATCCAGAACAGACTCTCCTCTTACATATGACACAATTATTTTCAGAGATGTTCATGAAATGGTATGAGTGATAATAACGACCCAGAAAAGAAACACAGAAATGCCAATGAAAATATGAGGAAACAGAAATATTAAAACATGTTCTAGGACCAAAAAATTTAATGGATTAATGATTTTTAATTAGATCAGTGTAGTTTTTAGAAGAAGGGAGAAAAATATGCCTACATATTGGTCTGTCATTGAAATGCCTAATAACTTAGTAGCTTCTGTTTTTGTGCTTCAACTGCTATAAATTTATCACATCTTCATCAGAATTGATCTTATTCATATTTTCATGCTTAATGGAAAGCATAACTAGATTGATAAATCTGTCCTTTTAGTGGTTCCAAGAATAGTTTTTATTAATTTTAATTTAGGAAAGTTTCTTTCATATGAATCAACAGGTAAACAAATAGAAAAACAGGGGGAAGTTTCTAAGACACTCAAGAAAATCCCCTTTCACAACAAATCCAAGAAATTTCATTGCTGCCCATGGTTTTATTTCTTTCAAGTTGATACTGATTCAAACAGCTCCACAGTGGAAATATTTCTATTATACTTGGTTTAAAAAAAAAAAAACTTCCACAGTTTTTCTTCTTTCATGAAAACAGACAAAATGACTGAAAATTGACATTCTATGATCCATTGTTTTTCAAAAGCATCCAGTTCTTGGTGAAAATGATTGCAGCATTCAGACATCTTTTTATTTTTTCTGGCTGGGTAAGACTGGCATCTTCTATTTTCTCAGCTCTATTTTTTGAAATCTGATGATCATTTCTGTGTAAATGGTCACTTCCTCACATTTGTTGTTGCATAGTTAATGAGCTTCTCCACAATTTCTGTCCACCAGCCTTCAAGAAGCAATTTCAAAGCTTGATGTTTTACTGTACAGGGATCAAGGCTGATTCCAGCTGCTTCAGATATTTCTACGTCTGATGGACCTCACTGAAAACTTCACAATTGATCAAAGATAACTCAGGGGAAAATTGTCACACACCACAGAAAGCAAAATCTGAACTGGTTCTCCTTTGGATCGTGCAGTTCTTCAAAGGTTGAGGTTAACTTTTCCAGCCTTGTTTCTACTGCATGCACAGCTTCACGTAGAGCAATCGTTTTTGTCTGGGAAAGTCTTTTCACTGTTCCTCATTCGACAGCATTTTCCATCAATGAAGTGAGCCTGAAAAGATGACTACACTTTTTCTAAAGTTCAAAAAAATGTCACACATGGGGAAAACTCCAGGCAGTCACACAGAATGTCAGAATTAAACTATCTCAAGATCAGTTTTTTGCCACCACTCTATTATTGCTTATCTTGAGTCTACTATTTAAATACTAGAATATATAGTACAATAGAGGTTGGGGGCACAAACTGCAGCAAGGTTAGCTCGAATGGTTTCAAGAACTGAAATTGATGTACTCTAAAAAGAAGTGGGAAAAAACCCCACATTTTTCAGAGGCCACATATGCCAAGGTCAGCTGTATAACTGGGAATTCTCCAAATACACTTCTGCTTTGAACTCAATATTTATTAGAAAATAAGTCATAAAATATGTTCATATGAAACACATGTGTGTATATACTAAACATATAGTTAAAACTCAAAAGTAACAGGAACAATTGCTTAGATTATTTTCCAATATTTTCATCACCAAATTGCTGGCATGTGGTCATCACAAACAGCAAATACATTTTAGTCAGTTTTACCACTTTTAAATTCTTTAGAAATACAATTCATCTCTTTATTGTCTGCACCCAGGGCAGTGGACACCCCACCAGATAGCTCCACCTTTGGTCCACCACTGATCCAGGACATCATATCAGAAAGCACAGCACGTCAGCTTATCCCAATATTGACGATGTTTACCTCAACACTAGGTGAACATAGAAACCACTGGAAAGGCACCGTATTTCCTTTCGTAACTAATAAATAACAAGGGGGAAGTACTCTGAGACCCCACTAATACCTCATTCCTCATCAGGCTTTTACCCACTGGTTCTATAATACCATCCCTTGGCGATTTTCTAACTCTCATTCTATCCATATTTAGTAGTTGTCATTCTATACGGAAAAAACCATTTCCTTCTCATTCATTCATTCATTTGTATCAATAGGGACTCATACGTTGCTGTTTTACTCGTTGGTGTATAATCTGTTACTATCATGTATTATTTTGATTTTCAGACTGTCCCTGATACATACAGCCAGTGGGAACCCCTTCAAGTTAGCTCCTGTGTCCATCTGAAGTCTCCTCATTGTTTGGAATGCTTTCTTACTTTCTGTGTAACAATATGCATGATGCATGGCAATGTGTGTGTAAATACCTGTATGTGTCTGTGTACCAACACGTATATATGAGTGACAGCAAAATAGACCTAAGGGGTCCCAGAGGGAATGTTGGGGGTCCCCATTGAAGCCTATGTGTTGGGTCTTGCCAAGGATGTTGAAGCAGGAAAGAGCAAATCTGAGATCTCCTTTCAATTTTTTTTCTACAAATCCCCCTAGAGTAAGTTTGCTGCCATTGTTCTGTCCAATGGTATAACTATCAACCGTTTATAATCCCCTATCATTAATAGTATTTGATAATAATACAACAGGGGCTTCCCTCATGACTCAGTGGTAAAGAATCTGCTTGCCAATGCAGGAGACGTGGGTTTGAGCCCTGAGTCAGGAAGATCCCTTAGAGAAGGAAATAACAACACACTCTAGTATTCTTGCCTGGGAAATTTCATAGACAGAGGAGCCTCTCAGGCTACAGTCCATAGGGTCTCAAAGAGTCGGATCCAATGTAGCAACTATACAACAATAGATAATGCAACTGATACAGATTGGGGATGGGGTGGGTGTTCTCCCAGGGTTAATTCACCATGTTTGTGTTCCCAAGCCCCTAAGCAACACGCAACCTTGTGGGAAACCCTCCTCCTGTATTTGCCTACTCAGACTACTCTAGCACAATAACAAAAAGACTGGGTGGCTTAAACAGCAGAAATTTATTTTCTCATGGTTCAGGAGGCTAGAAGTCCAAGATCAATGTTCCAGAAGGGTTAGTTTTCAGTGAGAACTGTCTCCTTCGCTTGCAGACAGTACCTTCTCACTGCGTCTTCACATGGAAAGAGACAGTGAGTTCGGTTGTCTCTTCCTCTTGTAAGACCAGCAGTCCTACGGGATTAAGGTCCCACCCATCTGTCTTTCAGTTCAGTTCAGTCGCTGAGTCGTGTCCGACTCTCTGCGACCCCATGAATCACAGCACGCCAGGCCTCCCTGTCCATCACCAACTCCCGGAGTACTTAACCTTAATTATCACCCTCCCTCCAAGCAGTTACATTGGGGGTTAGAATTTCAACATGTGAATTTTAGGGGGACACATTTCTGTCAATAACACCTGCTTTGGCTCTGGCTTTACATATTTTTTATTCAACCTTGCCTTCCTTGAGGCATCCATGGCTGAGGGACAAGCACAATGATCTAAGCTTGGCCAATCAGAGTGTCTTGTTCTCCTCGGCTATGATGATTGGTCCATCCATAGGCACATGGTTCAAACTGACTTTCTAAGAGAGTTTATTTTACAATTTGGAGCTGGAATCCTAATTTTTTAATGGAAGTATAGACAGTAAATATTTTCAGTTTTGAGGGAAAGGGAGATATGATCTCTTTCAGAACTCTTCAATCTGTGCTAAACTCTGTCGTTGAAGGTGAAAGCTTTAGCTTTAGTCACTCAGTCATGTCTGACTCTTTGTGACCCCAAGGACTGCAGCCCGCCAGGCTCTTCTGTCCATGGAATTCTCCAGGCAAGAATGCTGGAGTTGGTTGCAATTTCCTTCTGCAAGTGAAAGAGGAAACGGCAATATGTAAAGGAAAAGTCCTGGCTGGATTTGTCCCATGGTGGGCTGGAGTTTGCTGGCTTCTGATCGACAATATAGAAAGATGGGTAAAATGTGGGCTCATGACTTAATGTTCAAATCCTGACTAAATTAGCTGGTATTTTTGCAAAATATATATATTATTTAACATCTTGGTGCATCAGTTTTCTCATCTGTAAAACATGGACTAAAAAATGTTTGTATTAGACTGGATAATGCCAGTTGCTATAATAAACAACTCCAGTATCTCAGTGGTTTAGCACAACAAAGAAGTTATTTCTTATACTGTTCATAGTCCACTGCTGATGGTCAGAAACACATGGCACAGTTAGTAGCAACTCTGCTCCGTGAAGTCAATTGCAGACCACACTCATTCTACCATCTGGTTACCCCATCTTTAACATCTGGTTTTAAGGCTGCCCTGTCTTCAATCAACGGTCAGATTAAAGAAAGAGAGAACATTCATTCTTAACTGCATTGGACCACAGGTCACTTCTACACATATTCCGTTGGCAAGCACTAGTCTTGTGGTCCCACCTAGATGCAGGGGTTCTGGGAAATGTAGTTCACTTGTGGGTCCAGGAAGAGAAACTGCATCTGATGAGCATCTAGCCAATCTTTGCTCTGGACTTTAGGTTACCATAGGACTGAAATAGAAAAAACTGTAGTGACTTAGAACAGTATCTGATCCTCAGAAGCACTCAGTAAATGTTAGCTATGATTATTTGTAGTAAAGCCATATTGATGGCCTTTTAGAATAGCTGCTTAGAACACCAGGGGGCTTCCCTGGTGGCTCAACGGGTAAATAATCTGCCTGCAATGTGGGAGACCTGGGTTCGATCCCTGGGTTGAAAGATTCCCCTGGAGAAGGGAACGGCAGCCTACTCCAGTATTCTGGCCTGGAGGATTCCATGGACTGTATAGTCCATGGGGTCACAAAGAGTCAGACATGACTGAGTGACTTTCAGTGGAACATTTGCAGCTATGGCTCCTACTGAATGGGAAAGCTGGAGTGAGGAAGAGATGCCAACACACAGAAAGAGGAGCCAAGGTCAGTCACAGAGGCCAGAGAGAAAACCCTGATGGTACTGAAGTGCCTGCTACAATCAAACGTGTCCTTCTCCAGTCTTGCTTGTTTGTGATGAATAATGATGATGATGGTAAGCTAATATTTATTGAGGCTTTATTACATGCCAGATGTTGTGCTAAGCTCTCTTTTTAAATATGAATTCTTGTTTTTATTTTTTTACCACCCAAACATTCTGTATTGGGGTATAGAGAGTGAAATAAGTCAGACAGAAAAGGAAAGATATCATACAACATCACTTATGCGTGGAATCTAAAAAGAAATGATACAAATGAACTTACAAAACAGAGACTCACAGACTTAGAAAACAAACTTATGGTTGCCAGGGGGGAAAGGGAAGGGATAGTTAGGGACTTTGGGAAGGTCATGTATGCATTACTGTATTTAAGATGGATAACCAACTAAGCTCTTAATAGATGTGAATTAATTTTTAAACTCAAACCACAAGCCATGGCAAAGGGAGGGGTCATGAAATCATTTTAAAGAGTTGCTACCAATACTTATTTTTTCAATAAACAAAATAGACTAGACTAAGCTAGAACTGGAACTAGACTAAGCTACAAAAGAAAATACCTGAATATATCATACACAAGAAGAGAAAATATTGTTTTACAGACGCTTGTTTTATAACACATCTGTACTGGGTCATGATATAACCCTTACGGTGGGTTGCCGTCACTGCCCTAATTCATTGACCCTTCCCAACAACCTATTGAAGAAGGCATTATTATAAATTCCATCCTATAGGTGGAGAAATTAGAGCACCAAGAAGTGACCTCGGTGGCCCCTCATTTGCTGTAGGCTGCACTGTTAGGAGTGGCACAGTCAAAATTTTTACCCCCAGAGGCTGGCTCCTGGTCTCACTCTAAAATCTACCCTGATATCCTTCTAATAAATTGATGACTTCCTTTTTGACTTAGGCTTCTTCAAGTTGTATTTCTGCACTGCACAAAGCCAAGAGCCCTGACCAGTGGAAGCAGAGAGGTGAGAGCATGGACAGGCACTGGAAGTGGAGAAGGGAGGTGAGGGTCCTAGACTGGGCTCATCCTGGAGGTGCCCAGAGACTTCTTCTTTATGGCTGCACAGCTTGCAGGTTCTTAGTTCCCTGACCAGAGATTGAACCTGCGCCCTCGGCAGTGAAAGCGCCAAGTCCTAACCACTGGACTACCAGGGAATTCCCTGCCCAGACACCTTCGGCATCTCTCACCCTCCCAAGTCTCTGTTCCCTCTTGCCGGATATCAAAGACATCAATGATGTCTGTCTCAGAGGCTTTTACCAGGAAAAAGTGAGATGACCTAGGAAAGCACCAATCCTGTGTTTGACTGTGAGTACCTGGGAGAGAAGGTATGCAGTGCGGCAGGTCAGGGACAGGATCTGTCAATCTACAGAGGTGGCACTGAGCAGAGCCAGGAGAAATCAACCAGCTAGAACCAGCCTCAAAGGCCGGGTGAGGGATGTGGACAGGATCCCCTACCCATGCAGAGTCCAGGAGGGTTCCAGAAGGCCAGAGGGTGGGAAGTCCTAAGGCACAGACAGACATTTCCCATGAATTATACTTGAAGAATACACAGCACGGTGCCTCCCTCACAGGTGGCTAATGGAGGAAAATGGAGTCAAGTATCTCAAACCTCTGACTCAAGACTGGGGGGGTGGGGAGGTAAGGAAACTCGACGTTGGGGCGGTGGCCTCCGCAGTTCCCAGGGCTACACTGCAGGCTCCGTGCAGAGCAGGAAGCCCGGAGCTGCTCCGGAGGGCAGGCAGCTGGGAGGCCTCCTCTGGTGGAGCCATCCTTTGATCTCCCTGGCCCGTCGACCTCCAACGGGTCCACTTCCTGCGTCCCAGAATGCCTGCTCCGGAAGAGACCTCAGAGGTCACGGAGTCCAACCCTGTTGGACAGATGGGGCCCGGGGAGCCCTGAGAGGTGCAGGAGCTGGTCAAGTTCACCCGGGGAAAACCATAGTGCTCACCCAGGCTGTCTCTACTCCTCAAAGCTCCTCCTGCTTCCTCTGGCTCAGCGGGAAGCAAGCAGGGAGGGCCTGCTCTTTCCAATCTCTCTGCCGTGGGGGGTCCATTTCCCGTCAAAGCTGAGTAAGTTCAAAGTACACTGGAATGGTGTGTGTGTGGTTGGGGGGAGGCAGGGTGGGCCTGGACAGCTCAGGGTGGAGAGTGGGCCTTTAAATCACAAAGACCACTTTATCCTTTGAGATTTTGAGTGGCCAGAAGCCAACTTCCTAACATCCTTTCTTCTGATGTGGCCCTTGGCAAAAATTATGACATGGGGTGGGGGCAAGGAAACTTAAGGTATTTGAGCCACCACTATATTCTGGGCTCTGTGCCAAGCGAATTTTTCATAGACATAACAATCTCTCAAGGTAGGGATTGGCTTCCTCGTTTTACAGAGGAGGAAATGGAACCCAGTGAGGTGAAGTAACTTGCTTGAGGTCACACAGCTAGGATTTGAGCCCCTGTGTCTGATGCAAGAACCTTAATAGTGTTTAACTTCAGACCACATCAGTGCCCAAGGGTATTGTTTGGGGTAACCTAAATTTCAACTCTGTATTTAGGTTCTCCAGAGGAACAGAAATAGATAGATAGATAGATGTGTGTGCTTGGTCACTCAGTCATGTCTGACTCTTTGTGACCCCTTGGCTTGTAGCCTGCCAGGCTCCTCTGTCCATGGGGATTCTCCAGGCAAGAATACTGGAGTGGGTTGCCATGGGAACCATGGGCATCAAATCCAGGTCTCCCGCATTGCAGATGGATTCTTTACCCACTGAGCCACCGGGGAAGCCCAAGAATATTGGAGTGGGTAGTCTATCCCTTCTCCAGCAGATCTTCCTGATCCAGGGATCGAACCGGAGTCTCCTGCATTGCAGGCAGATTCTTTACCAGCTGAGCTACCAGGGAACCCCTAGATAGACAGATAGATGATGCTTATTATAAGGAGTTGGCTCATTATGGAATATGGAGGCTGAGAAGTTCCCCAGTCAGCTGAAGAACCAGGAAAGCTGATGGTGCATTTCCAATCCAAACCCAAAGGCCCAAGAACAAGGAGAATCAATTGTGTCAGCCCAAAACTGAGTGCAGAAGACCACAGTTCCAGCTCAAACATTCAGACTGACAGCAAATTCGTTTCTTCTTTTGCCTTTCCCCCTCCCAGGTCCTCTTCAGATTGGGTGATGCCCACCCACACTGGGGAGGGTAATCTGCTTTACTCAGTCTATTGATTCAAATGCTAATCTCTTCTGGAAATAACCTCACAGACACACTCAGAAATATTGTTTAAATAGATACCTGGATATCCTATAGCCTAGTCAAGTTGACATAAAACTAACTATCACAACTGCTCCATTCATTCCTTTAACAAATTGTCTGGTAGGTGCCAAGTGCTTGGAGTACAGAGGTAATAAAAATAGACAAGATTTATTGGGAACTTGCAATGTGCCAGGCAGTGTTCTAAGTATTTTACGTGAATGAACTCATTTAATCCTCACGAAAATTGTGCAGGGTAGAATCTATTTAATATCCTCATCTTATGGGGAGTGAAATTAAAGCACAGAAAGATGAAGGGATATACAAAGTCCCATAGCTGGGAAGCGATGGAGCTGGCAGTTCACATTCAAGTCCCACATTCTGAACTTATGACCTCTGCACAACACTGCCCTCTAGAATCTTGCAGTCTCATGGGAAGATAGACATGACTTCAGGCAACTATACAAAGGGTGAGGAGTGATGGGTGAGGGCATTGCGGGCATGCAGAGAAAGGGAAGACCAAAGCCAGTTCAGGTGATCAGGAAAGGCTTCTGACAGCAAAACTAATGCCCAGAGAGTGAAGAATCATGCAGAAAGGAAATGGATTATCCTGGGCAGATAGAGCAACATGTGCAAAGGGCACACCAAGGAAACTGATGTTTGGTCTGGCTGGAGTGAGATGGGGGATGCAGAATAGTGAGACTTGAAGCTGAAGAGGGTAGAGGACCAGGGATCCTGAAGGGTACTGAATGCTAGGATAAGAAGTTTGGGTTTTATCCCATGAGCAAATAGCAATGTCTGTGTGGTCCTGGACAAATCACTTTAGCAGATAGTACTTCAGTTTCCCTGTCAGCAAGTTGGAATTAAAAGTATCTACTTTGCAGTGGAATAAATGAGACAATGCATTTGTATTAGGAACCTCAAATGTTAGTTTCCACCCCCTAAATGAGGACTTAATGTGAAGACATGCAGCTGAACAGCTAGACAAACGCCATAGGAGTCAGAGGCTCCATGTGTGCCAATCCGGAGTCTTTGAACAGCAAGAAATTCCAACTAAATAGATTTCAGCCATAAGGAGTTCATTTTCTTACATAACAAAGGAGAAACATTCTAGAGTTTGGAAATTCAGTGGCTTGGTGATGCCTTTAAAGATGCACCAGCTTCCTTCCCCTCTTGGCAATAGCTTGCCTCATGGTTGCAAAATGGATGCAGCTGTGCCTGCCTTCATCTGCAGACATGACAATGTTAGAAGAAGAAGGTGTTTCCTCCTATGCATGTTTAAAAGAAGAAAACTTTTATTTGAAGCATCTCATCAAAGTTCCCCTCAGTTCCCATTGACTGTGATTAAATCATGTACTTTTCATTAAGCCAACACTGGCAAAGGGAGTATAATCACCACGATTGGCTTAGGCCCATTCATGCCCAAGCACTGAGGAGGGGCCTGTCTTCTGAATACTTGACTGCAAGAGGGTGGCACCCAAATAAAATAGGCCTTTCCAGCAAGAAAGACGTAGGAATGGATTTGGCTAGTCCGTGGGCGTTATCATCACTCCAAGGACCTGGGTCCAAGTTCTGAGCAATAAAGGTAATTCCAGGCCTCTATTGCTGGTGGGCTCAGGTGCTGAGATTATTTTATGACTCCTGAAGTTAAGACAGGCTGAGCCCAATGCCCTGAGCCTTAGAAACTGCCTCACTGGGACTGCATCCCCTGGGTCTAACTCAGTGCCTGTGGCAGACTTCACCATTCACTCATTCAAATCTACAAATAATAATTAATCACCTGTTCGTGGTGGGACAAATAATGAGCAAAACTCAATACAGACCTTGCCCTCACAGAGCTTACCCCCTAGTTGGGGAGACAATCCAATAACCACACCAGGTGTGTGTAAAATGACAACTGTGATCTAGTTGTGCTCTGTTTCAGGTACACAATGCTAGGAGAGGAAACAGCAAGAAGACTTGACCCAGACAGGGAGGTCAAGGATTTTGGATTCAGCAGGTGTCATTTTGAAACCATGGTCAGCCACTTACTGGCAGTGTGACTCCCAAAGGCAATTTGCTTGACATCCCTATGTCTTGGTCTTCATTGGCAAAGAGCAGAAATAATGGTAATCGTCCCTGGGATGGGTAGGAAAACTAAAGAGATGCTATGGACTATTTCAACCATTATGCAATAACAAAGAAATCTCATAGCATCAATGATCCAACTGTACAATGAGGTTGAGACTTCTGGCTCAAGTCAGATCACATGTGTTTTAAGTCCAGCTCTGCCTCCTTCTGGCTGTGTGACATTGAGCAATTGTCATGTCTCTCTATGCCTCAGTTTCCCCATCTGGAAAATAGCAATAACAAACAAAGTGGTTGTAAAGATTAAATAGATCATGTATATAAAGCTCTTAGCATAGGGCCTGGCACACAGTAAATTCAAGAAAGGTTGATGAAGGTTATTACTGTCATTATTATCATTGTGTTGTTGTTTTGAAATTAATCATAAAAATGAATGTGAAAATGGGCAGACTACAGACTTTCAATCTAGCAATTGCAAAGTCATTTTTCTTACCGATATTTTAATGATAAGGTGCTTACCCTAGCACTATGTGTTCAGCTATGAATGTTAAACATCTCTGAGCATCTCTGGGCTTGATTATGTCTAGATATTCCTCTGGAGTACTCGCCTTCCTATTTCTATCACCTCCAGCACCATCAGGAACACACCTTAAGAAGCAACCATTGTTAGGATAAACAAAGCCAGACCCAGCCAGCAGCTGCACGCAGCTGCAGCTTCCGGCAGCTTCCAGCTTGCAGTTGTGTATAACCAATCACAAGCCTCAGGATGCAAATTGTGTTCTCTAATTGATCCATCAAGCTCTGTGCAGTTCAGGTTATGAAAATCGGCGCTGTGGGAGGACTGCCTGCTCATGCAAACACTTAGCACTGGGCCCAACGGACATTAATGTTCAGGGAACACCAGCCATTGTTTTTGGTATTACGAATCCTCCAGATGGTGGGAGCATCAGACTTTCCTGTAAACTGGAGAGAGCCCTCACCAGCCTTGCTTTCTCTTTCCTTTGTGAAACCACTGCAGCCTCTTTATGTTATTGTGTTACCATTATAACCACACCTTCCATTGTGGCTCAGAAGGTAAAGAATCTGCCTACAGTGCAGGAGACCCAGGTTCCATCCCAGGGTTGGGAGGATCCCCTGGGGAAGGGAATGGCAACCCACTCCAGTATTCTTGTCCAAAGATTTCCATGGGGAGAGGAGCCTGACAAGCTATATATAGTCCATGGGGTTGCAAAGAGTCGGACACGGCTGATCTACTAACATACAGACATACACACACACACATAACCACACCTACTTCATGGGGTGAGAGTACGAGTTCAGTGCATGTAGCATGTCTGGAAAGGTGCCTGGTCCAGCATAAGCAATCAGAAACAGCAACAATAACAATAGCTAATGGTTATTGAGCACTTAACCCGGCTCAGTGTTCAGATTTAATCCTCACAACCCACAAAGAAGGTAGGTATTAATACCATTCCCATTTTACGGGTGAGGAAACAGGCATAGAAAGGTGAAATGACATACTTAAAGTTACATAATAAATTTAAATGTTAGCTGCCATGATGATAGGTTTCCTCAAAGTAGAGCATTCATTGGAGAATTTTCAGAAGCACTGGTATTTGTGCAAAATGCAGTAGTTTATGCACACAAAAAGACTGGTAGGAAAACACTTCAAAATGTAACTAGTGCTTGTCTCTAAATGGTGGGGACTTGGGTGCGTTTTTTTCCCCTCTTTTTTCATTGATATGTGTCTTCTAAGTTTTCCACCGACAACATGTATTTTTTACATTATTTTTATATTGGGGGAAAATAATCAAAATTAATGTTTTAAGTGGCCTAGATGGACAGGAAGCAGAGGGAGGGACATTGTAATAAACAGCTCTGATAGTTGAAGCGGGAGGACCAGGGTTCTGACTCGGGGGGTGTGAAGGAGGCGGTGGGTCCAGGAGAATAGAAATGACTTTGTGGCTGACTGGACATGGGTGAGGGAGCTGGTGGCATCATCCCCTAATTCCACAGACAATTATTAAGGAGCCCACTAGTGATCTAGGAGCTGTTCTGGGAACCAGCATGAGCAAGACAGATAAAACCCTAAACTCTCAGAGCTTCCATTCAACTGTGAGAAAGCAGATAATAAACAAGTAAGGCCTGAGGAAGCTGGTGTTAAGTATTATGGAGAAAAGCAAAGCCAGGTGAGGGGGACAGAGAGTGCCAAGGTGGGGTGGAGGGCCACTAGGGAAGGACTCTCTTTTAGAAACAGTTGAGGAGGAATGTTTAAAGCCCAAATACTAGATGAGAAGTGAAGTAAAAGTCACTCAGTTGTGTCCGACTCTGCGACCCAATGGACTATAGAGTCCATGGAATTCTCCAGGCCAGAATACTGGAGTGGGTAGCCTTTCCCTTCTCCAGGGGATCTTCCCAATCCAGGGATTGAACCCAGGTCTTCCGCATTGCAGGCAGATTCTTTACCAGCTGAGTCACCAGGGAAGCCCAAGAATACCAGAGTGGGTAGCCTATCCCTTCTTCAATGGTCTTCCCGACTCAAGAATTGAACCAGGGTCTCCTGCATTGCAGGTGGGTTCTTCACCAACTGAGCTATCAGGGGAAGCACTAATGAGAGGGCCCAAGGGTAAGTATAGAGATGATTAGAGGGTTTCAGGCTTGAGTGACTGGATGGATGGTTTTCCTTTTTCAGAGATAGAAAACATGGGAGAAGGGACAGGTTTTAAAGGGAAGGTGGTGTGTTAGCTATGCACACACTGATTTGAGGGGCTCTAGGACATCATGGGCTTCCCTGGTGGCTCAGAGGTTAAAGCGTCTGCCTCCAATGCGGGAGACCCCGGTTCGATCCTTGGGTCGGGAAGTTCCCCTGGAGAAGGAAACGGTAACCCACTCCAGTATCCTTTCCTAGAGAATCCCATGGACGGAGAAGCCTGGTGGGCTACAGTCCACGGGGTCGCATAGAGTCGGACACGAGTGAGCGAGGAAACGGAACGGAACGGAGGACATCATGACGGACATGGAATGGCCTGGCAGGCAGTCAGGTCTCAAGGTCATGAGCTCAGGAGAGAAGTCTGAGCAAGAGACAGAGACAGAGGGTAACTAAAGCTCAGAAATATAGAAATGCAAATCTATACAAAACCAATTCCTTTTCCTAATTCCTAGTGTCAGGGCAAACAGGTGTCAAGGCAGGTGTTCTAGGTATTAAAACAGGAATTTGAACTTACTGGTGAAACTGTCAACCATATATAATGTGAGGGAAGCATGCTAAGAAAAGAACTGAGTGAGAGGAAAGAAGCCCTTGCCCTCCCCAGTTCCAGCCACCATCTGCTTCTCCAGGGCACCTGAATGAGGGACCTGGAAGGAGTCAGATGGAACAGAGATGGGACTGGGAGGAGGTGGTTCTCTGGTTTTCTAGTCAGTCCTAAGGGAAATCAACCCTGAATGTTCATTGGAAAGACTGATGCTAAAGCAGACGCTTCAGTGCTTTGGCAACCTGATGCGAAGAGCTGACTCATTGGAAAAGATCCTGATGCTGAGAAATTTGAAGACAAAAGGAGAAGAAGGGGATGACAGAGGATGAGATGGTTAGAGAGCATCACTGACTCAATGGACATGAACTTGAGCAAACTCCGGGACATACTGGAGGACAGGGAAGCCTGGTGTGCTGCAGTCCACAGAGTCGCAAAGAGTCAGACATGATTTAGAGACTGGACAACAACAACAGTGGTGGGAAGGGTTTGTCCTGCTCCAAGATGTCTGAGGCTTCACCTGGGGAGACTCCAGTGACTGGGGACAGAAATCATCTGGAGGCTCCTTCACTCACATGTCTGGCTCCTGGCCTTGGATGGCTGAAGGCTGAGCTTAACTGGGAAAGTCACCTGGAAGTCTTATTATATGTGGCCTCTCAATATGACTTCAAACATCATGGCAGTTGGGTTCTGAGAGGGAATGTTTCAGGAACCAGTGTCTAGACAGAACCAGGTGGAAGTTGCTGAAAGGTGGAGCCTCTGATGTTATGCATGGTCACTTCAGTCATACTCTGTCAGTCAAAGCAGTTGCAAGCCCACTCAGACTCAAGAGTAGGCTACACAGACTCCACCTTTCCATAGGAGGATTGTTTTTCAAACAATTTGCAGCCAATTTCCTTGTTAATAGTTTGAGATAAAATTCACATGTCATATGATTCACTCATTTAAAGCATACAAATCTTTGGTTTTGGGTATATTCACAGAGTTGTTCAATCCATCACTACAGTTTTAGAGCATTTTCATCACCCCCAGAAGAAACCCTATATCCTTTAGTTTTCACCAACATCCCCTCTCTCTGACTACCCAGTCCTGGCAACACCTGATCTACTTTCTGTCTCAGTGGATTTGGTTTTTCTGGACATTTCACATAAATGGAATCACATATGTAGTGCTTTGTGTTGTTGAAGCATGTATCAGAACGTCATGCCTTTTCATGGCCAAGTGATATTTCATTGTTTGCATATAACCATATTTTGTTTATCCTTTTGTCAGCTAACGGACATTTAGGTTGTTTCTGGTTTTGACTCATGTCAAATACTGCCATGAATATTCATGTATGAGTTTTGTGGCCAGTTTTTAAACCATCACAGACCCCACAGGTAGGACATCTGTGAGTGGACCCCAAACAGAATCTTAACATGTCTTAGCTCTATGTTCTTCAGCAAGTCACCCAACATCTCTGAGCTTCATCTGCAAAATACAATGATAAAATACCTCTGGACAGGTAAGGATTAGTGAGCTCAAGGATGTGAAGTGACTATTAAAATGATAACCTGAGAAATGCTATGTAAGGAATCCTATGGGTTGCCCACCCAATTGCACTCCCTTTCTTGGCAACAGAACCCTGATTTTGGTCCAGTATCAAGCAACCATCTTCCTCATGAGTCTGAACCATTCCTTCCATAGCAGACAAGTCAGGGTCAGTCTAAGCCAATCATAATAATCCATTGTCTTTCCCTGTAAATTGTTTTATAATGGCCTAGTGATGCAGTCCTGGTCAATGAAACAAGAGGTCTGCTGGGAGTCATGCAGAAGATGAGTCTCTTGGTCCTTAAAAGAAGATGCAGAGGGACTTCCCTGGTGGTCCAGAGGCTAAGACTCTGAGCTCCCAATGCAAGGAGCCCAGGTTTGATCCCTGGTTAGGGAACTAGATCCCACATGCCACAACCAAGACTGGATGCAGCCAAATAAATAAATAAAAGAAGATGGAGAAGAATAGACTGTTCCTCTTCAGCAAGGTATTTTCATGTCTTCTTGTGAAACTGTGTAGCAACCAGCCTTCTGAGTGTGATACAATGTGAAAATGGAAACCTAATTGATGTTAGCCTCAAACTAACACAGTCTAAGCCTTATCTCTGTATGACTTCTTATATAAGATAATAAATATCTTTTTCTCTAAGGTCACTTGTAGTTGGGTTTCCTGTAACATGCAGCTGAAAACATGCATACTTAAGCACCTATCAGTTTCTCTCCACCCGTCTATCACTCTCATCTATTCTAGAGAGGATTAGTCTTCAGTTCAGTTGCTCAGTCGTGTCCGACTCTCCACGATCCCATGAATCACAGCACGCCAGGCCTCCCTATCCATCACCAACTCCCGGAGTTCACTCAAACTCATGTCCACGGAGTCGGTGATGCCATCCAGCCATCTCATTCTCGGTCTTCCCCTTCTCCTCCAGCCCCCAGCCTTTCCCAGCATCAGAGTCTTTTCCAGTGAGTCAACTTGTCACATGAGGTGGCCAAAGTATTGCAGTTTCAGCTTTAGCATCAGTCCTTAGTCTTACCTTACAATAAAAGACACAGGGAAAAATCAGAACAAGGATAAACAAATAAAGAAGGGAGACTTCTGTTTCTGGCATCATGGTATACTAAATATCCTTAATGACCCTCGAGTTTAAAAACACTGAAGTCATTTTAAATACATTTTAAATGAATCAGTTGCATTTATCAGTTTATATTTAAGTCAAGGGAGAGAAAAAAAATCATAAAGTATTTCTTGGTGGCTCAGACAGTAAAGAATCTAGCTGCAATGCAGGAGACCCAGGTTAAATCCCAAGGTTGGGAAGACCCCCTGGAAAAGGGAAGGGCTACCCACTCCAGTGTCCTTGCCTGGAGAATTCCATGTACAGAAGAGCCTGGTAGGCTATAGTCCATGAAGTTGCAAAAGGTCGGATATGACTGAGCAACTAATACATTCACACTTTCACTTTCAATATGTCAGAAGGTAATAATATATAGAGAAAATAATTCAAGGAAGAAGAATCAAGAGTAAATGGATTACAGGCTAAAATAGGGTTTTATAAAGCAACTGTACCTCAACAAATAAATAAAGTAGGGTGTCCTTAAAGGAACTATATTGTTGTCTAATCGCTAACTCATGTCTGATTCTTTGTGACCCCATGGACTGTAGACCACCTATCTCCCCTGTCCATGGGATTTCCCAAGCAAGAATATTGGAGTGGGTTTCCATTTCCTTCTCCAGGAGATCTTCACACCCAGGGATCAAACCCATGTCTCCTGCATTGGCAGGCAGATTCTTTACCACTGAGCCACCAGGAAAGCCCCGAAGCAACTAAATTTATTTTTTACCCCAGTAAAAAATAAATTCAGTTCAGTTCAGTTCAGTTGTTCAGTCATGTCCAACTCTGTGATCCCATGGACTGCAGCATGCCAGGCTTCCCTGTCCATCACCAACTCCCAGAACTTACTCAAACTCAGGTCCATTGAGTCGGTGATGCCATCCAACCATCTCATCCTCTGTTGTCCCCTTCTCCTCCTACCCTCAATCTTTCCCAGCATCCCGGTCTTTTCAAACGAGTCAGTTGTTTGCATCAGGTGGCCAAAGTATCGGAGTTTCAACTTCAGCATCAGTCCTTCCAATGAATATTCGGGACTGATTTCCTTTAGGATGGATTGGTTGGATCTCCTTGCTGTCCAAGGGATTCTCAAGTCTTCTCCAACACCACAGTTCAAAAACATCAATTCTTCAGCACTCAGCTTTCTTTATAGTCCAACTCTCACATCCATACATGACTACTGGAAAAACCAAAGCTTTAACTAGACGGACCTTTGTTGGCAAAGTAATGTCTCTACTTTTTAATATGCTGTCTAGGTTGGTCATAACTTTCCTTCCAAGGAGCAAGCATCTTTTTATTTCATGGCTGCAGTCACCATCTGCAGTGATTTTGGAGCCCCCAAAAGTAAAGTCTGTCACTGTTTCCACTGTTTCCCCATCTATTTGCCATGAAGTGATGAGACCAGATGGCATGATCTTAGTTTTCTGAATGTTGAGTTTTAAGCCAACTTTTTCACTCTCCGCTTTCATTTTCATCAAGAGGCTCTTTAGTTCTTCTTCACTTTCTGCCATAAGGGTGGAGTCACCTGCATATATCTGAGGTTATTGATATTTCTCCTGGCAATCTTGATTCCAGCTTGTGCTTCATCCAGCCCACCATTTCTCATGATGTACTCTGAATATAAGTCAAATAATCAGGGTGACAATATACAGCCTTGACATACTCCTTTCCCAATTTGGAACCAGCCTGTTGTTCCATGTCCAGTTCTAACTGTGGCTTCCTGACCTGCATACAGATTTCTTTAGGCAGGTCAGGTGGTCAGTATTCCCATCTCTTTAAGACTTTTCCACAGTTTATTGTGATCCTCACAGTCAAAGGCTTTGGTGTAGTCAATAAAGCAGAAGTTGATGTTTTTCTGGAACTCTCTTGCTTTTTCAATGATCCAGCAAATGTTGGCAATTTGATTGCTGGTTCCTCTGCCTTTTCCAGCTTGAATATCTGGAAGTTCACAATTAACGCTTACTGTGGAGCCTGGTTTGGAGAATTTTAAGCATTAGTTTGCTAGTGTGTGAAATGAGTGCAATTGTATGGTAGTTTGAGCATTCCTTGGCATTGCCTTTCTTTGGGATTGGAATGAAAACTGACCTTTTCCAGTCCTGTGGCCACTGCTGAGTTTTCCAAATTTGCTGGGATATTGAGTGCAACATTTTACAGCATCGTCTTTTAGGATTTGAAATAGCTCAACTGGAATTCCATCACCTCCACTAATGATGCTTCCTAAGGCCCACTTGACTTCGCATTCCAGGTTGTCTGGTTCTAGGTGAGTGATCACACCATCGTGATTATCTGGGTTGTGAAGCTTTTTTTTGTACAGTTATTCTGTGTATTCTTGCCACCTCTTCTTAATATCTTCTGCTTCTGTTACTTCCATACCACTTCTGTCCTTTATTGTGCCTATATTTGCGTGAAATGTTCACTTGGTATCTCTAATTTCCTTGAAGAGATCTCTAGTCTTTCCCATTCTATTGTTTTCCTCTATTTCTTTGCCTTGATCACTGAGGAAGACTTTCTTATCTTTCCTTGCTATTCTCTGGAACTCTGCATTCAGATGGGTATATCTTTCCTTTTTTCCTTTGCCTTTTGCTTCTCTTCTTTTCACAGCTATTTGTAAGGCCTCCTCAGACAACCACTTTGCCTTTTTGCATTTCTTTTTCTTGGGGATGGTCTTGATCACTGCCTCCTATACAATGTCATGAACCTCCATCCACAATTCTTCAGACACTCTATCAGATCTAATCCCTTGAATCTATCTGTCACTTCCACTATATAATCATAAGGGATTTGATTGAGTCATACCTGAATAGTCTAGTGGGTTTCCCTACTTTCTTCAATTTAAGTCTGAATTTTGCAACAAGGAGCTCATGATCTGAGCCACAGTCAGCTCTCAGTTTGGTTTTTGCTGACTGTATAGAGATTCTCCATCTTTGGCTGCAAAGAATATAATCAATCTGACTTCCGTATTGACCATCTGGTGATGTCCATGTGTAGAGACTTCTCTTGTGTTGTTGGAAGAGGGTGTTTGCTATGACCAGTGTGTTCTCTTGGCAAAACTCTATTAGCCTTTGCCCTGCTTCATTCTGAACTCCAATGCCAAATTTGCCTGTTACTCCAGGTGTTTCTTGACTTTCTACTTTTGCATTCCAGTCCCCTATAATGAAAAGGACATCTTTTTTGGGTGTTAGTTCTAGAAGGTCTTGCAGGTCTTCATAGAACCATTTAACTTCAACTTCTTTAGCATTGGGACTTCCCTGGTGGCTCAGATGGTTAAGTGTCTGCCTGCAATGTGGGAGACCCAGGTTCAATCCCTGGGTTGGGAAGATCTCCTGGAGAAGAAAATGGCAACCCACTCCAGTATACTTGCCTGGAAAATCCCATGGACAGAAGAGCCTGGTAGGCTACAGTCCATGGGTTCGCAAAGAGTCGGACACGACTGAGCAACTTTCTTCTTCTTTATCATTACTCATCGGAGAAGGCAATGGCAAGCCACTCCAGTACTCTTGCCTAGAAAATCCCATGGATGGAGGAGCCTGGTAGGCTGCAGTCCATGGGGTCGCTAAGGGTCGGACACGACTGAGCAACTTCACTTTCACTTTTCACTTTCACACATTGGAGAAGGAAATGGCAACCCACTCCAGTGTTCTTGCCTGGAGAATCCCAGGGACAGGGGAGCCTGGTGGGCTGCCGTTTATGGGGTCACACAGAGTCGGACACGACTGAAGTGACTTAGCAGCAGCAGCAGCAGCATTACTCATTGGGGCATAGACTTGGATTGCTGTGATATTGAATGGTTTTCCTTGGAAACGAACAGAGATCATTCTGTCGTTTTTGAGATTGCATCTAAGTACTGCATTTTGGACTCTTTTGTTGACTATGAGGGCTGCTCCATTTCTTCTAAGGGATTCTTGCCCACAGTAGTAGATATAATGGTCATCTGAAATAAATTTGCCCATTCCAGTCCACTTTAGTTCACTGATTCCCAAAATGTCAATGTTCACTCTTGCCATCTCCTGTTTGACCATTTCTAATTTGCCTTGATTCCTGGACCTTACATTCCTGGTTCCTATGCAATATTGTTCTTTACAGCATTGGACTTTACTTCCATCACCAGTCACATCCACAACTGGGTATTGTCTTCGCTTTGCCTCTGTCTCTTCATTCTTTCTGGAATTATTTCTCCACTCTTCTCCAGTAGCCTATTGGGCACCTACCAGCCTCAGAAGTTCATCTTTCAGTGTCCTATCTTTTTGCCTTTTCATACTCTTCATGGGGTTCTCAAGGCAAGAATACTGGAGTGGTTTGCCATTCCCTTCTCCAGTGGGCCACGTTTTGTCAGAACTCTCCACCATGACCCATCTGTCTTGGGTGGCTCTACACAGCATGGCTCATAGTTTCATTGAGCTAGACAAGGCTGTGGTCCATGTGATCAATTTGGTTAGTTTCCTATGATTGTGGTTTTCATTCTGTCTGCCCTCTGATGGAGAAGGATAAGAGGCTTATGGAAGCTTTCTGATGGGAGAGACTGACTGAGGGGGAAACTGGGTCTTGTTCTGATGGGCAGGGCCATGCTCAGTAAATCTTTAATCCAATTTTCTGTTGATGGGCAGGGCTGTGTTCCCTCCGTTATTTGACCTGAGGCCAAACTATGGAGGAGGTAATGAAGATAATGGCAACCTCCTTCAAAAGGTCCCATGCACGCACTGCTGCACACAGTGGCCCCAACCTTGTAGCAGGCCACCGCTGGCCCATGCCTCCACCAGGGACTCCTAGACACTCACAGGCAAGTCTGGGTCAGTCTCTCGCAGGGTCACTGCTCCTTTCTCCTGGGTCCTGGTGCACACAAGGTTCTTTGTGCCCTCCAAGAGTCTGTTCCCCAGTCCTGTGTGAGTTCTGGTGGCTCTATGGTGGGTTAATGGCAACCTCCTCCAGGAGGGCTTCTGCCATACCCAGGTCTGCCGCACCCAGAGCCCCTGCCCCTGAGGCAGTCCACTGCAGACCCACACCTCACAGGAGACGCTCACACACAGCTCCGTCTCAGTCTCTGTGGGTCTCTGGGTCCTGGTGCACAAGGTTTGTTTGAGCCTCTAAGTGTCTCTGTTTCATATGGGGTTTGATTCTAAACAATAAATTAATTAAATTAAATAGGGTGTTCAAGGTTGACCTCATTGAAATGGTGACTTTGAGAAAAAGCCTTGAAAGTGATGAGGGCAATAACCATATGAATATCTAATGGAAGGATGACTCAGTAGAGGGAACACACAGTATAAAGAACCTATGGTATGAACATGTCTTTAATCTATAAAAAAAGAAACCAGTATGACTTAAACTATACAAGTGCAGGGGAGAATAGATGAGGTCGTAGTAGTAACGTGTATAGAATTCTAGATTGGCAGTTTTTTCTTTCAGCAATTTGAGTTCTCATTCATTCCACTGTCTTCCAGCTTCCATGGTTTCTGTGTAAAACTCTGCTATAAGTCTTATTGCATAGTCTTTTGAGATACAATGTTTTTTCCTCTCAATGTTTTTAAAATTTTCTGTCTTTAGTTTTCAGAAGTTTTGCTATTATATGTCTGAATTCAGTTTTCTTTGTATTAATTGTATCTAGAGTTCTATCTCGGAGAAGGCAATGGCAAGCCACTCCAGTACTCTTGCCTAGAAAATCCCATGGATGGAGGAGCCTGGTAGGCTGCAGTCCGTGGGGTCGCTAAGGGTCGGACACGACTGAGCGACTTCACTTTCACTTTTCACTTTCCACTTTCACACATTGGAGAAGGAAATGGCAACCCACTCCAGTGTTCTTGCCTGGAGAATCCCAAGGACGGGGGAGCCTGGTGGGCTTCCGTCTATGGGGTCACACAGAGTTGGACACGACTGAAGTGACTTAGCAGCAGCAGCAGCAGCAGAGTTCTATCTAGAGTGCTTCATGCATCCTGTGACTTGATGTCTTTCTTTGGCTTTGGAAATTCTCAACCATCATTTCTTTGAATATTGCATCTGATCCATTTTTTATTTCCTTTCATGAGATTTTAATTATGCATAACTTAGACATTTTCACTGGGTTTGATACATCTTTTACATTCTTTCTGTATTTTTTCACCCTTTAGCCTCTCCTTACCTGATAGCTCAGTTAGTAAAGAATCCACCTGCAATGCAGGAGACCCCAGTTCGATTCCTGGATTGGGCAGATCTGCTGGAGAAGGGATAGGCTACCCACTCCAGTATTCTTGGGCTTCCCTTGTGGCTCAGCTGGTAAAGAATCTGCACGCACTGCACGAGATCTGGGTTCAATCCCTGGGTTGGGAAGATCCCCTGGAGAAGGGAAAGGCTACCCACTCCAGTATTCTGGCCTGGAGAATTCAATAGACTGTATAATCCATGAGATGGCAAAGAGTCAGAAGTGACTGAGTGACTTTCACTTTACTTTAGTCTGGATGTTTTCCTTTTTCCTTTTTCTAGCCCACTAATTCTCTCTTCAATTGTGTATAATCTGCTGTCAAGCCCATCTGTTGAGTTCTTAATGTCAGTTTTTATATTTTTAAGTTATAGAATTTATTTGTAATAATTTTGTATTTCTCTGCTGAAATTATCCATCTTTTTAGTTAATTTATTGATTATATTAATCACTGTTATTGAAAAGCCTGATAATGCTAATAACTGGATCTCCTTTAGGTCTCTTTCTATTACATGTTTTTTTCTCTTGATTTTGTTGGTCAATTCATGTTTCTTTGTATATCTTGAAATTTTAATAAAATTTGACATTAATGCCATAAGCAATTGAGGTGACCTGAAGCTGGTCTACAGTGTTTACAATGGCCAGTCTATTTGTGATTCACTTAAAATCTCAAACCATGAAAAGTGCCATGAAGGAGGTAAACTGAATGGTGGAGAGAAATTTGGGATTGGAGTGAGAAGTGGATGCTTTCTTAGCTAGGGCATTCAAGGAAGGCCTTTGTGAGAGGTGATATTGAGGTGCAACCTGAATGATGAGAAAGGAACAGCTATGTGAAGATGTAGGTTCTTCCAGATAAAGCAAGCAGTAAATGCAAGTTCTCTGAAACAGAAATGAGATTGGCAGCTTTGTGAAACAGAAAGAAGACATGATGACATTACAAAGTATATAAGTGTCAGATATTAGCTGCCCTGGCAAAGAGCATGAATTTCATTCCAAATGCAGTGGGAAATTATTGAAGAGTGTTACACAAGAGAGTGACAAGATCATTTATATTTTTTGAAAGATTTCTCTAGTTGCTATGTGGAGAAATATTTATGACGGAACGAGAATTGAAGCAGAGAGACCACTGATAAGGCTATTTGCAGTGACCCAAGTAACAGATGATGGTGGCCTTGACTAGGGTGGCAGGGCAAATGAAGAGAAATAGATGGACTTGAGATATATGTTGGAGGAAGGATTGACAGGGCTTGTTGCTGGGTTAGGTATGGGGTGGGAAGACAAGGGTTTGAGTAATTGGATAAATGGTTGTGAGTTATATGAAGATGGGGAAGTACAGGAAAGGCAAAGATTTGGGGAATAAAAGTCAAGCATTCCATTTTTGAAGACATTTACTTGCTCTACAAGTGGCCTTAAGTTGGTGTCTTTCAGTTGTAAGCATCAAACTGGCTTAAGCAAAAATAGGAAATCATTGGCTGACTCTGCTGGGAAATAACACCCTCATAAACAGCTAGATCCAGTCACTCTGTCATCACAACACACACCCACACTCACACACACTCTCTCTCTCTCCATTTTTCTATGCTCGTCTCCTCCTCCTTCTCAGAGATGATTTAAGACTTGAATGACTGCAGTCACGCCCCGACTTGAATGACTGCAGTCACGCCCCTCTCACCAGGGAAACTCTACAGTAGGAAAAAAGGCAGCCACCCAACCACCAGTGCGCCTGTAATCTGCTCCATCACTCACACTGTCTGAGATTACCTATCCATCTGTTTATTCCTCTAGGAAGAGGCTGGACACCCCTCAAGTGTACTGAACCCCTAGTTTAGTAAAATAAGTGAATCAGCTTTGGAGCCAGACACCTGGATTCCACAAAGCTCTGACATTTACAGTAGTAGCTGTGTGACATTGGACAAGTCACTTAACCTCTCTGAGATTTTCCTCATCCGTAAACTAATGGTTAAAAATATGTAATTGGGTAGGTTCAGTTCAGTTCAGTCACTCAGTCATGTCCGACTCTTTGCGACCCCATGAATCACAGCATGCCAGGCCTCCCTGTCCATCACCAACTCCCGGAGTTCACTTAAACTCATGTCCATCGAGTTGGTGATGCCATCCAGCCATCTCATTCTCCATCGTCCCCTTCTCCTCCTGCCCCCAATCCCTCCCAGCATCAGTCTTTTCCAGTGAGTCAACTCTTCGCATGAGGTGGCCAAAGTATTGGAGTTTCAGCTTTAGCATCAGTCCTTTCAATGAACACCCAGGACTGATCTCCTTTAGAATGGACTGGTTGGATCTCCTTGCAGTCCAAGGGACTCTCAAGAGTCTTCTCCAGCACCACGGTTCAAAAGCATCAATTCTTCGGCGATCAGCTTTCTTCACAGTCCAACTCTCACATCAGGATTAAATGAGATCTTGAAGAGAAATGCCTGCTACAGTTCAGGTACTCTATGGTTTGATAAATGAGGACATAATAGAGGCTGTAGCACCCACCCTGGGTTTGATCTTAGAGAAACAAGTGGGGAGATGTGAAGCTGAGTAGAGCTTGGCAGTTGGGGAGGGAAACCAGCTTGGGGCAGTGGGCAGGGATGCCTGACACTCACTGTGCAGTTTTCTTGATCAGCCCCACCCCAAACCTGGCCTCAGACCAAACTTGCCTGGTGGGGACCCTTCTGAGGGTCCCCACCCACACCAAGACAGGCCCTGTCCTGTACCCCACTCCTCTGCCTGCGGCTGGGGTTTGCTAAAGCCACATACATTCCTGAGGTGTCGATAATATTCTGGAAGCCACGCCTACCACCCACTGCCTACCTCAGGCTGGATAGGAAAGGAGCACACATACAGCAGGGGCTGCTGGCCAGGACACAGGCACACACCCCTGCCCCTTCTTCCCAGAACCACAGACAGCACAGCTTTAAGGAGCCCAAAAATGTCCCCAGCACCCTCCTTCACAGACGCCCGTGGCCCTGCCAATCTGTGAAAAGCCCCACCACATTCCCCCAGTTAGCACCAACTAGCTTCGTCCTCCCCCATGAAGCCCACAAATTTTAAAAACGTGCTCAGAATCCTTTGACATCAGGGAAACCACGCCTAGGGTGACCTAATGATGGACGAATGTACCAATCACTGTTTGGGTATCTTTACCTTGACGACAGCTCCCAGGACTCTGGGTGCCCGGGACCCAGGTGGAAACCCACTCATCTTCATGGGCGCAACACACAGTCCAACCGTGACTGAGGAGGGTGGTACAGAGAGAAGATGGGAGCTCCTAGTCTCTGGGGTCAAACAGAGGACAGTGCCCCGACTCCCTGACTGCACTTCTGACCCAGGGGCAAATGGTTTAACCTCTCTGAGCGCCTGTGACCTCCTCTGTAAAACGGGGCTTGACAACAAGGCAAGCAAGGATTAAGTAAAGTAACATTTGTAAAGAGGTTAGCAGGAGGCTGGACACACAGTAAGCAATCTATTAATCGAAGATCATCGTTAATAGAAACAAAGGAATGAAAGTCTGTGATTCCTGTCTCAGATTGGGACCAGGTTGGAGATTGAACAGACCCCCTTTCCCAACCCTGCCAGCATTGTAGAGTCCCAGGACCTCGTTACCTCTTACCTGCCCACCTCTCCTCCCCCAGAAACCCATAGCTTAGGGTCCTGGGCCCAGCCTTGTCCAACTCCTGCCCTCTCTGCCTGATGTCTCCGATGACTCATCCCAGCTCCAGGCCAAAGTTGTTCCCATCAGAAACCCACTTTTCCGGTTTCCCTTCCTGAGTCGGGGACCCCTTGGGCCCTGCCTTGCTCCTAGCTTAAGGAAGTGGTAGGGGACCCTGAGTCAAATAAAGGTCTCTTTCTCGTCCCCCTCCCCAGACCTGGGACCTCGAGGGAACTGGGGGAGCCAGGGGAGGGGAGAGATGATCCTCTTCCTTGGCCTGAATTATATCTAGAGCAGCTCTGATTCCTGGGCAGGGATGGACCCAGATTTTTCAGGTCTAGGTGGAGTGGGGAGGTAAGACAGGGAGGAGGGGAAAGGTCAAGCTAGAGCTGGGATTTCCCACTGCTGGGGGTTGGCCGTGGAGGGGTGCCTGGGGGGCTTGGTCCTGGAAGTCCCTCAGAACTCTTCTCCTCTGTGAGCAATCTGCACCTCCCCCACCGGGCCCTGTAGTCCCTCAGGTAGAACTCACCCCTCATCCACCCTTCCTCTGCCCAGCACATCTCATTGGCTGCCAGTGCTGGCCTTTTCTGCCTCTCTCACTGGCCCCTCCCACCCACAAGTCTTCCCCACTGCCTGGTGTGGATTTGTATTAGCTCTTCCCCTCCTCCCTGGTCTCTCTTGCAATCTCCCTCCACACAGCCAGCTCACCAAGGATCTTCCTTACACAGAACCGATCAAACATGGGGCAGGCTTAGGATAAGGAGCAAACACAGCCATGATAACAGGAGCCAGTGCTTTCCTCTGTTCAGTCAGCTGAGTTATGAGCAGGGGGGAGGGAGCTGGGTGGCCTGGGCTGCAATCTCTGAGCATAGGCACATGCCAGACTACAGCATCCCTCTGTTTACGGTTCCTTCATCACACCCTGGGAAGGGTATCATTGGACTCATTTTACAGATGAGAAAACCTAGAGGTAAAGAGGTCATAAAGGTTGTGCCCAACCTATAGCTGGGAGGTGACAGAGTTGGATTTTGACCTCCAGTCTTTAGAACCTGATTCTTTTCAATGTTCACAGCTGTCTCCAGAGACTAACGAGAAAAATCTGTGTTGGGGACCTGAAGAGTCAGTGGACCAATTGGTTTCCTGAGAAGCTCTCTGAAAGGGTGTGTGTGTGTGTCTGTGTGTGTGTGTGTGTCTGTGTGTGTGTGTGTGTTTGCCCTGCTCCAAGCAGGTCTGAGTGTGTCCTGCCTGAAAATGAATCTTGCCCACTGCTGCCCTCCGCTGACCAGAGGCAGGATTGCTTCAGTCTCTTGGGAATCTGACTGCAGGGGACCATGTTGCCCAACAGTTCAGTAACTCAGTCGTGTCTGACTCCTTGCGACCCAATGAATCGCTAACGACCCTGAAAAACCAGGTAGTCTGAGGTTAAATCTCTAATATATAAAGAGCTCTTAAAAAGCAATAAGAGGCAGATGCGAGAGACGCCCGGCTCTGGCGGCGCAGACGCGAGAGACGCCCGGCTCCGGCGCAACCAACCACGTGCAGAATCGTGGCTGAGAGGAGCTGCCCCGCGCCCAGGGTTAGGGCGGTGGCCGAGAAGAGCTGTACCACCTCCAGGAGGCAGTGGCTGCTTGGGCACCGGAGGGCCGAGAGGAGCTGATCCACATTCAAAGCAGGAGGGGCGGCCTTGAGGAGATACCCCTCGTCCAAGGTAAGGTACAGCAGCTACACCTTGCTGGAGCAGCTGGGAAGAGATACTCCACGACCAAGTGGGATATAAGAATCCAGTGTTCTGGGGAGGAAGGAACAAGATGGCGGAGGGATAAGACGGTGAGACCACTTTCTCCCCCACAAATTCATCAAAAGAACATTTGAACGCGGAGTAAAGTCCACAAAACAACTTCTGAATACTGGCAGAGGACATCAGGCTCCCAGAAAAGCAGCCCATTGTCTTCTAAAGGAGAGAGGAGAAATCCAGCTCCACCCACCAGAACACCGACACATGCTTCCCTAACCAGGGAACCTGGACAAGTCACCCGTCCAACCCCACACACAGGGAAGAAACTACATAATAAAGAGAACTCCACAAACTGCATGAAGAGGGAAAGGCCACCCCAAGCAAAGCAATACAAGAAAGATGAAGAGGCAGAGAAATACCCAGCAAGTAAAGGAACAAGATAATTGCCCACCAACACAAACAAAAGAAGAAGATACAGGGAATTTACCTGATAAAGAATTTCAAATTTTGATGGTGAAAATGATTCAAAATCTTGAAAGCAAAATGGAGTTACAGATAAATAACCTGGAGAAAAGGATTGAGAAGATGGAAGAAAGATTTAATAAGGACTTAGAAGAAATAAAAAAGAGTCAATATACAATGAATAATGCAATAGATGAGATCAGAAACACTCTGGAGGGAACAAACAGTAGAATAACAGAGGCAGAAGACAGGATAAGCGAACTAGAAGATAGAATTGTAGAAATAAATGAAATAGAGAGGAAAAAAGAAAAACGAATTAAAAGAAATGAGGACAATATTAGAGACCTCTGGGACAATGTTAAATGCTCCAACATTCGAATCATAGGAATCCCAGAAGAAGAAGACAAAAAGAAAGACCATGAGAGAATACTTGAGGAGATAATAGTTGAAAACTTCCCTAAAATAGGGAAAGAAATAATCACCCAAGTCCAAGAAACCCAGAGAGTCCCCAACAGGATAAACCCAAGGCGAAATGCTCCAAGACACATATTAATCAAATTAACAAAGATCAAACACAAAGAACAAATATTAAAAGCAGCAAGGGAAAAGCAGCAAATAACAACACAAGGGGATTCCCATAACAGCTGATCTTTCAACAGAAACTCTTCAGGCCAGAAGGGAGTGGCAAGACATACTTAAAGTGATGAAAGAAAATACCCTACAGCCCAGATTACTATACCCAGCAAGGATCTCATTCAAATATGAAGGAGAAATCAAAAGCTTTACAGACAAGCAAAAGCTGAGAGAATTCAGCATCACCAAACCAGCTCTCCAACAAATGCTAAAGGATCTTCTATAGACAGGAAACACAGAAAGAGTGTATAAACTTGAACCCAAAGCAATAAAGAAAATGGCTACGGGATCGTACTTATCAATAATTACCTTAAACGTAAATGGGTTGAAATTTTCAAAAAGGCTAGGAAACAATTCTCATAGCCATCAATAGTTCAGTGTTGAGTTCATGAATAGTTTTTAAAGTTTGGGACAAACTGTAGTATTTGCTATTTGAAGTACTATTTGTATTTGGCATATTACGATGTAACATTGGTCTTCATTTCCAACTTAAAACGCCTAAAAATGCCTAACAGGTTTTTAGATTTGTGAATTTTAGTTGAAATGTATTTTATGATGTTACTAAACCTGCAGAAATATTGAAATATTTCAGAGAACTTATTCACTGTACATTTAATTTATTTTATTTATAAAAGTTATGAACTGTAGGAAGTTTTACTTGTTGTGTCAAATGCTTGTTGCATTTGAAGTGCTAGTTACAAGAAAATCAAATACCTTCAATGTATAAATGCTATTAAGTTTTTTAAAGGACTCTGGAGTATAAGTAAGTTTGTTTAAAGAAATTTCGTCTGTTCAACTTGAATCAGCTCTGTCAAACATTAATTAGAAGCCTCATTTAAAAAAATAAATAAATAAATAAATAATGGTGGTGGGAGGGAGGGTTGGGAAGCTGGCTGGAGGTGGAGGTGGTGAAGTTTATAAATCTAATTAAAAATGAAGTTGCATTTCCATTTTCCAAAACCACCCATCCACCAGCGTACTGAGTCACTAGACATTATGTACGATTTTACTTTGCGACAGAAACCATTACATTTAAAAATTCATTACAGCAAGGTTAGTGAGACACATGATGGATGCAGCTTTAATCCTGCCATATATTATTACAGTTAAAATGTAAATGATGAAAAATATTTTGTGCTTATCAGCATTTATGTGGAAATGTGTTTTACAGTGATATATGGTGTTATATTTCTATTATTGTGATGAAAAAGAAAGAAATACAAAAAGACGAAGTGTTTATTAAAACATGAAAAAAAAAAAAAGAAAGAAATGGTTTTGCAGCACTGAAGAGATTATAGAAAGTAAATAAGCTAGATCCGACCTGTTTTATGTAGTAATTTTATAGTTTATTTTAATTATTTCAGTTGTAAAATATTGTTATACTGTTAATTAGTTCTGATTGTTCATATTAAACTATTGAAATGCAAATAAATAAATAAATAAATAAATTTTGAAAAAATAAAATATTTTAAAAATAAATTAAAAAAAAAAAGCAATAAGAAACAAACAGACCCAACAAAAAAATAGATAAAGGACATAAACAGACCATTTGACAAAAGAAAATATCCAAATAGCTAATAAGCAGATGATCAACCTCACTAATAAACCAAAGAAATGAAAATGAAAACAATCTCCAACCTACACAACATATTGCAAAGCAGAGACATTACTTTGCTGACAAAGGTCTGTCGACTCAGAGCTATGATTTTTCCAGTAGTCATATATGGATGTGAGAGTTGGACCATAAAAAAGGTTGAGCACCAATGAATTGATGTTTCTGAATCATGGTGTTGGAGGAGACTCTTGAGAGTCCCTTGGACTGCAAGGAGATCCAACCAGTCCATCCTAAAGGAAATCAGTGCTGAATATTCATTGGAAGGACTGATGCTGAAACTCCAATTCTTTGGCCACCTGATTGGAAGAACTGACTCACTGGAAAAGACCCTGATGCTGGGAAAGATTGAAGGCAGGAGGAGAAGGGGATGACAGAGAATGAGATGGTTGGATGGCATTACCGACTCAATGAACATGAGTTAGAGCAAGCTCTGGGAGTTGGTGATGGACAGGGAAGCCTGTGTGCTGCCGTCCATGGGGTCCCAAAAGAGTCAGACACGACTGAGAGACTGAACTGAACTGAACTGAAGGACCCTGAAAAACCATATGGTCTGAGGTTAAATCTCTAATATATAAAGAACTCTAAAAAGCAATAAGAAACAAACAGACCAAACAGAAAAATAGATAAAGGACATAAACAGACCATTTCACAAAAGAAAATATACAAATAGCTCCAAATAGCAGATGATCAACCTCACTAATAAACCAAAGAAATGAAAATAAAAACAATGAAGTTACATGTTCACCTATTAGATTCAGTTCAGTTCAGTTCAGTTCAGTTCAGTCGCTCAGTCGTGTCCGACTCTCCGCGACCCCATGAATCACAGCACGCCAGGCCTCCCTGTCCATCACCAACTCCCGGAGTTCACTCAAACTCATGTCCACAGAATCGGTGATGCCATCCAGCCATCTCATTCTCCGTCGTCCCCTTCTCCTCCCGCCCCCAACCTTTCCCAGCATCAGAGTCTTTTCCAGTGAGTCAACTCGTCTCATGAGGTGGCCAAAGTATTGGAGTTTCAGCTTTAGCATCAGTCCCTCCAATGAACATCCAGGATTGATCTCCTTTAGAATGGACTGGTTGGATCTCCTTGCAGTATAAGGGACTCTCAAGAGTCTTCTCCAACACCACAGTTCAAAAGCATCGATTCTTCGGCGATCAGCTTTCTTCACAGTCCAACTCTCACATCCATACATGACCACGGGAAAAACCATTGCCTTGACTAGACGGACCTTGGTCGGCAAAGTAATGTCTCTGCTTTTTAATATACTATCAAGGTTGGTCATAACTTTCCTTCCAAGGAGCAAGCGTCTTTTAATTTCATGGCTGCAATCAGCATCTGCAGTGATTTTGGAGCCCAAAAAAACAAAGTCTGACACTGTTTCCACTGTTTTTCCATCTATTTCCCATGAAGTGATGGGACCAGATGCCATGATCTTTGTTTAGAAATGCTTAATGCCTTCTGTTAAAAAAAAGATGTTGACCAAGGCAATTCTTATATGTAAGTTTCATTGCTTACAAAAACTACCACCCACCAAAAAAGGGGGGGGTGGTATTGAGAAGTGGGCACTCATATTGTTGGCAAAAGTGAGAACTGGTACTAGCTTTGGGGAGGATAGTTGAGCAATATACAAAAAAAATTTAATATTCACACTTTGAACCCAATAATTCCACATCTGAATATTTCTCCTAAAAATGCAAAAGGATGTAGGTTTAAAGATGTTCATTGTAATAGTGTTCATAGTTCATTCTTTGATAGAGGAAAATAGGAAGCCACAAAAAATAAAGAAGTGACTAGGTTTGCCCATGTTCATGCTGATCACATTTATGCATTGCATAAATGTCATATATTTTTATGTGAGTATGTAATCAACATTTTAAAAAATTAAATAACAGAATCTTTTTCCATAGATTCCATGACAATTTTTTCCATTGAGTGGAAAAAAAATAGATTTTTTTAGATTAGATTATAACATAATTACAACATAGTTCAGTTCAGTCGCTCAGTCGTGTCCAACTCTTTGCGACCCCATGAATCACAGGACGCCAGGCCTCCCTGTCCATCACCAACTCTCGGAGTTCACTCAAACTCATGTCCACAGAGTCGGTGATGCCATCCAGCCATCTCATTCTCTATCGTCCCCTTCTCCTCCTGCCTCCAATCCCTCCCAGCATCAGAGTCTTTTCCAGTGAGTCAACTCGTCGCATGAGGTGGCCAAAGTACTAGAGTTTCAGCTTTAGCATCAGTCCTTCCAATGAACACCCAGGATTGATCTCCTTTAGAATGGACTGGTTGGATCTCCTTGCAGTCCAAGGGACTCTCAAGAGTCTTCTCCAACACCACAGTTCAAAAGCATCAATTCTTCGGCAATCAGCTTTCTTCACAGTCCCCACAGTCCAACTCTCACATCCATACATGACCACTGGAAAAACCATAGCCTTGACTGCTGCTGCTGCTGCTAAGTCACTTCAGTCGTGTCCGACTCTGTGTGACCCCATAGAAGGCAGCCCATCATGCTCCCCCGTCCCTGGGATTCTCCAGGCAAGAACACTGGAGTGGGTTGCCATTTCCTTCTCCAATGTGTGAAAGTGAAAAGGGAAAGTGAAGTCTCTCAGTCATGTCTGACTCGTAGCGACCGCATGGACTGCAGCCTACCAGGCTCCTCCGTCCATGGGATTTTCTAGGCAAGAGTACTGGAGTGGCTTGCCGTTGCCTTCTCCATAGCCTTGACTAGATGGACCTTTGTTGGCAAAGTAATGTCTCTGCTTTTTAATGTGCTATCTAGGTTGGTCATAACTTTCCTTCCAAGCGTCTTTTAATTTCATGGCTGCAATCAGCATCTGCAGTAATTTTGGAGCCCCTCAAAATAAAGGCTGACACTGTTTCCACTGTTTATCCATCTATTTCCCATGAAGTGATGGGACCAGATGCCATGATCTTAGTTTTCTGAATGTTGAGCTTTAAGTCTACGATTTTATCACATCAAGTTGTGCGTGTGGATGTTTGAAGTATATGTGTGCAGGTGTACGTATGAGTGTGTGTGTGTGTGTGTGTGTGTGAACAGAATGACTAGTCTGGAAGACTAGTCTTAATCTTAATAATGACTACCTTTGCATATTAGGATTGCACTTGAATTTTACATTCTCCCTTATACTTCTCTTATGGCTTAAACTTTTAACAATTAACTCATGAAAACAGTAATGCTATTTTCATTTTAGGAAAGGAAGAAATCAGAGAGTCTTGCTTCTCCAAGAGCTGAAGCCCAGTGGTGGGGTTGGGACATGCTAATCCCCATGGATTGGGGCATGATCGGGTTGCGCCCAACACAACATGGTTGGGGCATGCTCACCCTCAGTGGGTTGGGTTATTAAGGAGAGACAGAACTGGAGCCAGATCTGCAGGCTGATTGTGAAGGTCAAAGATGGGAAGGCCTGCTTGTCCAACACCCTCACTTTAAGGCCGGAGTTGATTGATTAGGTGGTGCTCATAGAGGGCAAGGGACTTGGTGGAGGTTACACAGTGATCCAGTGCTGACTCAGACACCAGAACCCAGACCTTCAGACCCAAGGCCAGGGCTCTTTGCTGGCTGCTCTCATGTCACAAGGCAGATCTGGAGGTCAGAAGTTAGGTCACTTTTAAATAGCATATTTCCACAGTTACGGTGCTGTCACCGATTTGCTGGGGAAACAATTCTTTCCAACTTAGTCTCATAAGATGCCTGGGGACATCTTCGTACCAAAAGGCCCGTCATTGATGGTGACCAGGAAACTGAGTTGTAGGAGAATGAGAGATGATTTCTTCCCTCTATTTCCGCAGCTTCCCCTCAACCCTCTCACCACCTTCCCTGCCTCCAGCATTGCCGCAATAATTCATTTTCTATACCACCCTCCAGTGAAGTGAAAGTCGCTCAGTTGAGTCCGACTTTTTGAGACCCCATGGACTGTAGTCTGCCAGACTCCTCTGTCGTTGGAACTCTCCAGGCCCGAATACTGGAGTGGGTAGCCATTCCCTTCTGCAGATCACCCTCCAGGGATGTGTCACAAATACCCCTCCAACCACAACACCTCTGATTGGAAAATCTTTCTGTGGTTCCCCCTCTGTCATCACTCAAGGCCTTTAGTGAGTGTTCCCTCAGTTTGCAGCCTCCAGCCCCTCCCCAGGGGTCACATCCTATGTGCTGACTCTAGCATGTCTTTTTTTTTTTGGCTACACTGTGTGGCATGATGGATCTTAGTTCTCTGACCAGGGATCAAATTGTGCTCCCTGCACCGGAAGCATGGAGTCTTAACCACTGGACTGACAGAGAAGTCCCTCTAGTTTGCCTCTTTATCTCCCTGTGCATTTGCTAATGCGACCCCCTGTATGTATTATATTTCTGCTCATTCTTTAAAATCATCTTAAATAAATGTCCTCCTTTCCAGGAAGCCTTCCTAGACTCCCACAAAAATTTTTAAGGAGGTGCATTAAGCTATTCCTACCTCCTTTCCTGTGACTTGAGCTACTTCCTGCTTTTTCTTTACTGCCTTTTTCTTATTTCACATTTTTTAATTGATTTTTTTTTAAATCCCCTTTCTTTGCTCTCTCAGCTACCATGGAAGTAAGGCAGCATAATGCACAGTTAAAATAGAGTTGAATAAAAATCCCTTGCCTGATTTCTACTACCCAATACAAAGTCAGTTGTTTTCAATCCATTTTATAATTCTTATCATTATGGCTTATTTAGATTCACCAACACATTTGCCAGGTTCTTTGTTCATCATTACCTCTCGCTTCCCACACTTTTCTTCTGGGATTGTTTTTTAACACTTTTACTGAAGTCTAATTGGCATATGATAAATGGTGCAGAAAAATTGCACGTATTTAAAGTGAGCAATTTTGATAAGTTTTGACATATATACCACCTGTGAACTCGTCACCACTGTCAGGATAATGAACATCACCCCGAAAGTTCCCTGGTGCCTCTTTGTAATTTCTCCCTCCTTCCCTACACTCCCTGCCCCACCCCATCCTCAGGCAACCACTGATCTGCTTTCTGTCACTATAGATTAGTTTCATTTTCTAGAATTTTGTTTGAGTGGAGTCATATAGTAAGCGGGCTTCCCTGATGGCTCAGTGGTAAAGAATCTGCTTGCCAATGCAGGAGATGTGAGTTCAGTCTTTGGGTTGGGAAGATCTCCTGGAGAAGGAAATGGCACCCCACTCCAGTATTCTTGCCTGGGAAATCTCATGGACAGAGGAGCCTGGCAGGCTACAGTCCGTGGAGTTGTAAACGAGTTGCACAGGACTTAGTGACTACACAACAACAACTCTTTTCTATCTTCTTTCACTCAGCACAATTATTTTGAGATTCAGCTGTGTTGCTGCTGCTGCTGTTGCTACATATATAAAAAATGTGTTCTTTCTATTGCTGAGTAGCATTCCATTTTATGGATATACCACATTTTGTGTATCCATTTACTTGTTGATTTGAGACCTTTATTTCCAATTTGTTGTTGTTGTTTAGTTGCTAAGTCACATCTGACTCTTTTGCTACTCCAAGAACTGTAGCCCCCTAGGCTCCTCTGTCCATCGATTTCCCAGGCAAGAATATTGGGTTGCTATTTTCTTCTCCAGGGGATCCTCCCAACCCAAGGGTTGAACCCACATCTCCTACACTGTCAGGTGGCCTCTTTACCATTTGAGCCACCAAGGAAGCCCTATTTCCAATTTGGGCTATTATAAATAAAGCAGCAATGAACATTTGTGTACAAATTGTCATGCAACGATGGTTTTATTTCTCTTAAATACTTTGGAGTAGAATGGCTGAGTTATGTGGTTGGTGTATTTTTAACTTTTTAAGAAACTGCTAAACTGTTTTCCAAATTAGTTGTACATTGAGCAGTTTCTCCAGCAATTTAGGAAAGATTTTGTTACTCCACATCCTCGCCAGCACTTTGTATGGCCGTAGGTGTTACAGTAAGTGCATTGTAGTATCTCATTGTGGTTTTAATTTGCATTTTAATGATGACTAATGATGTCAAACATCTTTTTATATGCTTGTTGGCCATCCACACATATTCTTTGGTGAAGTGTTTGTGCAAATCTTTTACCCATTTTGGGGGAAGCTGTGTGTTTTCTTTTTATTGAGTTTTTATAGTTCTTTATATTCTGCATCAAGTCCTTGATTAGATATGTGATTTGCAGTTATTTTCTCCCAGTCTGTGGCTTGTTTTTTCATTATTGTAACAGTGTCTTTCAAAGAATAGATTTTTCTTATTTTGATGAAGTCCAGTTTATCAATTTTTCCTTGCATGCTATAACCAATGTTTTAAAATTTCAGTACTGTATACAGGAAATCTTTCAAGACTTGAAATAGCTCAACTGGAATTCCATCACCTCCACTAGCTTTGTTCGTAGTGATGCTTTCTAAGGCCCACTCGACTTCACATTCCAAGATGTCTGGCTCTAGGTCAGTGATCATGTTATCGTGACTATCTTGGTCGTGAAGATCTTTTTTGTACAGTTCTTCTGTGTATTCCTGCCACCTCTTCTTAATATCTTCTGCTTCTGTTAGGTCCATATCATTTCTGTCCTTTATCGAGCCTATCTTTGCATGAAATGTTCCCTTGGAATCTCTAATTTTCTTGAAGAGGTCTCTTGTTTTTCCTATTCTGTTGTTTTCCTTTATTTCTTTGCATTGATCACTGAGGAAGTCTTTCTTATCTCTCCTTGCTCTTCTTTGGAACTCTGCATTCAGATGCTTATATCTTTCCTTTTCTCGTTTGCTTTTCGCCTCTCTTCTTTTCACAGCTATTTGTAAGGCCTCCTCAGACAGCCATTTCTCTCTTTTGCATTTCTTTTCCATGGGGATGGTCTTGGTCCCTGATGATGCTGTGAAAGTGCTGCACTCAATATGCCCGCAGATTTGGAAAACTCAGCAGTGGCCACAGGACTGGAAGAGGTCAGTCTTCATTCCAATCCCAAAGAAAGGCAATGCCAAAGAATGCTCAAACTACTGCACAATTGCACTCATCTCACACACTAGTAAAGTCATGCTCAAAATTCTCCAAGCCAGGCTTCAGCAATATGTGAACCGTGAACTCCCAGATGTTCAAGCAGGTTTTAGAAAAGGCAGAGGCACCAGAGATCAAATTGCCAACATCCGCTGGATCATGGAGAAAGCAAGAGAGTTTCAGAAAAACATCTATTTCTGCTTCATTGACTATGCCAAAGCCTTTGACTGTGTGGATCACAATAAACTGTGGAACATTCTGAAAGAGATGGGAATCCCAGACCACCTGACCTGCCTCTTGAGAAACCTGTATGCAGGTCAGGAAGTAACAGTTAGAACTGGACATGGAACAACAGACTGGTTCCAAATAGCAAAAGGTGTACGTCAAGGTTGTATATTGTCACCTTGCTTATTTAACTTATATGCAGAGTACATCATGAGGAACGCTGGGCTGGAAGAAGCACAAGCTGGAATCAAGATTGCTGGGAGAAATATCAATAACCTCAGATATGCAGATGACATCACCCTTATGGCAGAAAGTGAAGAGGAACTCAAAAGCCTCTTGATGAAAGTGAAAGAGGAGAGTGAAAAGGTTGGCTTGAAGCTCAACATTCAGAAAACAAAGATCATGGCATCTGGTCCCATCACTTCATGGGAAATAGACGGGGGAACAGTGGAAACAGTGTCAGACTTTATTTTTTTGGGCTCCAAAATCACTGCAGATGCTGATTGCAGCCATGAAATTAAAAGACGCTTGCTCCTTGGAAGGAAAGTTATGACCAACCTTGATAGTATATTAAAAAGCAGAGACATTACTTTGCCAACCAAGGTCCGTCTAGTCAAGGCAATGGTTTTTCCCGTTGTCATGTATGGATGTGAGAGTTGGACTGTGAAGAAGGCTGATTGCCGAAGAATCGATGCTTTTGAACTGTGGTGTTGGAGAAGACTCTTGAGAGTCCCTTGGACTGCAAGGAGATCCAACCAGTCCATTCTAAGGGAGATCAATCCTGGATGTTCATTGGAGGGACTGATGCTAAAGCTGAAACTGCAATACTTTGGCCACCTCTTGCGCCGAGTTGACTCACTGGAAAAGACTCTGATGCTGGGAAAGGTTGGGGGCGGGAGGAGAAGGGGACGACAGAGAATGAGATGGCTGGATGGCATCACCGACTCTGTGGACATGAGTTTGAGTGAACTCCGAGAGTTGGTGATGGACAGGGAGGCCTGGCGTGCTGTGATTCATGGGGTCGCGGAGAGTCGGACACGACTGAGCGACTGAACTGAACTGAACTGATACAAGAAATCATTGCCTAACTCAAGACCAACAAAGAATTTCTTCTGTTTTCTTCCAGAAGTTTTATAGTTTTATGGCATACATTTAAGTCCATGATTCAAGTCTTATTTTTGTTTTCAATTTTTGCCTATGGATGTTTAGTTGTTCCAATACTATTTTTTGAAAAGATTATCCTTTCTCAATTGAATTGCCTTCACATATTTTCAAAATTCAATTGACCAAGTGTGACTCTCTTCTGGAATTTTGTCCTAGAGATATGTGTCTATCTTGAAGCCAATACCACACTGTCTTACTTACTGTAGCTTTATAATAAGTCCTTCAACATTCACATTCTTTTTCAAAACTGTTTTTACTATTTTACATCCTCTGTATTTTTATATAAATTTTGGAGTTAGCTTGTCAGTTTGTACACACACACACACACACACACACAAAGTCTACTAGGGTTTTCATTAAGATTGTGTTGAATCTATAGATGAATTTTGGGAGAATTGATTTAATATTGAGTCCACTAATCTAAGACCAGGGTATAGCATCCCATTTGTTTAGGCCTTTTCTAATTTCTCTTAGCAAAGAGTTGTTATTGTGTATAGGTCTTACACATTTTTGTCAGAGTCATCCCCAAGTATTTAATATATTTTACTATAAATAATGTTTCAAAATTTAATTTCTGATTATTTGTTTCTAAGAAATAGAAATAAAATGGATTTTTTCATATTAATCTTGTGTCAAACCTAACTAACTCACTTATTTGTTCCAGTAGCACTGGCAAGAATCTCTAGTATAAAGTGCAATAAAAGTGATGAGTGCTGACATCTTTACTTTGATTCTGATCCTAGGGGAAAGCATTCAATCTTTTACTATGAAATATGATAGAAATTGTAAGTTTTTCATAAATGCCCTTTATCAAGTTGAGGAACTTCCCTATTATTTCTAGAGCATTGAGAGTTTTAATCAAGAATGGATTTGACTTTTGTGAAATGTTTTTTCTGCTTATTAAGATGATCACATGGCTTTTCTTTCTCAGTCTGTTAATATGATGGATTATATTGACTGTATTCCTGGAGCATATTATCCTTTTGACCATGATGTGTTGATAGTATCCTGTTTATATATTGTTGAATTCAATTTGCTGACCTCATAAAATAAATCAGGTAGTATTCCCTCCTCTTCAATTTTATGGAAGATTTTTGTAAAATTAGTATTATTTCTTCCTTATACATTTGGAAGAATTCCTCAGTGAAGCCATCTGGAGTTGGAGTTTTCTTTGTGGAAAGATTTTAACTATAAATTCAATTTATTTGTGTGTGTATATGTGCTCAATTGGAGAATCGTGTCCGACTCTTTGCAAACCCATGGACTGTAGCCCACCAGGCTCCTCTGTCCAAGCAGGAATACTGGAGTGGGTTGCTGTTTCCTTCTCCAGGGGATCTTCCCAACCCAAGGAATCAAGGAACCCGCATCTCCTGCACTGGCAGGCAGATTCTTTACCACTGAGCCCCCTGAGAAGCCCCAATCTATTTAATTCTTATAAAATTATTCAGGTTATCTCTTCTTGAGTGAGCTTTGGTCATTTGTATCTTTCAAGGAATTTATCATTTTTATCTAAATTATCAAACTTAGGTTGGCAGAGTACCTTCAATATCTTTGAAGATCCGCTATCTTCTAGCTTGCATTGTTTCCAAATATAAAATCTGCTGTCATCATTCTTTGTTTTTCTGCATGTAGTGTGTCTTTTTTAAAAAGTTATTTTTATTTCTTTGTGATTTTTGGTTGTGCTGGGTCTTCGTCGCTGCATGTAGGCTTTCTCTAGTCAGAGCGAGTGGGCTACTCTCTAGATGTCGTTCGGGGACCTCTCATTACTGGGGCTTCTTTTGTTGCTGGAGTACAGGCTCCTGGCAATCTTCCCAGGTAACACTAGTGATAAAGAACCTGCCTGCTAAGGCAGGAGATGCAGCTTCGATCCCTGGGTCAGGAAGATCCCCTGGAGGAGGGCATGGCAACCCACTCCAGTATTCTTATCTGGAGAATTCCATGGACAGAGGAGCCTGGTGCACTACTTACAATTCAGGTCAATCGGTTGTGAAGAGTCAACCACCACTGAAGTGACTTAGCATGCCCACCTGTGTAGGCTCTAGGCACTCTGGCTTCAGTGGTTGCAGCTGGCAGGGTTTGTTGCCCCAAAGCATGTGGAATCCTTCCGGAGCAAGGATCAAACCCATGTCCCCTGCATTGGCAGGTGGACTCTCAGCCATCAGACCACCAGGGAAGTCCCAGCAGTGTGTCTTCTTACTCTGACTGCCATGAAGATTTTCACTTTATCGCTTGCCTTATGCAATTTGATATGCTGTGTCTTGTAATTTTATGTTTCTTGTGTTTGTGTTTTATTGAATTTCTTGGATCTGTGAATTTATAGTTTTCATCAGATTGGAAAATTTTCAGACATTTCTTCAAATTGCTTTTGGTCCCTCCCCTTCTCCTCTCCCTCCAAATACACATATGTTGCTGCTGCTGCTGCTGCTAAGTCACTTCAGTCGTGTCCGACTCTATGTGACCCCATAGACGGCAGCCCACCAGGCTCCCCCGTCCCTGGGATTCTCCAGGCAAGAACACTGGAGTGGGTTGCCATTTCCTTCTCCAATGTGTGAAAGTGAAGTCGCTCAGTCGTGTCCGACCCTTAGCGACCCCACGGACTGCAGCCTACCAGGCTCCTCCATCCATGGGATTTTCTAGGCAAACATACGTTGCTGCTGCTGCTGCTAAGTCACTTCAGTCGTGTCCGACTCTGTGTGACCCCACAGACGGAAGCCCACCAGGCTCCCCTGTCCCTGGGATTCTCCAGGCAAGAACACTGGAGTGGGTTGCCATTTCCTTCTCCAATGTGTGAAAAGTGAAAGTGAAGTCGCTTAGTCGAGTCCGACCCTTAGCGACCCCACGGACTGCAGCCTACCAGGCTCCTCCATCCATGGGATTTTCTAGGCAAACATATGTTACGCTGCTTTAAAGCTATCCCACAGCCTGTTTATGCTCATTTCATTTGTTATATCTTTTTTCTTTTTTTTTCTTTGTATGTTTCATTTTGGATAGTTTCTATAGCTATGTCTTTAGATTCACAAATCTTTTCTGCCGTATCAAAACTGTCATTAATTCCATTCAGTGTATTTTTCATCTTAAACATTGTAATTTTCATCTCTAGAAATTTGATTTGGGTCTTTTTTATATCTTCCATGACTCTACTTAACATACTTAATCTTTCTTCCAGCTTCTTGAACATATGGAATTCAGTTATAATGTGTGTTTTAATGTCTTGTCTCCTAATTCTATCATGTGTCACTTCTGGGTAGTTCTGATTGATTTTTCTCTTCCTGATAAGTTGTATTTTCCTCCTTCTTTACATGCCTGGTACTTTGTTTTTGGATGCCAGACATTGTGAGTTTTACCTTGTGGATGCTGGATCATTTTTGTATTCTTAAAAATATTCTTTAGCTTTGTTCTGGATATGGGAAGGCTCAGTTCAGTTCAGTCACTCAGTCATGTCCGATTCTTTGTGACCCCATGAATTGAAGCACGCCAGGCCTTCCTGTCCATCACCAACTCCCAGAATTTACTCAAACTCATGTCCATCGAGTCGGTGATGCCATCCAACCATCTCATCCTCTGTCATCCCCTTCTCCTCCCACTTTCAGTCTTTTCCAGGATCAGGGTCTTTTCCAATGAGTCAATTCTTCACATCAGGTGGCCAAAGTATTGGAGTTTCAGCTTCAGCATCAGTCCTTCCAATGAACACCCAGGACTGATCTCCTTTAGGATGGACTGGTTGATCTCCTTGCTGTCCAAGGGACTGTCAAGAGTCTTTTCCAACACCCCAGTTCAAAAGCATCAATTCTTTGGCACTCAGCTTTCTTTATAGTCCAACTCTCACATCCATACATGACTACTGGAAAAACCATAGCCTTGATTAGATGGACCTTGGTTGGCAAAGTAATGTCTCTGCTTTTTAATATGCTATCTAGGTTGGTCATAGATTTTCTTCCAAGCAGCAAGCATCTTTTAATTTCATGGCTGCGGTCACCATCTGCAGAGATTTTGGAGCCCAAAAAATAAAGGCTGTCACAGTTTCCACTGTTTCCCCATCTATTTGCCATGAAGTGATGGGACCAGATGCCATGATCTTAGTTTTCTGAATACTGAGTTTTAAGCCAACTTTTTCACTCTCCTCTTTTACTTTCATCAAAAGGCTCTTCAGTTCTTTGCTTTCTGCCATAAATGTGGTGTCATCTGCATATCTGAGGTTATTGATATCTTTCCTGGCAATCTTGATTCCAGCTTGTGCTTTCTCCAGCCCAGCATTTCTCATGATGTACTCTGCGTATAAATTAAATAAGCAGGGTAACAATATACAGCCTTGACATACGCCTTTCCCAATTTGGAACCAGTCTGTTGTTCCATGTCCAGTTCTAACTATTGCTTCTTGACCTGCATACAGATTTCTCAGGAGGCAGGTCAGGTGGTCTGGTATTCCCATCTCTTGAAGAATTTTCCACAGTTTGTTTCTCTATGATCCACACAGTCAAAGGCTTTGGGGTAGTACATAAAGCAGAAGTAGATGTTTTTCTGGAACTCTCTTGCTTTTTTGATGATCTAGTGGATGTTGGCAATTTGATCTCTGGTTCCTCTGCCTTTTCTAAATCCAGCTTGAACATCTGGTTAGGCTACTTGGGAATAATTTGACCCTTTCAAAAGTTTGCTTCTAAACTTTTTGGACAGGATCAGAGTATTATTTAGCTGAGAGATAATTCTCCCCATTACTGAGGTAAAATTCTTTTGATTTCTCAGATTCCCAATAATTATGATATTTTCCCCCTCTAGTTGGTGGAAATGACCTTTTTACTAGCTATATGTGAACTCTGAGAATTTTTTCCTCGAATCCTTCCAGGAGGTCCTTTCCCCTGCCTTGGGTCATTTCATATGCATACATTGATCAATACTCAGTACTGAGCTAGTACCCTAGCTGGTACTTTGCCCTGTAAACTCTAGCTTCTTTGGCCTCCCTGGACTCCCTGATCTCAGGGATCTGTCTCCTGATCTCAGAAAGACCTCTAGAGACTGTCTAAGGTCCCTCTCCCTGCACTGTGGCCTGGAAACTTCCTCTAGGCAGTAAGCTGGGGCAACTACAGGGCTCAGCTTGTTAGTTTCCCATCTCTCAGAGATCACTGCCCTTCATAGCCTCATGTCTGATGCCTTGAGAAGCAACACTTCATACATCTTGTCTAGCTTTTCTTAGTTGTTTCAAGCCGGAAGGTAAGTTTAGTTCTTGACTGGAAGAGAAGGTCTTTTCCACTGCGTTTAGTTTTCTTCTTTCTGAAGTTCATCCTTCATAAATTCTTGGAGCAAAGTCTAAGATAAGATTCCCTTATCTCTCAGTCTGTAAATCTCTGAAAATTTCTTTATGTTACACTCACATTTAAATGCTAGTTAGCTGAATGTAGGATCCTAATTGTTCTTCTGTTCACTCTGAAGTTTTATTCCATTGGCATCTATTATTGCTGATGAGAAAATGGTTTCAGGCAGAAATCATTCATTTATGGATAACCTCCTTCCTCTCTAGCATTTTTTCCGATTTCTTTCTTTATCTTTATTATTTTCCAATTTCTTTACAACATCTCTGGGAATGACATTCTAAAAACTACTTAGAACTCAGTGTTTTCATTTTAGGGGCTCATTTTTCTTCATGTATAGAAAATTCTCATCATCATTTCTTGAAATGTTGCTTCTTCCCTGTTGTCTCCATCTGGGACTGATTAGATAAGTGCTGGAACTTCTTGCTTTTTCCACCATGACTTTTAACTTATCTTTCATATTTTCCTTTTCTCTGTAATATTAGATAATGTTTACTGAGTACTTACTATGTGCTATAAGAACTATGACTCAGTGATAAGAACCATAAACTCATTTAATCCTAATGGTAATACCATGAGGGCTTCCCTGGTGTCTCAGCAGTAAAGGATCTGCCTGCAGGTGCAGGAAACCTGGGTTTGATGCCTGGGTCGGGAAGATCCCCTGGAGGAGGAAATGGCGACCCACTCCAGTATGCTTGCCTGGAGAATCCTATGGACAGAGGAACCTGGTGGGCTACAGTCCATGGGGTCACAAAGAGTGACACGACTGAGGGCACACACAACAATCGGGTACTAGTATATCTTCGTTTTGCCTTTGAGAAAACTGAGCCATAAGGAGCTTAAAAACATGCCTAAGGCCTTATAGCTGGGCTTCCCAGGTGGCTCTAGTGGTAAAGAACCCACCTGTGAGTGCAGGAGACATAAGAGACAAAGGTTCGACCCCTAGGTTGGAGGAGGGCATGGCAACCCACTCCAGTATTCTTGCCTGGAGAATCCCTTGGACAGAGGAGCCTGGCAGGTTATAGTCCACAGGGTCACAGAGTCGGACACAACTGAAGCGACTTAGCACGCAAGGCCTTATAACTAGTAACAGAGTTGAAATTTAATCCCAGGTGCGTCGCTTCAGAGCCCCTGCACTCGGCTGATATTCATTGCTGGCTGTCATCATTGCATTTCTTTGTGCTGCTTTGTGCTACAGCCTGGGTGATGTCTTCAGGCCAATTCAAGTTTACTAATCCTCTCTCCAGCCTGATGTCTAGCCTACTTCTCAAAACACGAATGAGTTTTCAATAGTTTATTTCTATTATCTCTATTTGGTTCCTTTTTATTAAAAAAAAAAAAGCTGTATGCCTTCTAGTCCTAATTTTATCTCTTTAAACGTACTTCTATTCACATCTTTGAGACCTTTCTGTTTTGGGCATGTGCACCATTCAGATCTCCTGTCATTAAAAAGAAAAATTCACCCCATTCAACCACAAGGGGTGCAGTTAGCTGACAACCTGGGACTATCGGTACCTTTATGACCTGCCTGGGCTTTTGAGTTGAGACCATGCTCTTTCTTGACGGTCTCCAAGCAATGACTGATTAGAAATAGGGAACTAGTGTCTCACCGTTTTTGTTCCGCATGGGACTCCTCCGATGTGCAATATTTGCTCTGTAATTCCCTTTGGGTTAGCAGCCAAGGCTTTGTCATCTGCGTCTCATCCAGGGCTCTCACTGCCCAGTCTTGCTAGGCAACACCCCAACTCCTAACTCCACCCCTGCCTCTATTTTCTGGAGGACACAACTAGCTCAGCATGTGAATTATCCAAGTTGTTTCATCTTCTTTTATCTCCTAGAAGTCTTTCTCTTCTTATACTTTGTAATGTTTTACCAGTGGGAGTTGATTCTAAAGAAATCCTATGTGCCCTCATTGCAGAGGACTACTTTGGGCAGTTTCACAAGAAACTTCGTTCGCTTAACCTCCATAACAAATTTTCTTTCAATTTCTGGGTTTTCCCCTATGACTGACACCACCACTATAGTATTATTAATACAAACTTAGCCCTCACACCCACACAGTAGCAAGCTGTGATTACAATTGTTCCCAGGTGACTCTTTTCTGCCTACAGCTTTTTGTCTCAGCTCTGTATTTAAAAATACATTTATTATGTTTTATCAATCATTTCTATTTATTTACAGTAGGAGGTGAAAGGGACTTCTTCACCGGAGTACCCCATATTTATTGAAATCAAACCCCAAAACCCACAGTAAGTATATGTAGTTGGTTAATTGCATGCAACTGGTTTCTCTGGTCATCCTATTTTTTTAACTTTTAATTTTGAAATAATTATAGAGTCTCAGGAAGTTGTAGAGAAGTCTTGCATATTCTTCAGAGTTTCCCCCAATCAGGAATCTGCATTTTAACCAAATAATCAGATAAATGTAGATGCTGTCAGTTCTACATGTGTATCCCTTGGACCTTTCCTATCAACTGCTAGCATCTGCCCGTAACCAGTGATGCTCAGAGTTGGTATATAAAACATCTCGTGGGACTTCCCTGGTGGTTCAGTGGCTAAGACTCTGGGCTCTGAATACAGGGGGCCTGGGTTCCATCCCTCATCAGGGAACTAGATCCCACATGCCACAACTAAGACCTGGAACAGTCAAATAAATAAATGTATTTTTTAAAAACCCATCTGCCTTACCCCACACATGGGTTATTTCTGAAGAACATGTTTTGTACCATTTCCTAGAGTTTCCCTGGTAGATGAACTTTGATTACCAACTGTGGTAGCTGGTTGTCTTCCTTTCCTTCATCACCTCCCACTTCTCTCCCAATGCAACCAACAGTTCCCAAATAAGTGAACTGAACTCAGATCCTTGTCAAATCTGGACAGTGTGTACCAGAAGTGGTATTAGGAATCAGATCCTTAGGATGGAATTCTAGAGTTGGGTCACCTGCCAGTCAGGGGCAACAGGACCCCATTGTTGGAAGTCCTTGATGTACCTTGAAGTTGGTCACCTTCACTATAACAGGTGACCAACTCCTGTTACAAGGACTCTCATCTGTAGTGTATGGGGGGCTCAGATACAAGTGTAAGGGGTGTGATGGTTTCTATAGCCTCTCTAACATTTGAGAGATATGGAGGCAATGGTAATTAAAAGAACTTGTGGAATTTGTTGGTTGTTGTTAAGTATCATTGATGTGATGAAAGAAGAAAATGATAGGCTGTAACTAACTAGCCAACTAACAATCTAGGGCATAGCACAAGAACAGAAGACTTTTATGACAGCATTTAATGATCTCCTAATCTCCTTCGCTGGAGGGAAAACCAGAACCAGGACCCAATGATTAGAGTGTCAGAAGTGTCCCACTCCCCTTTGTTGGAAGGTAAGAGGCTCCCCCTTCTTGCCTAGAGACCAGGGAGAGGCCTCACCTAAGGCAAATATGTTGCAAGAAGGATACTTGCCCTCTCGGAGGCCTGCTACTACTTCCTCTTGTCACTTCTGGACTAATCACTAAGGTCAAGTCCTAGCATGGCACCACTGAGGAAGTACTACCTCTGCTTGGAGACTTTTACCAAAAACAAACAAATGAAAAATGCTAATAAGTAATTAGCATTGTTATCTGAGTAATAAGTGGCAACAGCAATCTGGAGAACATAGCTGGGAATGGATTTTGAGGGTATTGAGTCAGGAGCAGAATGGAACGTGGAGTTGGATTACAGAAGTTTGTTGAGATGGAAGTACTTTCCTGGGTCTCTGGATCTGTCATCCTGGCAAAGGCACCTGGAGCTGGGATGGCTCCTTGAAACTTGAAAAAATTAATGATCTGGGTTCAATCAGGAGACAAAAACCTCAACTCTATTTTAATAAAATCTAGTATGGACAGAGGAACCTGGCAGGCCACAGCCCACAGGGTCGCAAACAGTCAGAAACAACTGAAGTGACTTAGCACATTGGATACACATAAAGTATTAAGTAGGTATAATGACATTAACTAAATAACTGGAAAGGTAAAAACAGCAATTGCTAAGTTATCACAAAGGCAGCAATTACAAGAACAGATGCCTTGTCCAAGGTTCACTCATGAAATAAGGTAAGAGTGTGGAATTACAAAAATTGAAAAGCTTGGAGGAGGGATTCCAAGAAACTAAAACTCAGACCTCCAAGGAGAAGAACCAGAGTGTTGGCAACTATTGGTACAGAGTGCTGGAAAAACTGCAGACTAGATTCAGCGGCCGCAAAGGCACTGCTGTGCTGGAAGGAAGAAGTCAGTCCCTCCTTGATGCTTTAGGCTTGTCAACACCCTGCTGCACTCCTTATTGACAGGGCATAATGGGGAGCAACTGGAGGTGCTGACATATGATTTTCTGAATCCTGGCTCCAGTACTAAACAACAGGGTATAACATTTATGGCTTAGTGGTAAAGAATCTGCCTGCTAATGCAGGAGACGCAGGTTCAATCCCTGGGTCGGGAAGATCCCCTGGAGGAGGAAATGGCAACCTGCTCCAATATTCTTGCCTGGAGAATTTCATGGACAGAAGAGCCTGGCGGGTTGCAGTCCATGGCGGGGTGCAAAGAGTCAGAGATGACTGAGCAACTACGCAAGCACACTACGTGTAGCATTTAAGTAATAGTTTAACAACTGACAGAAAGAATAGCTACAATCAGCGGTAAAGCGACACGTGAACTGCCAGAACTGGAGGAAGCAGTCAAAAGGTACAGAGAAGCGGGCTCCCTAGAAGAAAAGCATCACCTAAAACAAGAGGACCCTCTAGCTGAGATGCTCTCAGTAAGCTGCTTTCATTGATACTCACTGGAAATGAGCTTATGAAGGGGACACTGGCCCCGTGGAACAGCTCAGCGGTGGCTGTCCTTTCTAAGCTGAGGATGGTAGGGGAGGATGCTATGCGCCTGGACTCTGTAGTGTTTATACTAATGGTGTGACAGTGGGATTCCAGAACAGCAGAGGCCAGGTGGCAGCACTTAAGCATCAGAGGCAAAGTGGATGGAAGGTCTACCAAGGGGCCCTGACGCACAGGGATCTGAGGGATCACTGATAGACCTTGGAGTTCTAAACTTGGTTCAAAGGGGGAGGTGGCCTGCACATAAAGGTCACTCCTGGGCAGTGGTGATGGCTTGGTTGGTTAATAAGGAACCTGCAAAGGGCAAGACTGAAAACTTGGAGTTATGGAAATCTGGAGAAGAAGCTTGTAGATTAACCTTGGAGAGAAGTTACAGAATGTATGGATCTCAGGCTCCTTTCAGTGTCTACTGGACAGTGCCCATTGTAGAGGAGGCATGGAAAAGGCAGGTAGAGAGCACAGTTCACCCCATAGAAATGGGCCATGCTCTAACCTCAGAGCATGCACAACTGGCCAGTGAACCAAGTAGCCATGGCAGCAAGGATGGAAGCCCTGCATGGCCCACAGCATGGGCTCCCTCTCACCACTACTACTTCTCAGTGCTCAGTCTGTCAGAGCGAAGACTGATATACTTGATAGGGTGCCACCCCTGAAGGAGGGCACATGGTGACAGGTTGATTACAAAGAACACAACCATCCCAGAGGGGCCATGATTCATCCACGACTTCTTGGGATCGGTGCAGGTTTGTCTTCTCAGTTCATAATCTCTTGGCTAACAGTACAATCTGAAGGCTCCCAGAGTGTCTAATTTATCATGATGGGATTCCCCAATAACATGATCATGGAGGAAGTGGGCTATCACATTAACCACTGGTCCTACTATATATCGTATCAACCAGAAGCTGCCATCTTGAGAAAATATTGGGATAATCACTTGAAAGTATAACTAAGGCATCAGCTAGAAGATAGGATCAAGATGCTGTCCTTAAGATATACCTTCAGCCAGTAGCCATTACATAAATACATGCTGTATTCCTGATCAGTAGACTACACAGCTCTGGGAACCATGGAAGTGGCCCTTCTCACCTTTATTCCTGGTGTCCCATTTGGTAAATTTGTGCTTCCTATCCCCAAAACCTTAGACTCTGCAAGACTAGAGATCCTATTTCCTAGAGGATAAGAGAACACTCCTACCACAGCCACATTAATGGTTTTCACTAAATCTAAAATTATGTATGCCTCCTGGCAACTTTGAGCTTCTCATGTCACGAGAAGTGCAGGCAAAGAAAGGAGTCACTGAATTGGCAGGAGTAAGTGACCCCAGCTGACTCAGGTGAGAGGCACCTAGAATGGGCGGTAGAGGGACTTCCCTGGAGGTCCAGTGGTTAAGAATCCTTCTTGCAGTGAAGGGGATGCAGGTTCAATCCGTGGTGGAGGAACTATGATCCCACAAGCTATAAGATCCTACACGCCGTGGGGCAACTGAGCCCGTGTGCCACAACTAGAGAGTCTGTATGTCACAGTAAAGACCCTGTGTGCTACAGCTAAGACCTGACACAGCCAAATGCAGCTTTTTTAAAGGGTGGTAGAGAAGAATCGGTAGGTGTTCAATGTGCTACTGGAGATCAGTGGAGAAATAACTCCAGAAAGAATGAAGGGATGGAGCCAAAGCAAAACAATACCCAGTTGTGGATGTGACTGGTGACAGAAGCAAGGTCCAATGCTGTAAAGAGCAATATTGCCTAGGAACCTGGAATGCTAGATTCATGAATCAAGGCAAATTGGAAGTGGTCAAACAGGAGATGGCAAGAGTGAACATCGATATTCTAGGAATCAGCTAACTAAAATGGACTGGAATGCATGACTTTAACTCAGATGACCACTATATCTACTACTGTGGGCAGGAATTCCTTAGAAGAAATGGAGTAGCCATCATGGTCAACAAAAGAGTCTGAAATGCAGTAGTTGGATGCAGTCTTAAAAATGACAGAATGATCTCTGTTCGTTTCCAGGGCAAACCATTCAATATCGCGGTAATCCAAGACTATGCCCCAACCAGTAACGCTGAAGAAAATGAATTTGAATGGTCTGTGAAGACCTACAAGACCTTTTAGAACTAACACCCAAAAAAGATGTCCTTTTCATTATAGGGGACTGGAATGTAAAAGTAGGAAGTCAAGAAACACCTGGAGTAACAGGCAAATTTGGCCTTGGAGCACAGAATGAAGCAGGGCAAAGGCTAATAGAGTTTTGCCAAGAGAACGCACTGGTCATAGCAAACACCCTCTTCCAACAACACAAGAGAAGACTCTACACATGGACATCACCAGATGGTCAACACCGAAATCAGATTGATTATATTCTTTGCCGCCAAAGATGGAGAAGCTCTATACAGTCAGCAAAAACAAGACTGGGAGCTGACTGTGGCTCAGATCATGAACTCCTTATTGCCAAATTCAGACTTAAATTGAAGAAAGTAGGGAAAACCACTAGACCATTCAGGTATGACCTGAATCAAATCCCTTATGATTATACAGTGGAAGTGAGAAATAGATTTAAGGGACTAGATCTGATCGACAGAGTGCTTGATGAACTATGGATGGAGGTTTGTGACATTGTACAGGATACGGGGACCAAGACCATCCCCATGGAAAAGAAATGCAAAAAAGCAAAATGGCTGCCTGAGGAGGCCTTACAAATAGCTGTGAAAAGAAGAGAAGCAAAAAGCTTCAAAAAGGAGAAAAGGAAAGATATTCCCATCTGAATGCAGAGTTCCAAAGAATAGCAAGGAGAGATAAGAGAGCCTGCCTCAGCAATCAATGCAAAGAAATAGAGGGAAACAACAGAATGGGAAAGACTAGAGATCTCTTCAAGAAAGAGATATCAAGGGAACATTTCATGCAAAAATGGGCTCAATAAAAGACAGAAATGGTATGGACCTAACAGAAGCAGAAGATATTAAGAAGAGGTGGCAAGAATACACAGAAGAACTGTACAAAAAAGAGCCTCACAACCCAGATAATCACGATGGTGTGATCAATCACCTAGAGCCAGACATCTTGGAATGTGAAGTCAAGTGGGCCTTAGAAAGCATTACTACAAACAAAGCTAGTGGAGGTGATGGAATTCCAGTAGAGCTATTTCAAATCTTGAAAGATGATGCTGTGAAAGTGCTGCACTCAATATGCCAGCAAATTTGGAAAACTCTACAGTGGCCACAGGACTGGAAAACGTCAGTTTTCATTTCAATCCCAAAGAAAGGCAATGCCAAAGAATGCTCAAACTACCACACAATTGCACTCATCTCACATGCTAGTAAAGTCATGCTCAAAATTCTCCAAGCCAGGCTTCAGCAATATGTGAACCATGAACCTCCAGATGTTCAAGTTGGTTTTAGAAAAGGCAGAGGAATCAGAGATCAAATTGCCAACATCCGCTGGATAATCGAAAAAGCAAGAGAGTTCCGGAAAAACATCTACTTCTTCTTTATTGACTATGCCAAAGCCTTTGACTGTGTGGATCACAATAAACTGTGGAAAATTCTGAAAGAGATGGGAATACCAGACCACCTGACCTGCCTCTTGAGAAACCTATATGCAGGTCAGGAAGCAACAGTTAGAACTGGACATGGAACAACAAATAGGAAAAGGAGTACATCAAGGCTGTATTTTGTCACCCTGCTTATTTAACTTATATGCAGAGTACATCATGAGAAACGCTGGGGTGGAAGAAGCACAAGTTGGAATCAAGATTGCTGGGAGAAATATCAATAACCTCATATATGCAGATGACTCCACCCTTATGGCAGAAAGTGAAGAGGAACTAAAAAGCCTCTTGATGAAAGTGAAAGAGGAGAGTGAAAAAGTTGGCTTAAAGCTCAACATTCAGAAAACAAAGATCATGGCATCTGGTCCCATCACTTCATGGGAAATAGACAGGGAAACTGTGGAAACAGTGTCAGACTTTATTTTTGGGGCTCCAAAATCACTGCAGATGGTGACTGCAGCCATGAAATTAAAATGCTTGCTCCTTGGGAGGAAAGTTATGACCAACCTAGACAGCATATTAAAAAGCAGAGACTTTACTTTGCCAACAAAGATCCATCTAGTCAAGGCTACAGTTTTTCCAGTGGTCATGTATGGATGTGAGAGTTGGACTGTGAAGAAAGCTGATTGCCAAAGAATTGATGCTTTTGAACTGTGGTGTTGGAGAAGACTCTGGAGAGTCCCTTGGACTGCAAGGAGATCCAACCAGTCCATCCTAAAGGAGATCAGTCCTGGGTGTTCATTGGAAGGACTGATATTGAAGCTGAAACTGCAATACTTTGGCCACCTCATGCGACGAGTTGACTCACTGGAAAAGACTCTGATGCTGGGAGGGATTGGGGGCAGGAGGAGAAGGGGACGAATGAAAATGAGATGGCTGGATGGCATCACCGACTCGATGGACATGAGTTTGAGCGAACTCTGGGAGTTGGTGATGGACAGGGAGGCCTAGCGTGCTGTGATTCATGGGGTCGCAAAGAGTCGGACACGACTGAGCAACTGAACTGAACTGAACTGAGAGATGGAAGCTGATGAGCATCGCTTCATCTCAGGACCAAAGACAGCAGTGGCATTTTGGCTTGTTCCTCTAATCCTCCTGTTGTCTTCTTTAAAAAAAAAAAAATGACTGGTCACCACTTTGAAGAAGCAGGGGCAGGACATGAAACTTGAAGTGGGGTGCTAGTTGATCTGAAGGTGTGTGAGGAGGAGGGCCATCACAGATACTATTGTGCCCTGTCCTTATCCTTCAGCCCCCTCAGTGGGCCAGCATGTGTACCGTGGCTGAGGGATCTTCTCCCCAGAACTGCAGGCAGCTGACTACATACATCACAGGTCACAAGTACTGGGGAGCAGCCTCAGCACTCAGAGATGGTGTATAAATGCCCAGCTCCCTCGTCCTTGAGGTGGCATCACTGTGAGGCATGTTTTTTCCCACTTCCTAGAGGCTTCTCTGCGGGAGAAATTGTCACTTGCCCTCTGTTTTAGCTGGCTTAATAGTACAGCCATAGGGGGCTGCCTCCTGTTCCCTGTATCACTTTCCCACTTCTCTGCAGTGTTACTTAAAAACACCTCCCAAATAAACTATTTTCTCAAGGTCAGCTCCTGGAAGGCCCTATGCTAAAGACACATGTGGCTCAAGAAAAGAAATGATTTAGAGAGTGAACTCATTTCTATTTTAAAAAAATCTCTCTTAAGAATTACCTTAATTAAAAAAAATCTCCCTCTCTCCCTCCTCTTCCCTTCTTCCTCGTGTGTGCATGCATGCGTGTGTATGTGTGTGTGTGTGCGTGTGATAAACGCCTGTGAGGATATAAGCTGAGTATTAACAATAGGTCTTTCTGGGTGGTGTAATCATGAATATTTCAAAGTTTCTCTTAATTTGTCTCTGTGTTTTGTTTCTCTGCAGCAGCAGCTATGTATTAGCAGCTATCTTTAATTGGCAATTAGGAGGTTATTAGTGAGTTCGGTGGAATGGTAGGGAGCAGGGCCAGGCTGCCGTGGCTGATGAATGGCAGAGGAGGCTGGGCAGACAATTCTTCCAAGAGGCGGGGCTAGAGAAAGGCAAGATGAAATGAGGTGGTCGCTCAAGACGGGGGGGAAGTGGAGAGAGGGCTGTTTTAAGAGAAACTCAAGCCTGTTTATCGGCTGAGGAGGATAAGTAGTCAATGCCAAAGCAAGAAATGAAAATACAGGGTGCAGAGGGAGAGAACTGAAGGAGTCAGATCCCAGAGGAGGCCTGAGAGGATCCGACCCGGGCCTAGGTGGAAGAATTAAGGAACTTCATCCTCAGGCTACAGCAAAGGAGCTGAGGATGAGTCAAGTTATAAATGCACTGACTTCATTCCATTTGTTTATTTTACACTCAGCTTCACTGCACAAAGGATGGATATAGGTTGAAAGGGAGTGGATGCTAAGAAGGCCCCCTGGAGGGGCTTTTTTCCTAGTATGGGATGCAAGGTCCCCCACTGAGAAAGAAGCAGGGGCATGTCTATGGGACTAGTGGAAACAGGCAAAAGTTTGGCGTGGTGGGAAAGAGGGGCTAGCTGGATTTATAAAGACCATCGGATAGAGCTACGGGCTCAGATGTGACCCAGCTCCAAGATGCACAACTGTGGAATCTTCTCTCCAGTATTGGGGGGTGGAAAAGTCTATGCCTTTTACTTGCTCTGGTTTGAGGCAAGTCACGTCTCCCCTTTGAGCTGCAGTTTTCTCATCTGCAAAGGGGCAGAAAAAGGACAAGTCTGGAGGGCTGTTGCGAGGATTAAATAAAAGTCATGGACACCAAGCACCTAGTGCAGGGCCTGACACACAGAAGTGGCTCAATCCACGCTCATCCTCTTGCCGCTCCCCTTTGACAGACCTGAGTCAATGCTGCTTTGTGAGCTACACATTCTCTGTGCCCTGGAGCTCAGGCATGTCCGACCCCATGGACTACAGCCCACCAGGCTCCTCTGTCCCTGGGATTTTTCCAGCAAGCATGCTGAAGTGGGTTGCCATTTCCTCCTTCAGATCTCAACCCAGGGATCAAACCTTCATCTCCCACTTTGCAGGCAGATTCTTTACTGCTGAGCCACTGGGGAAGTCCTCAAGCCAATGTTACCTGGAGGGAAAGGGGCATGGAGTTTGGTACCTCCTATTGATGACTGCTGTTAGACACAACTTTAAGTACAAGCGACTCTTGACATTCACATAGTTATGTTCCACTAAGTTGCTGCAGCGACTGAAATAGGGACTATTAAACCATTGCTCCTTGAGGAAATACAGAGGCAGGTTCCTGGGAGTCTCTGGCCGCATTTTTGTCAGCCAATCAATACATAGCCTTGTTTTAAGTGTGTTTCTGTTTAAAAACGCCTTATTTAATATATGTTGTTGATTCATTAATGTTGAACTCATGGCCAACAGCACTATAACTTATTCCTGAATGAAGCTTATCAAACACACTCCCCCAGCTGCCTTCAACCCCCAAGGCCCATCACAGCAGTGGTGCACTTGGGAGCACGAGACAGCCCTTTAGTGCCGTACTTGGGAGTTATTTTAAAACAGCAACATCACCAATCAAAGCCCCCAAAATGAGGGAGAAAGTGGCACTGAAAAGATCATGAAAAGTTGATAGTATGAGAGCTGAAAAAAGAAGACTGGTTCCACCTCTGCTGTGTATCAGACAATCTAAATGTTCGCTACCCTGGGCCTGTGTATGTCCACAAATGACAATGAAAACACCTCAAGTGTTGATTGGGGAGTGGGGGTTATAAGTAAATTTGAGGGGTAGGCGAATTTGCAAATACAGAAGCCATGAAAATGAGAATCAACTGTGTCTTTTTTTATTGAAGTATAGTTGATTTACAATGTTATGCTGATTTCTACTCTATTGCAAATCTTTTTTCTGATTATAAAACTAAACAATAAGCAAACAGAGCTGTACAGTGTCATAATTAAAGTCCCCCCTCAGCCTACATGTAAACACAGTTAGGATTGCTATAGTGGTCTACAGATTTTTGCTATACAAATAATGCCTGTGAGCATGCGTAGGACTGCATGTGCCCATGTCTGTGTATCTGTGTGTATGGGGTCTCCTTCTCCCTTTTTTTTAAATCACTCAACAACATCTCTTGGACAGTGTAAAAAATTTTTTTAACTCCTGATATTATTCTTTAGAGTATGAATAGAAGTGGGTGGCATACCCTGCAGTCAGGATCACAAAGTCTTGGTTGACCTCTCAGCCACATCAGGTTGGAGAAACATATCCAGAAAGAGCAATGACCTGCCCAACAAATATAACTAACAGTCTGCAGGAGTGTAGTGCCCAGTATCTTAGTGGAAATGGGGGTAAATTCAGAAGAACAACAACTCGAAGGGCAAAAAGATGGAAAGCTGGAAAGAATTGTGATGGGTCTAAGAGATTGCAACTTTCAGCCAGAGAAAACCATGTTCTATACTCTTTAGATTAGGGCTTCCCTGGTGGCTCAGAGGTTAAAGCGTCTGCCTCCAATGCGGGAGACCCGGGTTCGATCCCTGGGTCGGGAAGACCCCCAGGAGAGGGAAACGGTAACCCACTCCAGTATTCTTGCCTGGAGAATCCCATGGACGGAGAAGCCTGGTAGGCTACAGTCCACGGGGTCGCATAGAGTCGGACACGACTGAGCGACGGAACGGAACGGATACTCTTTAGAAGAGATTGGTGCTAGATTAAGAGGAACTTAGCTATTGAAAAGATTTCAGTTCAGTTCAGTCACTCAGTCGTGTTCGACTCTCTGCAACCCCATGAATCACAGCACGCCAGGCCTCCCTGTCCATCACCAACTCCCGGAGTTCACTCAAACTCATGTCCACAGAGTCGGTGATGCCATCCAGCCATCTCATTCTCTGTCGTCCCCTTCTCCTCCTGCCCCCAACCTTTCCCAGCATCAGAGTCTTTTCCAGTGAGTCAACTCGTCGCATGAGGTGGCCAAAGTATTGCAGTTTCAGCTTTAGCATCAGTCCTTCCAATGAACACCCAGGACTGATCTTCAGAATGGACTGGTTGGATCTCCTTGCAGTATAAGGGACTCTCAAGAGTCTTCTCCAGCACCACAGTTCAAAAGCATCAATTCTTCGGTGATCAGCCTTTTTCATAGTCCAACTCTCACATCCATACATGACCACGGGAAAAACCATAGCCTTGACTAGACGGACTTTGGTTGGCAAAGTAATATCTCTGCTTTTTAATATACTATCTAGGTTGGTCATAACTTTCCTTCCAAGGAGTAAGTGTCTTTTAATTTCATGGCTGCAATCAGCATCTGCAGTGATTTTGGAGCCCAAAAAAATAAAGTCTGACACTGTTTCCACTGTTTCCCCATCTATTTCCCATGAAGTGATGGGACCAGATGCCATGATCTTTGTTTTCTGAATGTTGAGCTTCAAGCCAATTTTTTCACTCTCCTCTTTCACTTTCATCAAGAGGCTTTTGAGTTCCTCTTCACTTTCTGCCATAAGGGTGGTGTCATCTGCATATCTGAGGTTATTGATATTTCTCCCAGCAATCTTGATTCCAGCTTGTGCTTCTTCCAGCCCAGTATTCCTCATGATGTACTCTGCATATAAGTTAAATAAGCAGGGCGACAATATACAGCCTTGACGTACTCCTTTTCCTATTTGGAACCAGTCTGTTGTTCCATGTACAGTTCTGACTGTTGCTTCCTGACCTGCATATAGGTTTCTCAAGAGGCAGGTCAGGTGGTCAGGTATTCCCATCTCTTTCAGAATGTTCCACAGTTTATTGTGATCCACACAGTCAAAGGCTTTGGCATAGTCAATGAAGCAGAAATAGATGTTTTTCTGGAACTCTCTTGCTTTCTCCATGATCCAGCGGATGTTGGCAATTGAAAAGATTTAGACAATAGCATAAAGTAGTACCAAAGCCTCTTCTAAAAACAACTATAGAGTAGCATGGGGTAGACTAAGCTGCCTCAACAGAGTCCCAAATGCAAAGGCTTTAAGAAAAAGGAAGTCTACTTCTCACTCTCTAGTCCACTTTGGTGGGTGGTCCACTCCATGCAGTCATTCAGGAACCCAGGTTCCTTCCTCATCCTTGCTCTGCCAGCCTCATTGAAGCATTACTGAAGCTGGGTTCCTTACACGTCTATGTTTCAATGTGAAAAGTCAAAGTGTTAGTTGCTCAGTCATGTCTGACTCTTTGCAACTCCATGGAGCCCACCAGTCTCCTCTGTCCATGGGGTTCTCCAGACAAGAATACTGGAGTGGGTTGCCATCTCCTTCTCTGGGGGATCCTCCCAACCCAGGGATCGAACCCAGGTCTCCTGCATTGCAGGCAGATTCTTTACCATCTGAAACACCATGAGGGAGGAGGAAATGGAACACAGATAAGCATGTGCCTTAGGATTATTTCTATTGCATTTTATTACAAAGGATTTAGTCACAAAACCACACTCAGCTACAAGAGCAGCTGGAAAATGTGGTACCTAGCAGACTCATCCTTTCTCCAGCTACTATATTGCTAGTGAAGAGGAGGATGGATTACATGTTGAATAAATGAAGCCCACTGCTTCATCCATCATCAAGCCTTTTTTCATTTCAAATGCTTCAATAATTTAGACCCTGCCCTCTTTGTAAAAAAAGTGAAGGTGCATATCAGTGTATCATTTGGGATTCTTTGTTTGCCAAGAGAAAGCACAGTGCTGTTAAACCTGCTTAAGCAATAAGACGGACCATCTCATATATCCAAAAGTTTAGACTCTCCATCAGCGCACCAGCTCCTCTTCCCCAGGACTCTCCCTGCCTCTGTCATGTATTGGCTGCATCCTGACTGGGAGCAATTCCAAGTATCACCACCAAACACATACAAGTATATCCAGCAAAAGGGGCAGACTGGTTTTGATAGGGAAGAGACCCTTTGCAGAAGCTGTCTCCTTGCCACAAGATTCCCCTCTGGTATCTAAGGCCAGACCTGCATCATCTGTCCAAACCTAAGCCATCACTGGCAAGAGGACTGTAACTATCATGATGGATTTGGACTGAACAGGACTTATTCCTAGAGCTGGACCGGGGTCAGCCAACCCTTGGTCACATGGGGAAGCGGGGGGCCACTTGAACAAAATCAGGGCTCTGACTGCAAGGAAAAATCCATGAATAGTTGTTACACGAGCTATCAACTTATTTCTGGCAATGATGGAGACAAGAAACCACGTAATGATGTGATGGAGGACACATAAATAGCAAGCTTTTTCTTAAATTGTGCTTTGATAAAGTTTAACTCCAGTGAAGACGCTGCTGAAGGAGCCAGAAACTGGGGGGAGCCACCTTCATGCCTCCTTCTTTCTCACTCCAGATTCAATCCATTACAAAATTTCAGAGTGTCTATACCTTCAGTATCCTGTCTTTCTCTCCTTACCCACTGTCATGGCGCCAGTTCAGGTCTCATCACCTGCAGGCACTATGACACCATTAATCTACTGCTGCCCAGTATCTCTTCTTGAAATCCACATCTTTTATTGAGCTACACACCTTCACTGTCCACAGAGCACTGCACGTGTGCGGACAAATCAGCAAGTCTGCTTTCATCTTGCCGATGGGATAATAAGCATCACCGTGACTTCCTGAAACCCACATCAGACCAGGTCAGTCCCCTGCTTGAAAGCTCAATGCTTTCAGGAAATCTTTCAGCAAGACCCTCAACACCCTCCACCTCACTCTAGCCCCTTTTCCACCCCAACCCCAACAGTAGAGAACCACTCACACTTCCCCAAAATTTTCCTCCCCTTTCACACCTCCATGCTCCTGCACATGCTGCCCCCTCTGCCTTGAAATCCCTTATCCCCTCTCCATCTGGCATGCAGACCAGGTCTCCTATTACTCTTTCTCCCTCTCCATAATACACCACTCATACTATAGCACTCCAGAAATGCTTGCTGAGTGGAGACAACTCCTCGGGTCAGATATTAGTCAGGGCCAGGACTTTCCAACTTCCGCCACTAGCACTGCTTAAGAAAGTGAAGAGGAAATGGGACCCCAGGGCTTAGAAGTGTGAGGGTCCTTGCTCTAAGCAAGCAGGGTATTTCTCGAGTTTTATCTTTACATTTTATGCAAAAGTTGTATTCTACGCAGATTAAACAGATGATCCAAAAAGATCATGTACTCCTTATCCTCTCAAATTAGCGGGCCCACTTCTCCCGCCTCCACCACCCCCAGCCCCACCTCCGCCGCAGGGACGCCAAGCGAGACCTGGATGTTGTTCCAAGTGCAGACCCTGAAGGAACAGCTGGCTTTCGCACCCCAGGGAGCTGGAGAAAGGTGGGGGCGGGGAGGGGTTTCTCGGGCTGGAGTCCCAGCCCTGCCCCTCCTCTCCCCCGCCCGCCGCGAGGGCGGAGTCACTGGGTCCCCGCCCGCGGGGGCGGGGAGGGAGCCGAGGCCGCCGGCAGCTTTGGCTCGGCTGGTTCCGGGTTGAGAGGCTGCGCTGGGACCGAAGCAGTGGCCTCTGAGCCGGCGAGGGTAAGAGGCCGCGCGGGGACGGGTCTTGGGGCCGGGATCGAGCAGCTGAGCTTGCTCACACCCCTCCTCTCCTCTGCCAGGCACAGCCGAGGGGCGGCTCTTCCCTCTCCCCGAGAATTCCCCATCCCCAGCTTCTCCCCCTCCCCCCACCGCACCCATCCTGGTATTACAGCCCCCCAAGGCCTCCGCCCCCTTCCCTGATCCTCTTCTTCCAGCACCCATCCCTCGGGACTTCCCCTTTCCCTAGACGCTTCTTGCTGGGAGCACCCTCCCCCAGACACCCACGGCCCCCTCCCTCCAGCACCCATCGCTCCGGGTCATCCACTACCTCGAGACCACCCTCCTGGGCTCTCTTCTCGGATAGTCTCTACCCCGGACCTCTTACTCGCATTACCCCGCTCCCGGACAACACCTCTTCCTTCTCTTGTAGCTCCTGCTTCTCCGGGCCTGCTCCTGGCACCCATTCCCAGGAGCTGCCCCCGACAGCGCCGCGGTCTCCCCGCCGCCCCCTGCATCTCGGGGGACCCTCTCCACCGCCCCTGGCGCCATGGCATGCAGTCTCAAGGACGAGCTGCTTTGCTCCATCTGTCTGAGCATCTACCAGGACCCGGTGAGCCTGGGCTGCGAGCACTACTTCTGCCGCCGCTGCATCACCGAGCACTGGGTGAGGCAGGAGGCGCAGGGCGCCCGCGACTGCCCCGAGTGCCGGCGCACGTTTGCGGAGCCCGCGCTCGCGCCCAGCCTCAAGCTGGCCAACATCGTGGAGCGCTACAGCGCCTTCCCGCTGGACGCCATCCTCAACGCGCGCCGGGCCGCGCGACCCTGCCAGGCGCACGACAAGGTCAAGCTCTTCTGCCTCACGGACCGCGCACTGCTCTGCTTCTTTTGCGATGAACCCGCGCTACACGAGCAGCACCAGGTCACCGGCATCGATGATGCCTTCGAGGAGTTGCAGGTGAGCTGCTCGCTCGGCCTGGGGCGGGGCCGGGGCGGGGCCGGGGGCGGGGTCAGGGCTGGACCTCGCGGGCAGGGCCCAGTCAGAATTGCCATAGGGCGGGGCCGCCGGCAGGGTCAGGACCCTATCAGAATTAGAACGGGGCGGGGCCTCGGCGAGGAGGCGGTGTTGAGGGTGGGGCCTTGAGCCGGGTTCGCCAGGCTGGGTCTCAGAACTGAAGCGGAGGGTGGGTCCACGGCCGGGGAGAGGGCACAGTGGAGTGCGACGCGGGGGACAAATAGGATCAGAGCTGTACTGACTGGGGCAAGGTTAGGGACGCGGCCGAATCAGAGCTGGGCAAGGGCAGGGCCACTATGGGAGGTCCTAGAATGGGACCTGGAGACAGGGCCCGCGTTAAGAATGGTTCAGAACTGAGCTGGGGACAAAGACACAGGTAGGGGATGTGAACAAAGTCAGGACTGGACAGGGGTTGGGGCCGCCGTCCGAGGATGAGTCTGGACTAGACATTGTAGCTGAGCTGCAGGCTTTGGGGCATGATGTCCTTGGGGGTTCAATCAAGTATGCATCAGGACCGGGGGATCAGTCCCTGGGCTAGATCACTCTGGGCAGGTTAGGGTTAAATCTAAGAGAGGGTCTAAATGAGGGTCAGCAAACTGCTGAGAGAGTGGATTTGGGTGCCAGGGGCTAGGGCAAGGTGTGTGAGGGTCTAAAGCTGGGATCAAGTTCAGTTACTGTAAAAATCATTCTGAGCTGAAATTACAGTAGAGGCTAATTGAGAGTTAGGATAGGACTTATAGACTCAAGATTTGGGTAATAAGACCCTGAGCTGAGGTGATTCAAGAAAAGAGAGAGAGTGGACCTCTAGGAGTTTCCAGGGACTTTTAGTGACCTCTTTAGCCCTGTCTCCCACATCAGGACCTTGAGGACTATGTGAAACAGTACATGCAGGGTAACCTGATCATAGTCAGCCTCGGACTGTAATTGATCTCCCTGCAGCCTTCCCATCCTCTCTGACCAACTCCTGTTCAACTCTCAAAGCCCTGCCCAAATGCCCTCTCTGTGTAAGCCTTCTCTAAACTCCAAAACAATAGCATTAGCATTTGTTAATAAGTATAATATTTTTAAAAACTAGTGTTCCAGGAACTTCTCTGATGATCCAGTGGCTAAGACTCCACACTTCCAAGGCAGGGGGCTGGGGTTGATCCCTGGTCAGGGAACTAGAGCCCACACTCTGCAACCAAGAGTTTGCATTGCTGCAACTAAAGATCCCGCATCCCATAACTGAGACCTGGCATAACCAAATAAATAAATAAAAATAAATATTAAAATAGTGTTCCAAGATTAGCTATAATTAGGAAATAAAGTACATTCTCTATACCCTCCTTGGAGAATTCTCAGTGTACATTTGCATAATAAAGGCTTGGAGAAATCTTGTAGCAAAGAAACCCATCTTGCTGTGTTTAATAAAATGATTCCCAAGCTTTTGTGAGCCTGGAATCTCTTTCTCAAGCTAAACCGTTTAAATCTAGCAAACCTTGTGTCTTTGGCCTCAGGATACCAGACTAGTACACAGTCACCAAGAGATGGGACAGTCTCTTAGTCATCATGTCTGTGGACCTAAAGTCCGGCACAAGGCCTGGCTCACAGCGCACATCAGTAAAGGTTGAATGAATGACCAGCCCTGACCTAAGTTGGCCCAGACTATAGAACCTTTGGAATCAGAAGGTTTTTGACTCCTTAAGCAGGAGCTAAATGACTATTTTCCCTGTTGTAGAGGGTCACCCCCCTTATGCCTGAGTCTCTGTGAGCCAACCTGCATCAGCAGATACCCTTGCCCTAGGAGAAATGATCCTGTGTTCACCTCATCTGCTCCTTGTTCTGCTGATTCCCTTTCAGTTTGGCTGTTTGGGGATGGAGAGCAAGGGCTGGGGGCTCTGGGAGCTGGCACAAGGATGGCATTGGCCCTCTACTTCCAGAGCCCCTTGTGCCAGGCTCTGGTGTCTCCATATCCCCGTCTATGAAGTCACATAAACAGGGAGAAGGAGAGAAGCTTGGACAGGACTGGGCACAGGTAGTAAGAGAGTGGAGGGACTCTGTCTGAAACCATCTGTCCATCCTCTTCATTATGTAGATGTGGAGACAGGTCCAGAGAGGTGATGCAACATACCCAAAGTCACACTGTCAGACAGTGAGAGAACGGGCCTAGAAAGCTCAGCCTGACCCTAGCCAGATCCCATCCCTGCCGCTCAGCCCCTCCTCTCCCTGTCTGACTTTCTAGCTAGGGAGAACTGTGCCTTCCAACATTAGAAACCCCTATCTGCAAACCAGCAAATCCAAATTATGGTGTTGTGGGGTTTTGTCATCTGTTCCATGACCTGGGGCAGGCAGGAGAAAATGAACATATATTTTCTCCAAATGTTTATTGAAACACTGTCATTCTTGGGTGAAAAGAAGAATAAGACTGCTACTCACTCACCCTCTAGTGTACTGTCCTGGGGTCGGTCACATTTAGGTTCCAAACCTTCGTTCAGCCCTGTCTGTCTAATTGGCACATCTCTTCGCGGAAGCCTCCAGGCTCTCGCCTGGAAACTGGCATCAGAATGATTCTTTCCTACCAGGATTTTCATGAGACTGACCTGAAATGAATCTGCTATTGAGATGCCTGGCACAGGTTAGGGGCTGGGTCAGCACGCGCTTCCATCCTTTCTCCTTCTACCTATGAGACCTCAAGTGCCCAGCTGGGCGATTGCCCAGACCTGCCTCTCACCTGAGAAGGAGGCCTTGTTTTGGTACCTCCTTTGGGCATGGCAAGAAAGTGGCAGAGAAACATCCTCCCCCGTGGAGAAGTAAGCTGCTGGGTGAGGCTCAAGCCACTCCCCACCCCCGTGACTCCCCCTCTGTTCATGGGGAAGTGGGGCTCATTAGCTATTTATGCACTGGAAATGAGACTGGGCTTGCCTGTCACACCCCCTCCTCTCCCAGCAGCTGGTGGCTTGTCCCCAGGGCTCCTGAGGCCTGGGCTGGGCCCCTCTCCTGGAGAACAACAGACTCCGAGCCAGCAGGGCCTTGGAGATCATCTGGTACAAACTTCCTTTGACAGATGGGGAAATGGCAGAGCAGGGAGGAGAGGATCCTCCCCTTTCCCAAGGCCTTGAGGCCAGAAGAGGCTACTCCTGGCTGAGCGGGAGTCTCCTCACAGCCCTCACTCCTCCTAACAGTTAGCCTGGAGCTGTTTTCATTTATTATAAATCCTAGAGGCAGCAAAGCAGAGAGGTAAAGGGCTCTGGCTTTGTACTCAAGCAGCTCCAAGTCAGCAGTACCATTTCTGACTGTGTGACCTTAGGAAAGTTCCTTATCATCTCTGAGCCTCAGGAACCTCCTTCACAGCATGGGAATAATGGGGTTGAATTCAATAAGATGACATTGGCCAGAAGTTGGTACTGCACTTGACACATAGTAAGCACTCAATAAATGACAGTTCTAGTATGTTACATCATCCTTGGCACTATTAAGATTTGGGGCCAGATAAGTCTATGTTACGCAGTGCTTCCCAGGTGGCACAGTGGTAAAGAATCTGCCTGCCGATGTAGGATGATGCAGGAGAGGCAAGTTGGTTTCCTGGGTCAGGAAGATCCCCTGAAGAAGGAAATGGCAACCTACCCCATTCTTGCTGGGAGATCCCATGGACAGAGGAACCTGACAGACTACAGTCCATGGTATCACAAAGAGCTGGACACAACTGAGTGACTGAGCACGCACACACGCGAGTCTACGTTATGCAAGGCAGTCCTGTGCACTGTGGGCTGTTTAGTAGCATCCCTGGCCTCCACCCACTGGCTGCTAGTAGCATGACCCATCCCAAGCTCTGACAGCCAAAAATGCCTTCAGGCTTCATCAAATGTCCCCTAGGGACACCAGGCTGAGAACCCAGGCCTGGAGAAGTCCCACTCAGCTTTCCAGGCTCAGCTAAAATAGCCCCTCCTCCATGAAGCTTTCCCTGACCTGCCAAGTAGAATGGCTTTGTACCCCAGATTCCAATACTGGGGTCAGATCCTGGCATCATCACCGATAAGCTGTGTGTCCTTGATCTGGTCACTTCCCTTCTCTAAGCCTCCACCTGCTAACATGGGGATAATATGACCATCATGGCAAGGATGTTGTAAGAAGGAGGTTGTATCAAAAGTGCCTGACACTGTGCTTGGCACACAGTTGGCAGTAGCAATTTTTAAATATCCTTATTTTTTCTGAGGATAAAATTAACATAAGAAACAGAGCTATATAATGTAAAACTTAAAATCCCCTCATAGTCCCACCCCATGGAAAAAGAGGATTTTTTTCTTAAAGATTTATTTACAGTTCTACAGAAATTTTGTCATGTAAACTGTGTGTGTGTGTGTGCGTGTGTTTGCCTTCCCTTTTTTTTCACTGCTGAGCACTGGACCACAGAGCAAAGTGGAGGGAAGGAGCCACCATCTCAGAAGGGTTTGGGGCTTCTCAGTCACTATTACTGAGTCCTAGTCCACTGCCCAAGAATGTGCTAAGCACTTTTCGTGTACTGACTCATTTAATTTTTTTTTCATCTAATGTTTTTCATAACACCCTGTCAAGTGGGTACTGTAATTTACTCTTTTTACAGATAAGGAAACAGAGGCTCAGAGGAATTCAGTGACTTGTTTGGTCACCCAGCTGGTAAACAGCAGGGACAGAATTTGAAGCCTGGCTGAGTGGACCATGCATAGCCTCTGAGCTGCCTCTCAGGGCCGGGTGGCTGTCTCCCCCGCACCCTGCCTGTCTTTGTAGTTCAAGTGTACAGGGTCAGGCTCCGGACACTGTCTGCCCATGCCAGCTGATGCTCCAAGGGCAGGTGCTGAATGTCATCGTACTTGGGCACAGCATCCGGCTCTCTGGCCATCTCAGCTTCCTAACCTCCAGGCAAGGGGTTGGATGCAGTCCCAGCCACCCCCTCCAGGTCTCATGTGACCACTGGAGCCTTTCCCAACGCCTCCTTCATGCCAAGGGAGACAGCAGTGGATCATCCTTGGATGGGAGCCCTGAGAAGTTGGGCATGGGGCTCCAGAGACCCCCGAGGCGGCCACACGGGGAAAGAACAGAGCTGAGGGACTGAATTAAAATCCTGACGCTGGCTTCTTCCAGCTGAGCAGAGGGTGCTGCCTTCTCTGCACCCTCTCCCAACCTCGGAAGTGGAAATCAGAACAAAACATAAAGAGGGAGAGCGAGTTGCTGCCTATCCAGAGACAACTGGTGTGAAGGTACTTTATTTGCTACTATGGACAGCCGGGCTGTCTGAGTCCGGGGGAAGTGGCCTCTGCTATTACTTTTTGCAGGAGAGGGCAGGACTTGTGTGCACAAAGCAGGCTCCACGGGGGCAAGGCTGCCAGTGAGTCAGACCCATGGCCGCAGTTGGCATCTCTACTTCCCTCTTCACAGGTATGTGTGGGCAGCCAGGAAAAGCCCAGTTCATCCGGAACAACTTGGCTGAGCACAGGTCACGGGGCTGAAACTCAGAATGGAAGCTGGGGACCCCAGGATGTTTATTTTCTAGAGAGGAAAGGATCCAGTAGGAAGTGACAAGAGAAACAATGACAACCCTATAAAACATGAGCCAGAGTGTATTGGACTATTGTTACGTGCCAGGTGCTCTTACGGGCCTTGAATCCTCACAGAAACCCTTTTTCTTTTCCCTGCTCCCCGAGTGGGACTAGGATCAGCCCCATTTCACAGGTGAAGACAATGAGGCTGAGAGGCTCAGTAACTTGCCCAAGATCACGCTGCAAGTAGGAGGCATAGCTGGGTCAGACTCTGGTCTGTCTGACTCAGAATTCTTCCCCCTCACCAACACCACCCTAACTGCCTCAGGGAACATCCAAACGAGACCTCAGAAACCATCCGCTTCCATCCTCTCCCCTCTGTGCAAATGGGGAAACTGACTTGCCCAAGTTTGGTCCAGAGCCCAGCTCCCTGGAATCTCAGTCCAGTGCTGTTCTCACAGCATCATTTACTTTCTGGGCCTTGAATTCTGTTTGAACACGGGGGTGGTTGTCAAGGATGTGGAGATGGTGTCCTTCTTGGATTCAGAGATTTAGTCAATTTACTCAGTTGACACTCCTCCGCTGGCTCACTGAAGGCCAGGTCCTGGGCCCAGGAGAGAGCAAGATAAGCTTGGCCCTGCTGTGGTTCTTGGGAGACAGGCCCATAAGCTGCCGGGTCATGTCCTAGGCTCCCGTGGCCACAACTGAGGATTGGCCAGGTTCCCCAGCTGACAACTGGGTCTTGAGAGCAGAGAGAGGAGACACTACAGAGGGAAAAACAACACCCATGGTCCCATGTGCAGAATGCCGGGGGCAGATACCCGTTCTTGTTTCACCCTCACAGCAGCCCTAGGAGACAGGTCTCATTGCCCCATTTTTCACATGAGGAAACTGAGGCTCAGACGTTGTGCCTAAGGCCACGCAACCAGTACGTGTTGCTGAAGCCAGAACTTGGACTCAGATGATGATCTGAGTCAGCCAGGGACAGGCATGAAGGTGAGCCGGCGGTTCATTGTGACTGGAGGGCGAAGAGTGGGAAAGGGGCTTGAATGTGCCACCCCTACCCAAGGAGCGTGGACTTGATCCTGGAGATGCAGGGGAACTAGAAACAGGCTAGAGCAGACGAGGCTGGCCTGGTCAGTGTGCCTTAAGGGGCGGTGTGTGGGTGAGCCTGATGGGCAGCCTGGAAGAGGGGGCACAGTCACGCGGTGCTGCCCTGCCAGAGACCCTGAGGCTCAACGTGGACAGGGCGGGCTCAGAGGCCGAGAAGATGCATCAGGGTTCAGGTCTGACAGAAGAAACAGGAGCATTGGGGGTCTGCAAGTAGAAGAGAGACCTGGGGGAAGGGAGAGAAGAGGCCAGTTCAGTTTGCCCTGTGAAGATCTGGGGCAGCTTTGGGCCAGCGGAGGGAAGAGAAGGCAGGACTGGGTGCGGAGGAGGGGAGGAGTCTTGAGCACCGAGGGGTCTTGAGTACCTATCGTGAGCCACGCCACGCTGGGCCCTTTCAAGGGTCTCATCTCATTTTATCCTCATCACATCCCCCACCAAGTGGCTCTGGTCCTCATTTTATAGATAAGGCTCTGAGAGGGGAAGATGTGATCTACCCAAAGGCATGCAGCCAGGATTTGAAACCAGGTTTTTCTGACACCCAAGTTCATGCTGTCACCGGACAGAATGGTGACACGGGTGAGAGGGTCTCTGAAGATGATGGAGATGGCTTCTGGCAGTTTTGTCCTCTGGGCTGGAGGAGGGACAGCCTTGCAGGAAGGGAGGTCTGGCCTTGGGGGCCTGTGAGCCCTGGCTCTCTGTCCTCCCCCTCAGCTGCTACCCCAGGCCTGGCCTCTCTGTGCACGCAGGAGCCTCAGATTCTCTCAACTGACATATTTGCATAATTGTGTGCTTAGGTCTGCACCAGCCCTGACTCTGCCCCCTCTCCAGCGGCTCTGCCCTCAGGAGGGCATCCCCCCACTCCCCACCCCCATTCCTGTTCTGCCCCAGCAATGATGGGGCCTGCAGAGTCCAGCTCCCCTAGGCTGACCTCCAAGGTCAACTCTACCCCACCCCCTGCTGCCCTCATTCCAGCCAGTCCCACTGGCCTTTCCAGCTTGGGACTCCACCCACATACCTGGCTCCGGCCACCCCCAACTGCCCCTCACTTCCTGCACACACCAGGAGTGCCCCTACCCGACCAGTTCTCTCCACCTGGAATGCTCTGGCCCCACCCTGGAGACTAGAAGGGACCCTGCCCAGTCATCCATCCATCTTTCCAGATCTTTCTGTCAGAAATAAACTCTCTCTAAGAAACTCCCTATTTCACATACAATTATAATTATTGAGATGATAATGACAACTACGAGTGACTGAGCACTTCCTGGGCCTCCAGACAGGTCCTGTATTAAGTCACCTAATCCTCACAACAACCGCAGAGCCGGTGCTGTCATTAGCTGTACTTTATAGACTTGGCAACTGAGGTGGGAGGGAGTCACAAACACAGCCGGGTTCCTAGGTGTTCCCTCCATGTTTATCCTGTTCTCCCTTGCAGTCTACCTGTTTCTATTTCTGCCTCTCCTACACACTGCAAACTCTCAAGGGTAAGGGCTGCCTGCAGCCTCCCAGGCCCCTGGAGTGACTGGCCCAAAGCCTGACCGTGGGTGCCCAGACGTGTTTGCTGTATTGCTGATAGAGGGACCGAGTGGTTTTCAACACGGATTTTGGAGTCACTCAGATCCCCACTCCTGATTCTTACAAGCTCTGTCACCTTTGGCACACTGCCTGACCTCTCTGAGACTCTGTTTCCCCCTCTGAGAGACTGAGGTGACAAAGGCACTAATCTGATGAGGTTGTTGTGAGAAGTAAGTGACACGCTGCCTGTGAAATTCACACCTAGACCACACCACCTCCAGACCCAGTTCTAAGCCTCCAGGAGGGCCCGTGTCCTTCCTCACAGTCAGCTCTATCACTTAGGAGTTTATCAGCAACTTCCTGTTTCCTGTCTGACATCTGCTGGGAGATTTCCCAGTGGGTTCTCTGTCAAGCTGTGTGGCCATGGGCCACTCAGTCCCTTTTTCTTGGACCTCAGTTCCCTGTTCTAGAAATCCAGATGGCTGGACTAGATGGTCCCTGGGGCCCCTTCCCATTCTGGCCATCTGAGGAGGAAAGGAGGGGCCTGACACAGCAAACCAGAGGGACATGGAGAAGTGACCCAGGAACCTCACATGGGACACGGTGGCCTGCCTGCCTCCCAAGCACCCAGTGTATGCCAGGCTCTCCACCGTAAGGAGATATTGTTATCCCCATTTCTCAGATGAGGGACTGGGGCCCAGAGAGGTTAGGGTACCTGCCCAAGATCACACAGCTAGTGGATGACAAAGTTGGTCTCCTAACCCAGGGGGTCAGGTCTGATCCCAGGCCTGGAAGGAGGGAAGGCAGGCTGAGTAACAAAGCCCAGGCTGCCTCCGAGTCCTGCTCTGTGGGTTCTACATTTTGTTTCTCCTAACTTAGCTGTTCCCTCAGGATCTGTAGCCCACCTGAGGAGAGCTGCCTGCCTGGGGACTCTTCCCACCCTTTCAGAGGTGAGCCCTGACCCAGCCGAGCCTCTCCCCAGGGCAGATTCATGATGTAAACTCTGTGCCTGGCCCTCTCCTAGGTACTGAGGGTGTGAAACTCTCTCAGACACAGTCCCTGGCCTAAGAGCCTATACCTCATGGGGAAGACTGACAGGTAACCTTGCTGTTAAGATGCAGCATGTGCCAGATAGTGTGAGGGAAGGCTCTGCACACAGGGGATTGTCTGATGACAGAATGGGAGTTAAGATATGGATTCTCAGTGGAGGTGACGTCTGATCTAGGTCTTCTGAGATAAGCACTAGTCTAACAAGTAGAGAAAACCATGTAGCTGAGCCTTCCAGACAGAGGGAACAGCATGTGTAAAGGCCTGGTGGAGGGCACTGCAAGTTGCTTCATGCATCTATAGCAGCACTGTCCAGTAGAACTTTCTGGAATAATGGAAGTGTCCTGCATCTGCGCCATCTGATACCATAGCCACCAGTCACCTGTGGCTGTTGAGCACTTGAAATGTTCACTCTAGTATAGCTGTTGTTTTTCAGTTGCTCAGTTGTGTTCAGCTCTTTGCAACCTCATGGAATGCAGTACACTAGGCTTCCCTGTCCATCACCAACTCCCAGAGCTTGCTCAAACTCATGTCCATTGAGTTAGTGATGTCATCCAACCATCTCATCTTCTCCTGCCTTCTCCTCCTGCCTTCAATCTTGCCAAGCATCAGGGTCTTTTCCAGTGAATCGGCGCTTCACATCAGGTGGCCAAAGGATTGGAGCGTCAGCATCAGTCCTTCCAATGAATATTCAAGGTTGATTTCCTTTAGGGTTGACTGATTTGATCTCCTTGCTTTCCAAGGGACTCAAGAGTTTTCTCCAGCACCACAGTTCAAAAGCATCAATTCTTTGGCATTCAGCCTTATTTATGGTCCAACTCAGTACAGCTTAGGAACTGAATTTCAATTTTATTTTATTTCATTTGAATTTAAGTAACCATGTGTGACTAGCAGCTACTGCTTTGAATGTTAGGCCTGGATGAAGAGAAAGGGCTGGAGAAGAAATCTGGGGTCAATACTGAAGGGCCTTGAATGCCTCACTCAGACTTGGTGCCCTTTTCTCCAGCGTATTTGTGTGCTCAGTCACTCAGCCGCGTCCAGCTCTTGACAACTCCATGGACTATAGCCAGGTTCCTCTGTCCATGGAATTTTGCAGGCAAGAATACTGGAGTGGGTTGCCATTCCTACTCCAGGAGATCTTATCGACCCAGGGATTGAACCATTGTCTCTTTAGCTCCTGCATTGGCAGATGGATTCTTTACCACGGAGCCACCTAGGATGCCCTCTTCTCCCTAGACAATGTGGAAATCCTGCAGAGGGACCTGGGGAGGAGATGCAGGAACACATCCATCCTGGAGAACTATCATCCCAGCTGCTCTGTGGGGCAGGGAGGAACCTGGAGCCAGGGTCCAGAAAAGAAGTGATAAAACTGAACCAGGGCATAGAGAGGAGAGGACAGATTCTAGGGCAAGCCTGATGACTGATTGGATTGGTGACTGGGCCATGTCAAGGGTGACTCCTAGATTTCTGGCTTGGGTAGCAGCAGGGGTAGGGGGTGTTCCCTGCACAGAGATGGGGAACATGAGAGGAAGGGCAGTTTTGGGGTGCCATATCACTATTCCAGCTTTCACTGTGATGTAAATGTCTCTGTCCCTGTCTCCCACCGACCCACCCAGCCCATCTACACACCTCCTGAGGCTTCATGGGTTTGGACTCGCCCCCATCCTTCTCCCTGTCACTGACACGGCAGCATGTGAGGCCCACAGAGGCCTCACTCAGCACATGTTTGTGGAATGGACGAATGAGTGTTCCATTGCTCCTGGGATCCTGTTGTTCCCTGACCCTGAAAGCAGAGAGGAATTTGGCCATGTCCCTGGTGTGCCCTGAGCAATGTGAAGAACGTGGCCTCCAGGGCAGTTTTCTCAGGGAATCTGAAGAACCGCCTGAGTGGTTGGGTCTATGAGGGCCACCAAGGGAGAGAGTTGTAGCATTTGGTCCATCTCCTCAAACTCTGCATCTCAAGCAGACTGTCCCAAGCTGGGCAGACCCGAGGCCGTCAGGGAGGAGCAGTCATTCTCTATTCTTCGGTGACCGTGATCTGTCTATTTCAGTGGCTCAGATGCATGAGAAGCTATTCCTAATAGCTGCCCTAATAGAGAGCTGCCCAAAGTAACTGAAATTAGATGAGGGTGTATTTCTCTTCCACGTAAAACAGGTCTATAGGAAAGGAGCCCAGGCAATGGTCTGCCAGGGCCAACTTGCCCCAGTTACTGAGAACTAACTGTGCAAATCTTGTCTCAGCTCTGCGTCTGATGACCTCACTTGGAGAGCTTGAAATTGGCTTTGAGGGAGTCTTTACACCATGGAAATTGGCCAGCACTACAAACTGAGGCCATTTATCTTTTTTTCCAGAGGGCAAACTTCCTAGCACATCACTGAGTGCAGTAATGGTGTGGCTACCCCATCAGGGACCCAGGCTGCTGCTTCTTTCTGTTTCACAGGTTTCGGCCTGTCATATCCATCTTTCTGGTTGCCTTGTGGCCTGAGATAGTACTAGAGTTCCAGTCTTTATATCTGTGAAAGCTCTCTACTCCCATAAAACTAGCTATTCCGAGTTTCCTATCTAACTTGGATATTCAAGGCTGGGTCCTCTTCATCCTTCACCTGTCATCTGAGGTGTGCTCTCCATAGAGAAGCCTTCTCTGACACCCTACTGAATTCATCACCCATCCTACATGGCTTTATTTTCTCTAGAGCACAGACCATATGTGCATGCTAAGCTGCTTCAGTCATGCCTGACTCTTTGTGACCCTATGGACCATAGCCCGCCTGGCTCCTCTGTCCATGTCATAGAACATAATGGATAACTATCTGAAGGCTTCCCTGGTGGCTCAGTGGTAAATAATCTGCCTACCAATGCAGGAGATTCAGGTTCAATTCCTGGGTCAGGAAGATCCCCTGGAGAAGAAAATGGCAACCCACTTCAGTATTCCTGCCTGGGAAAACCCATGGACAGAGGAGCTTGGAGGGCTACAGTCCATGGGGTCACAAAAGAGTCAGACATGACTTAATAACTAAACAACAATATTATCTGTCTTCCCCTCTAGACTGGAAGATCCCTATCAGTAGGGACTATGTCTGTCTGGTTCCCTGCTGTGTCCCCAATGCCTCACACTGCCTTGTACATCATCAGTTCAGTTCAGTTCAGTCGCTCAGTCGTGTCCGACTCTCTGCGACCCCATGAATCACAGCACGCCAGGCCTCCCTGTCCATCACCAACTCCCGGAGTACACTCAAACTCATGTCCACAGAGTCGGTGATGCCATCCAGCCATCTCATTCTCCGTCATCCCCTTCTCCTCCTGCCCCCAACCTTTCCCAGCATCAGAGTCTTTTCCAGTGAGTCAACTCGTCGCATGCAGTTTCAGCTTTAGCATCAGTCCCTCCAATGAACATCCAGGACTGATCTCCTTTAGAATGGACTGGTTGGATCTCCTTGCAGTATAAGGGACTCATAATTGTGCAATAAATATTTGTTGAGTGAATAAGGGATAGTAAGCACAGATCATTTTGTTTTCTACATGCTTCCCTTAACATGTCATTGTGACCATTTTCTCACGTTGCTATCTAGCCTGTAAAATTAGTTGGATTAGATGTTTTCAAGAGCTCTCCCTGCTCTGACGAGACAGGTGAACAGGAGGTGGGGGTGAACAGGTAAGTCAGCTCCCTGGCACCACTCACACCCCAGGCTGACTAGAGAGCCCAGGCCAGAGGCTGTTTCCATAGAGATTCACTCCCAAAGAAAACTTCTTGGAGTCCCATTTCAATGCCAGACCATTGATGGGTGCAGGGGAGATAGAAAATGGTAGGGTAGGCCTGCCTTGCATGGGGATGGATGAAGGACAGCCAGAACAACCAGCTGTGATACTATGGACTAAATGTCCAGAAGTACTGGGAGCCAGGGCTTCCCAGGTGGCGCTAGTGGTGAAGAACCCACCTGCCAATGCAGGTAGACATAAGAGACACAAGTTCGATCCTTGGGTCGGGAAGATCCCCTGGAGGAGGGCATGGCAACCCACTCCAGTATTCTTGCCTGGAGAATCCCATGGACAGAGGAGCCTGACAGGCTGCAGTCCATAGGGTCGCACAAGAGTAGGACATGACTGAAGCGACTTGGCACGCACACACTCACTGGGAACCATCCATCTCTATGCCCCATTCATTCATTTGACAAATAATTATTGAGGCCCTACTGTGTGATGGGCACTATTCTCAGCACTGGGGATAGAACAGTGAACATGTCCGTCAAGATTCTTGCCCTCCTAAAACTCATATTCCAGTGGAGGAGAGGAACAGTAAACACACTGTCAGATAAATAAGCAAGGTCATGGAGACCATGAAACAGGATGTGATGGAGGGTGGAAGGGATGCCACTGTGCATGGGCTGGTGAGGCAAGACCTCTCAGAGGAGGCAGCATCTGAGTTGTTACGTTAATGCTATAGAGGAATGGGCGGTGGGCAGTGGGTGTGGATCTGAGAGTGAAGTGCACCAGGGAGAGGAAGCCGCAAGTGCAGTCACAGGGCTGGAACAGGAAGAAGACCGCTATGGCTGGCTGGGATTGATGGGGGCAGGATGGTGGAGACAGCGGTGGGACGAGCATGAGGGCACTGAGACACTTGCTTCACGCACAAAGCTGAAGCAGATGCCCCAAAACTCAGTAATCAAGATGAATAATTCTTAATGAAATTTTTAAAAATCAAAATTAATGCCCCCAAAACTGCATGAACAAAATATCAGATTTGTAAATAGAGACAAGATGACTAGCCATGTCTTACTGAGCCATATTGGAACCAGAGGCAAAGGAAAAATTAGTCATAATGATCCTGTCCTTTAAAATTTTGACATGTTGTCTTTCATGGATTTTTGTTGTTGTTCATTACTGAAGAAAATTTGTCACCTGGTGTCATGATCATGGTCTCCAGAACTAGACTTTCTGAATTCCAATTCTGGCACTACCCTTCCATGCTTAGCTGTAAGTTTGGGGGCCAGTTTCTTGGCCTCTCTGTACCAGTTTCTCCATTGGAGAATGGAGATAATAACAATGCCTACTTCAGGCTTATTGGGAGGATTAGATGACCCCATACAAGCTAAGGTCTGAGGACAGTGCCTAGCCCACTGGAAATGCTCTGAGGATGTGTGGAGTTAGTCACAGCCCTGGACAGTGGTACGGCCTTGGTTCCTGCCAGAGGATTCTAAGCAAGGAGTCTTGACCAGCACATCAGGGTGTCGGAAAGTATGTGGAGGTGGATTGCAGGCTTGGGAACCAGAAGCTCCTAGGATGGCCCAAGTGGAGGCTGTTGCAAAACTCCGGATGAAAGATGGGCACAGACTCTAGAGATACTTGGGAGACAGACTCTACAGGACTTCGTAGTTGTTGAACTGTGACGGGAGGAGGGTGCTGGGGCAAGAGAGGCACGGGGCCAGGATAGCTTCCAGTGCCCGCAGCAGTCAGGCCTGGGCTCTGCATCACCGTCACCAGGAAATACCGGGCTGGCTCTGGCCTGCTCCGCCATTCCTGTCTTGTCTGTGTTCCAGAGGGAGCTGAAGGAGCAGCTTCAGGCCCTTCAGGACAGTGAGCGGGAACACACGGAAGCGCTGCAGCTGCTCAAGCGACAGCTGGCAGAGACCAAGGTGAGCCCGGCCTGGAGGTGGGGGCGAGGCTGGCTGAGGTGGGGCGGGGCTTCGTGGGGGCGGGGCCAGTTGGGCACTTGAAGGGCGGGGAATCGAGCCCGCTGCGGGCGGGGCTTCGAGGTCCCAAGCTCCAGGTGAGAGGGGTGGGCCGTGCGGACGCGGCGGAGGCTGGGGCTTCTGCGAAGGTAAAGGGCAGGGACCTTCTCCCAGATGACGGAAGGAAAGGATTTGGGCTGGTTCCCGGGGTTAAGGATAGGATCCTCGCTCCCTGCTTTGGGTGAAATTTGAGGTGGGATCAGGGACCCTCTAGGAAAACCCTGACGTCCTACGGGACTGGAAGAAGGTACCTAGTCTCTTTTTCCTCTCCTGTTATTAAACACATCCATTTTCAGAGTTAGCAATCCCTCCAAGTCCTCCCGATGATTTGTGGCTCAGTCCTGGTATAATCTCCTCTCTGAAACTCAGACCGTGAAGATATAAAGAGTAGGGGAAAAGAAAAGTCCTTTTCCTTGACCTGAGAGGAAGGCTGTGGGTTCTCATCCAGGCACTCCATGCTGTGTGACTTTGGGTAAACTCTATACTTTTCTGCACTCTTAATCTTCCCATCTGTGCAGCAGAGACTCTGCCATGCTCTGTCCAACCATGCTGTTCTAAATCCTAGCACACTTCCAAGGGGCTCCTTCCAAGTCCTCCACAGATATCTCTCTAACTGAGCAAGGCTTGCTTTGCTCTCTGCTGTCCTTCTGGGACCACGCACCAGGGACCTAGACCTGGCTGCTAAGCTCTTGGGTGATTTCATTGTCCTGGTAGCTCAGTGGTAAAGAACCCGCCTGCCAGTGCAGGAGACGAAAGAGACGTGGATTCAATCCCTGGGTCGGGAAGATCCCCTGGAGGAGGGCATGGTAACCCACTCCAGTGTCCTTGCCTGGAGAACCCCATGGACAGAGGAGTCTGGCAGGCTACAGTCCATGGAGTCGCAGAGTCGGACACGACTGAAGTGACTTAGCACACACAGCACAGCACTCCATTTGCAGAGATGCCACTGCCAGCAGTAGCTGGAGGCGAGCCTTAGGAATGTTCTGGGCCTCCAGAGGTCACTGGAGAGGCCATTGGAGATCCAGACTTGTGCCCCATCTTGGCTGCCAACCCACCGTGGGGTCTCAGGGAGGTCATGACAGACATTTCTTCAGAGAACATTCTGTCCAGCCTCCAGACAGTACCCTCAGTGGGCAACAGATGAGAAACAGACCCAGAACTCTGGCATCTTTGCTTCTCACAGCCTCAGTTTCCCCACCTGTGTGGGGATCCGTACCTCTCAGGTGGAGAGAAGCAAATGGAAGCCTCTGTCTGGGTGAGAGGGGAATATTATGGTCTATTTTTCTCCCCAGCATTCTGTTCTTCTCTCCAACCACCCCCCCCACCATTGTTTTTCTCCACTGACCTCTTCCTCCCCTGCCTTCCTGTCCATCTGTCTACCTCTGGGGGGTCCTGTGGGGCCACCTTCCCCTCCAGTTCCCCCAGCCTTGCTTCCTGTCTGGACTGGGGTGTTTATACAAGAAATGCCTATGGATGCTTTGGAGGTCATATTTCACCTGGTGCCTGACTCGGCTCAGCTTTCTTGCGGCGCCTGCCCCTCCAGTGGCCCGGCTTGAGGGCCCGTCTGATCTCCCTCCCTGGGCCCAATGTTTTCCTTGGTCGGCCCTGACCAAGTGACGCATTCTTGGCAGGGTATTTTTCTGAAACAGCCCCAGCTCCTCCAAGCCCCAGTGTGTTCCCAGGGATGTGGTGGGCTGAGGTGGGGGCTACTTTCCCAGTCGAGGCACTGAAGGGATTGGGGGTGGGGTGGGCCTGGCTCTGTCCTAGAAAAAAACTAGAGTAAATGGGGCACACCAGTTTAGCTGAATCTTTCTCTGTGCTGGGAATTGTGTTCCCCACCCATTATCCTGCTGAACTGCACAGAACATCACCTCCATGACCACAGGATTCCCCAGAACCTATACACTGTCTGGCACAAAATAAATCAGTTCAGTTCAGTCACTCAGTCATGTCCGACTCTGTGACTCCATGGACTGCAACACGCCAGGCTTCTCTGTCCATCACCAACTCCCGGAGCTTGCTCAGACTCATGTCCATTGAGTCAGTGACGCCATCCAATCATCTCATCCTCTGTCATCCCCTTCTCCTGCCTTCAATCTCCTCCTGCCACAATTGTGCCTTCAATTGTGCCTGCTGCCACAACGATAAATAGTTGTGGAACAAATGAGTGAGAAAAAAACACACCTTTTGAAGAAGGAATTGTTGTCTCCATTTTATTAGCAAGGAGACTGAGGCCTGGAGAGATTGTGGGACATGCCTGAGGCCCCATGGCTAGTAAGTAGCTAATTGACAGCTTACTGTCTTATTCTGTCAGATCATAGGGCATATTCCAGCCTCACGCTGGGTTGTCCTCAGCAAGATCTCTGTCTCTGTGGTCTGCAAGCTGGAGAGGCCTAGAGAACCCATCAGGGACATACTTGGGCCTCCTGGGGTGGCTGTCACTCTGATGTTTCACTTCTGAGCTCCCTCTCCCAGCTTCTTTCTCTCCTCTTGTGTTGGAGACACTTGGCCCCTACCAAGAAAGATGATGGAGTCTGCACCCACCTCTGCAGATCAGTCTTGGGCCAGACCCTTCCTTCCTTCACCATTCAAGCATGTTCTGACCATCAACCTTGTGCCAGGCCCTGGGATAGGCACAAGGAGTGGAGAGTTAAGAAAGATGTCATTCCTCCCCAGGAGGGGTTCGTTCACTAGCTGGAGAACCACATAAAATGTGGGACAGCCTATTAAGAATATTTACAAAATGCTGTGGGAACATTTAGCCTTTTTAACTGGCTGCAAAAGTTAGGGAAGGTATCACAGAGAAGGGAGCTTTTGGTCTGGGTCTCACAGGATGAGTAGGAGTTTGCCAGTTGAATAAAGCATTTGCTGGGGGAGGGGTCCTGCTGCGTGAGGCTAAGCTCTAGGTGGGTAGGCTTACAGGGCAATGGCACTAGAGTGGTAAGCTGTGATTAGAGTGAGGACTTTGAATTCCAGACTAAGGAATTTAGCGCCATACTAAATCAAGGCGCCAAGAGATGTTCCTGAATACAAGACTGACTGTGACCCAGTTTGCACTTTAAAAGGATCACTCTGGCAGCAAGTTTGTTGGCAAAGATTAGGTATAGTTGACACGTTAAACCAGTGAGTTGGTGGAACCCAGGGGCATGCGTGGAGGAGGCAGGTGGAAAGATGAATGTGGCACTCAGGAGACATGTAAGGCCTTCAAGATGGATGGATCTGAAAAGCAGCCTCAGAGTAGCAGGAATTGAAGACGAGGGAGGGCATGTCATGTATGAACAAAAGGAGCCAGGACTGGATGAGTCCTCAGGAACAGGGATGGCAGGGAGGGAGAAGCCACAGAGGTGGGAGGCAAACCATAATTCTCGACTGGTAGAGGCTGGCCCTTGGGCCAAATGCTGCTGCAGACTGGCTGAGGAGGAGCCAGAAGGGCTGGCCATGAGATTTAGGGTTCTTTGGAGGCAGCAGCAAATGGTCCAGGGCGGGCAGGCCCCATCTTACCCACCATGACCTGCCGCTGCAGAAACCTCGCCTTCCCTGGGTGAGGGGGTTCCAAGAGGCCACAGGCAGCCTGGCCCTTCATCCCCAGCCTCTCCCTTCACCACCCCCTTTGTCTGCCTGGCGAGCTGGGTGGGCATGCGCAGGGAGGCTGGCCCACTGCCAGCAGCTCTTCCTGCCGGCCCACAGCCACGACCGGGAGAGAACAGGCCCTAATTGAGCCTTTGTGGAGCTTCCCACAGAGCCCTGGGCACTGAACACAGCGGGGTCTCTGACTCTGTGAACTCCCAGTCAGAATCCCACAAAGTCAAATTGCAGAGGCAGGCCCCACATGCTGCTGCCGCTGAGCAGAACTTTTGTACCCTGTGTCATCCTGCCTCTTGCTGTCCCCTCGGCCCGTCCCCCCCTCCACCCCCAACTGACATCCTGCTCAACCTTCAGGGCCCAGCTCAGCAGCCATCTCTCCATGGAGACTTCTGGGATGTGCCTGTTCCAGTGTTTAAATAGCCAGGCTCTGGGGCTGCACCTCAAACAGCGTCATACATTTTGTGAACCTCCCCTCACTTATCGTAGCCCTGCAATGTTACCCTCTTCCCAGATAAGAAACTAAGGTTCAGAGATATCAGGTTCAGAGATATCAGGCGACTAAAGTTGCCACAGCGGGAGACCCAGGTCCCTTGGGCACCAAAGCTATGCCTTTTACTACTTGACCCCCTCTTGGGCCTGGCAGTGCCCTTGGGGACAGAGAATCAATCAAGTCCATGCTTGTCTTTCTGTGACAATGGCTTTAACCCCCAACTCTTGTTCCCTGGCAAGAGGATCTGGGGGTGGTGGGACAGGGTGAGTGACCCCCAAATTTGCCCAGTACGTTGCCATTTATAAAGTGCTCAGACATCTATGATCTCCTTGGCATCTTTGCTTAGGCTGCGTGAGTGATGTTTTTTAAAAAATAAAAATGTCACTGTCTCCTAGACTGAGCTCAACATCTGCTCCCTGCCCATCCCCCGACATCCCTGGCCCGCTTCCTCATCCCTCCGGTCCCCAAGCCAGAAATCTGGACATCATCCCCACACCTGTCTCTCTTTCACCCCTACAGCCAGTCAGTTGGTCACCAGGGCCACTGAGGCTCCCCCTACAGATGTCTTTCAAGCCATGTCCGTCTGCTGTTCCTCTAGCTCAAGCCTCATTGTCTCGCCTGGACCACTTCATTTGTTTCCGAAGGGAGACTGTTTGTTGTCCCTGATCAGGCCAGTTCTCTTCTGCCTCCGTGCCTTTTGCCATTTCCCCACTGAATGCACATTTCCCGGCCTTTCCTCTCTGCGTGCCAAGACCCTCGGTTTCCTCCTCTCACACAGGGATCACCCCATGCATTCTCCCTGACTAACCCCTGATGACTGTGTTCACAGTCTTCCACCAAAAGCCTGCGGACCACCATCGGGGAGGTGTTCGAGCGGCTGCACCGGCTGCTGCGGGAGCGGCAGAAGGCCATGCTGGAGGAGCTGGAGGCAGACACGGCTCGCACCCTAACCGACATCGAGCAGAAAGTCCAGCGCTACAGCCAGCAGCTGCGCAAGGTGCAGGAGGGGGCACAGATCCTGCAAGAGCGGCTGGCCGAGACCGACCGGCATACCTTCCTGGCCGGCATGGCCTCACTCTCCGAGCGGTGAGTACCTGCCTGCCCCGGCGTCTTCTCCAGATGGGTCACCCCTCCCTGGCCCCTGTAGGATGGAGGGAATGGAGGCAGATGGGGGTGGTTAGCAAAGAAATCATTCATTAAAATCTCCATCAAACACACAGGACATCTGCTCTGTGCCATAGCCTGGGGTGAAGGCTTTGTGTTCGCACGCTATTTTATACATAATATTTATAATCCTATAGGATATTACTTGTTTTGCATAATTATATTTTATACTATTTATTATAATATATAATTTTTATAAGCCTACTAGCCCCTTGGAGGTCATTAGCACTGTCATCCCTATTTCACACATGTAGAAACTGAGGCACAGAGAAACTGGAGCAACTGGCAAAAGCCCTTCATCTAGTACATGGGGGAGCCAGGATTCAAGCCCAGGCCTCTTTGGTTCCATAGCTACCTTTAATAATAATACCTGAGACTTCCCTGGTGGTCCAGTGGTAAAAACTCCTTGTTCCCACTGCAGGTGGCATAGATTTGATCCCTGGCTGGGGAACTAAGATCCTGCATGCTGCGTAGTGTGCCCTCCCCCAAATAACAAATAAACAAAACTTGAAAATAAAAATAATAACACTTAATTATTGATTTTCCCTTGTGGCTCAGCTGGTAAAGAATCCACCTGAAATGCTGGAGACCTGGGTTCGATCCCTGGGTTGGGAAGATCCCCTACAGAAGGAAATGGCAACCCACTGGAGAATTCCATAGACTATATAGTCTATGGGGTTGCAAAGAGTCAGACATGACTGAATGACCTTGACTGTTACTTTCAATGACCAGTACTGATAGCTGATGTCATGTATTGTGTTGATCATGAGGCACACACCGTGCTAAGCGTTTTACATGCATTAAGCAGCACAGTGTTCACAAGCCTAGGGGGCAGGTGTTATCATAGTTCCCATTTTAAAGATGAAGAAACTGAGGGTGATAGCTAGAGAATTAGGAAGTGGTAGAAGCAAGCACTTGAGTCTGGGTATGGAAGACTTCCCACGCATGGCCTCTCCCTATGCCAGCAACCCTAAAGGGGCTGGGACGGGAATCTAGCCCCCAATGTGGTCTGCTCTCTTGCTCTCTTTCCAGGCTCAAAGGGAAAATCCACGAGACCAACCTAACCTATGAAGACTTCCCAACCTCCAAGTACACAGGCCCCCTGCAGTACACCATCTGGAAGTCCCTGTTCCAAGACATCCACCCAGGTAAGGCCCTTCCTGCCACTCACCCGAGGGCCCAGGAAGAGGCAAGGATCGCCACAGGTCGGAGCTAGATGGGCCGCTGCCCAGTCCAGCCCCCTGCTCTACACACAGCATGGGGGCAGGGAAGAGGGATGGGAAGGGTGCCTCATGAGCGCCTACTATGTTCCGGGGCCTGTACTGGGCACCTGCAGTAGCTCAACCAAGGGGATCTTTATATTGATACAACTCTAGGAGGTTGGTTCTACTAGTGTGCCCATTATCCAGATGAAGAGACTGAGGCTCGGGCTGTTCACTCATTCACTCTATGAGTGCAGAAGAGATCAAGCACCTACCTCACACCAGGCACTATTCTAGGTACTGAAGATAAAGCAGTGAACGAAACAGGCAAAACTTCCTACCCTCATGCATCTCAGTCATGTAATAGGGTGTGAGAGAGAAAGAAAACAAAATTAAATAAGTAAAATACGTAGTTTATTCAGTCAGTTCAGTTCAGTCGCTCAGTCGTGTCCGACTCTCCGGGACCCCATGAATCACAGCACGCCAGGCCTCCCTGTCCATCACCAACTCCCGGAGTTCACTCAAACTCATGTCCACAGAGTCGGTGATGCCATCCAGCCATCTCATTCTCCGTCGTCCCCTTCTCCTCCCGCCCCCAACCTTTCCCAGCATCAGAGTCTTTTCCAGTGAGTCAACTCGTCACAAGAGGTGGCCAAAGTATTGCAGTTTCAGCTTTAGCATCAGTCCTTCCAATAGTGATAAAAGATAAGGAAGGGGGCTAACAGCTGTTGAGGTAGGATAAAGCGTTTAGTAGTGGATAGTCAGAAGACCTCCTGGAGAAGGAGGGAGTAAAGACCTGAAGGAAGAAGAAGAGTGAGCCATGTAGCTACCCTGGGAAGAGTGCTCCTGGCAGTGGGAATAGCAAGTGCAAAGGCTGCGGGGCAGGAGCAAGACGGCCATGTTCAGGGAAGAGCAAGGAGACCGGTGTGGCTGGAGTGGAATGGGGGAGAAGGAGAGTGGAGGCAGCAGCAGGCAGACCATGAGGGCCTGGGGGCCCAGGTGAAAACTTTCTATGTCGTGCTGAGTGAGATGGGAGCCATTGGAGGGTTTGGGACAGTAACATAAAGTAATGTGAGTTTTTAAAGTATTCCTCGGGCCGCTGAGTTGAGACTAGACTGCAAGGAGTAAAGGGTAGAGGTCAGGAGCCTATTGCAGTAAGCCAGGTGAGAGGTGACGCTGGCCTGAAGCCGGGTGATAGCAGTGCTCATGGTGAGACGTGGTTGGACTTAGGATCCATACTGAACAGAAAGTCAGCAGGATTTTCTAACGCATTAGATCTCAGATGTGAGAAAGAAAAAACTAAAAAAACCATAAGGAAGACTACAACGATTTTGGCTGCGGTGACTGGGAAGATGGAGTCGTAAGCATGTGGGGTTCGGGATGCCTATTAGATGTCTCAGAGCAGAGGTGGAGAAGGCAGTGGAAATGACACGCATGCAGTTCAGGAGGAGGGTCTGGGCCAGTGGCGTCCGCGTGTGGACGGTACCAAATGAGCCAGGATGAGATCACCTAGGAGGTGAGTTGCGGGTAGGGAGAAAAGAGAGAGGACCATGCTAACAGTTGGAGCCCTGGGGCCCTCCTAGAAGTCAAGGACAGGAAGGGGACCCAGTCAAGGAAACCGAGAAGGAATAGCCAGAGGATAGGAGGAAGACCTGGCCCATCCTGGAAGCCAGGTGGAGAAAGTGTTTCGAGGAGGGGGAGTGGCTGGTGGTGGCCAGGCTGCAACGCCAAGCATGGGAGGATCAGCACTGACTGTTCTCTTGGTCTCGATGGCCTTGACAGGGGCCGCTCTGGTGGAGCGATGGAGGCAAATCCTGATTGGAGGCCATCCAAGAGAGGAAGTGGAGACAGTGCTTTCAAAGAGTTTTATTGATGGGAAGGAGAGAGAGTGTGGCGGGAGCTGTTTGTTTAAGATAGAAGAAATGATAGCCTGTTTGGGGGGGGGGGAGGGGGGCTTCCCTGGTGGCTTAGCTGGTAAAGAATCCACCTGCAAAGCAGCAGACCCTGGTTCGACTCCTGGGTTGGAAAGATCTCCTGGAGGAGGGCATGGCAACCTACTCCAGTATTCTTACCTGGAGAATCCCCATGGACAGAGGAGCCTAGCAGTCTATAGTCCATGGGGTCGCAAAGAGTCAGACATGACTGAGCAACTCAGCACAGCGCATGGGGTCAGTGGGCCACAGAAAAGATGCAATAGAACAAGGAAGAATTGAGGCGGAATGAGAGAGAGTTGCTGGAGTGCTGTCGGGTGTGGGGTCCACCCCAGCCTCTGCTGGGAGTCTGGAGAAGGTATAACACATGGATGCTGAAGCAGAGGGGCAGGTGGTGAGAACTTGTGGGAATTCTGTTCTGATAGCTTTGCCTTTTCCAGTAAGGCAGGAAGCAAGGTCATCCGCTGGGATGAGAATGGGCCAGAGAAGGTGTTGAGAGGTTGGCTGAGAGGGGAGAAAGTCTGAAATGGATTTCTAGTAGAGTCAATAGACCCTGGGGCTCTGAGATCAACACCTTCCCAACATTACACAACCCACCAGGGCATCAGGGTCGAACCTATTGGCATCAGGGACCCTTCTGTGTTGAGTCAGGCGCAATGTCCTATAGAGAGGAGACACGGATGTAGAGGGGACTAGTCCCTAAGAGATAGACACTATTATTATTTTTTAGATGAGGAAACTGAGGCACAGAACTGTTAGGAACTGGTCATGGTCATAACCTGGATTAATGGTACAACCAGGATTTGAACCAGATCCATCAGACCCAAAGGGGGTGCCCTTCCCTACTAAGCCTACCAGGCATTCTCTGGCCTCATATCACCAACCCAGGAAGGCTGCTGGGGAGGCTGAGGCTCAGAGAGGCTCACCGATTTTCCCAGGTCACACAGCGATCAGAGTTCTTTGCACCTGTCTGGATTCATTCTTTCATTCTACAAACATTGAAAGTCCTTTGAGGCACGTTCAGGAGAGACAGATGGGACAACAGATCCTGATAGTCCATGGGAAAAGAGCCATGATGAGGGACTTACACAGGGCCATGGGAGCCCAAGAGGCAACAGGAAGCTCTGGGTGGGTCAGGGAAGGAGCCAGGGGAACACTGAGCAGATGGTGTTTGCACTGAGCACTGAAAACTGAAGGCTTTCCCACTCAGGGAGGATGTGGCCTAGAGGTGTCCCCAGACAATCCCTGGCATTGAGAACGATATACGCAAAGCATCCCAGGATGCTCACGATTGGCCTCCAGGATGCAGAAGGACTGAGGACAATCACTGAGGGTGTGCCTACTGGACAGGGATGGGGCTCCCCTCTAGGTGACTGAGGGCTGCCTCTCATGCATCATGACCGATTTCACAAAGATGAAGGATAGTTCCTAGTACCCTTTAGTCTGGATCTGTGCCCTCGTTGACAAAGGGGGCAGTAGTTGGGGGAAGGGCCCATTTTCCAGCCGACTGGGTAGGGCTCTGGACTATCCTCCTGGGGTGGGGGTGGGGGGGGTTCTGTGTGCTCCCAGCCTTGGAGGGACCTTCACAGTGGGACCCAGCAGGGTGAGGGCCACACATGGGTGAAGCGGCATAATTCAAGGAAGCAAGAAGCCCAGCCAAGGGTCCTGACCCCTCCCCTGACCCAGGGAAGCCCCTCAGGCAGATGGTCTCAGGAGATAGTTTATCTCAGCTGCCACCTGCCCCACCCTCCTCACAGCTCAGGGAGGCAATCCAGGCAGTTAAACTTTATATATCAAGGCACTGTGAGATCTGGGCCCTGCCAGTCTCTCCTTCTCCCTCTACATCACACCCAGACACACGGAACCATCTTCAGGTCTCACATGAAGCATATGCCCTCTCCTGCACACTTTTCTCACTTTTGCACAAGCAGTTCCCTTTACCTAAAACCCTCGACACAAACCTCAGTCTTTGAGAACTAACTCCTCCTCTCTTTCACATCTTAGTTTATAAACACCTCCTCTGAAATGCCTTCCTGGATTTCTCCAAGTAGCCCTGGGCTTTCCTGGTCTTGCTGTCTAATTAACGTCTGCATGGCTGTCTCTCTCACTAGACTGTGAGCTCTGAGAGGTCAGGGGCTGAGTCTGATTCATCACTCTACATCCCCAGCAGCCAGTGCAGTAAATGTTTGTGGATGATTGAATAAAGAAATGAATGAGTCCTGGTCTCAGTTCTGCTACTAGAATAGCCTGGTATTAAGGAGGTGCTCAGTGATTATTTGTTAAATGAAGGCACTTGCTGCACATCCTTGGACAAGTCCCTTCCTCCCTCCAAGCCTCTGTCTCTTCCTCTATTATAGGGATACTAGTGTTCCCTTCTTGACTCCCGGACAAGAGAGCAAACGGATGTGGGAATTTGCTGATTGCCCCAGGGCAGGCTTTCTCAGCCTCAGAACTATTGACATTTGAGGCTGGATAATTCCTTGTCTTGGGAGCTGTCCTGTCCAATGTATGATGTTTAACAGCATCCCTGGTCTCTACCCAACTAGATGCTACACACACATACACACCCAGATGTGACAACCAAATATATCTCATTCATTGTCCAATGCCCCTATGAGGCAGATCCACCCCAGTTAAGAATGACTTCTCCAGAGAAAGCAGCCTGTAGGAGAGGGGCTGAGGGAGCCCCAGTGTGTGCTCTGAACATCCTGCCAAGGCTAGCAGCCCCTGGGGGTTCAGAGAACAGTGACCTGGTTAGCTGGACCGCTTCCTTTGTCTGTAGGGCCTGTGAAGTCACTCTGGCTCTTCTGCCAAAACCAAGGCTCTTTATGTCTAGATGGGAGGGGCAGGCGCCTCCAGGGACCTAGCCCTGGATTCCAGCAGCTTCCTGCCTACCCGCCTTCCAGTTCAGGCTTCCTACTAGGTCACCAGAGAATTTTATCTAGCACCTGTCACTCCCCTGCTCTGGAACCTCGACTCTCCACCTCCACCCACACCCTTGCTCCACACCTCAGCTGACACTGGAAACCCTCCTCCAACTGTCTGGCCTGACTGCCCCATCTCCCGGGCACCAACTTCCTCCCCACCCAGGACAAGTGGCCATTGTCCAGAGGACACCAGACACTGCTTCCTTTGCTCCTGCCACCTCCCCCTGCTTATCTGAATCCAATCATTTGGGTTCCAGCATATTCACTGTCAAGCTGTGTGACCCAGGGCAGATCTCCACCCTGTCTGAGCCTGTTTCCTCATCTTCGAAACAGATGGTGGAAGGTGTGATTTATGCCCAGGGTAGGTAGGAGAATTAAATAAGATTATTTATTTGTGATAATAATCCTGGAACTTATTAAATGCATGATATCTATTTCGTATGATTATCATGAATCATCAGTCTTGCTGAACAGGCTTTCTGGGGCCACATAAAGGAAAGAACGTGGGTGAAAAGACATTAGCTCAAGTTCCGGTTCCACATCCACACCAAGTGGCAAATTAAGCAAGGCCCTTAATTCAGAGAAATCTCCTTGGAACCTCAGTTTCCTCTTCTGAAAAATGGGTACAGCAATTTGTGCTACTGGGGCTGCTGGGGTGGTCTCATAAGCTAGAGAATGTGAAAGTGAGTTTTTTTTAATGCCCCACTGGGTGCAGCTGAGCCTGAGTAGGCATGAGGAATCAGACTTTTTAAAGGCATGACCAGAGGAAAGAACCGATGGTATTTCTGTCAGGCCTCAAAGTTGTTGTCCTTGAGAATAAGGAGGCACAAATGACTTGTTGCCCAGTCTTTGGAGCTGCTGGACTTTGAAGTTTCTCTGTTGCTTGGGTCGCTGCAGTATATGGTTGATGGTGGCCAGGAGACAGATCCTGGGCCCACTGCAGTCCACACTCCTTCCTGAATGCCTTTTGACCTTGGGGTCTCTGTTCAGTTCAGTCCCTCAGTCTTTGCAACCCCATGGACTGCAGCACGCCAGGCTTCCCTGTCCATCACCAACTCCCAGAGCTCGCTCAAACTTCTGTCCATCGAGTCAGTGATGCCATCCTACCATCTCATCCTCTGTCATCCCCTTCTCCTGCATTCAATCTTTCCCAGCATCAGGGTCTTTTCCAATGAGTCAGTTCTTCGGATCAGGTAGCCAGAGTATTGGAGCTTCAGATCAGCATCAGTCCTTCCAATGAATATTCAGGACTAATTTCCTTTAGGATGGACTGGTTGGATCTCCTTGCAGTCCAAGGGACTCTCAAGAGTCTTCTCCAACACCACAGTTCAAAAGCATCAATTCTTCGGTGCTCAGCTTTCTTTATACTCCAACTCTCACATCCATACATGACTACTGGAAAAACCATAGCTTTGACTAGATAGACCTTTGTTGGCAAAGTAATGTCTCTGCTTTTTAATATGCTGTCTAGGTTGGTCATAGCTTTTCTTCCAAGGAGCAAGCATCTTTTAATTTCATGGCTGCAGTCACCATCTGCAGTGATCTTGGAGCCCAAGAAAATAAAGTCTGTCACTGTTTCCTTGTTTCCCCATCTAATTGCCATGAAGTGATGGGACAAGATGCCATGATCTTAGTTTTTTGAATGTTGAGTTTTAAGCCAACTTTTTCACTTTTCCTCTTTCACTTTCATCAAGAGGCTCTTTAGTTCCTCTTCGCTTAATGCCATAATGGTGGTGTCATCTGCATATCTGAGGTTATTGATATTTCTCCTGGCAATCTTGATTGCAGCTTGTGCTTCATCCAGCCTAGCGTTTCTCATGATGTATTCTGCATGTAAGTTAAATAAACAGGGTGACAATATACAGTCTTGACGAACTCCTCACTCAATTTGGAACCCGTCTGTTGTTTCTTGTCTAGTTCTAACTGTTGCTTCTTGACCTGCATACAGATTTCCCAGGAGGCAGATAAAGTGGTCTGGTATTCCCGTCTCTTGAAAAATTTTCCACAGTTTGTTGAAATCCACACAGTCAAAGGCTTTGGCATAGTCAATAAAGCAGAAGTAGATGTTCTTCTGGCACTCTCTTGCTTTTTCGATGATCCAGCGGATGTTGGCAGTTTGATTTCTGGTTCCTCTGCCTTTTCTAAATCCAGCTTGAACAAGTTCTCGGTTCATGTACTGTTGGAAGTCTGGCTCGGAGAATTTTGAGCATTACTTTGCTAGTGTGTGAGATGAGTGAAATTGTGTGGTAGTTTGAACATTCTTTAGTATTGCCTTTCTTTGGGATTGGAATGAAAACTGACCTTTTCCAGTCCTGTGGCCGTTGCTGAGTTTTTCAAATTTGCTGGAACATTGAGTGCAGCACTTTAATAGCATCATCTTTTAGAATTTGAAATAGCTCAACTGGAATTCCATCACCTCCACTATCTTGTTCGTAGTGATACTTCCTAAGGCCCACTTGACTTTGCACTCCAGGATGTCTGGCTCTAGGTGAGTGATTATCGTGGTTATCTGGGTCATGAAGATCTTTTTTGTACAGTTCTTCTGTGTATTCTTGCCACCTCTTCTTAATACCTTCTGCTTCTGCTAGGTCCATACAGTTTCTCCCCTTTAGTATGCCCATCTTTGCATGAAATGTTCCCTTGGTATCTCAAATTTCCTTGAAGAGATCTCTAGTCTTTCCTATTCTGTTGTTTTCCTCCGTTTCTTTGCATTGATCCCTGAGGAAGGCTTTCTTATCTCTCCTTGCTATTCTTTGGAACTCTGCATTCAGATGCTTATACCTTTCCTTTTCTCCTTTGCCTTTCACATCTCTTTTCTCAGCTATTTGTAAGGCCTCCTCAGACAACCACTTTGCCTTTTTGCATTTCTTTTTCTTGGGGATGGTCTTGATCACTGCCTCCTGTACAATGTCACAAACCTTGTCCATAGTTCTTCAGGCACTCTGTCTATCAGATCTAATCCCTTGAATCTATTTGTCACTTCCAATGTATAATCGTAAGGGATCTGATTTAGGTCGTACCTGAATGCTCTGACACTGTTTCCACTGTTTCCCCATCTATTTCCCGTGAAGTGATGGGACCAGATACCATGATCTTTGTTTTCTGAATGTTGAGCTTCAAGCCAACCTTTTCACTCTCCTCTTTCACTTTCATCAAGAGGCTTTTTAGTTCCTCTTCACTCTCTGCCATAAGGGTGGTGTCATCTGCATATCTGAGGTTATTGAGATTTCTCCCTGCAATCTTGATTCCAGCTTGTGCTTCTTCCAGCCCAGCGTTCCTCATGATGTACTCTGCATATAAGTTAAATAAGCAGGGTGACAATATACAACCTTGACGTACTCCTTTTCCTATTTGGAACTAGTCTGTTGTTCCATGTCCAGTTCTAACTATTGCTTCCTGACCTGCATACACGTTTCTCAAGAGGCAGACTTTATTTTTTTGGGCTCCAAAATCACTGCGGATGCTGATTGCAGCCATGAAATTAAAAGACGCTTACTCCTTGGAAGGAAAGTTATGACCAACATAGATAGCATATTAAAAAGCAGAGACATTACTCTGCCAACCAAGGTCCATCTAGTCAAGGCTATGGTTTTTCCCGTGGTCATGTATGGATGTGAGACTTGGACTGTGAAGAAAGCTGATCGCCAAAGAATTGATGCTTTTGAACTGTGGTGCTGGAGAAGACTCTTGAGAGTCCCTTGGACTGCAAGGAGATCCAACCAGTCCATTCTGAAGGAGATCAATCCTGGGTGTTCATTGGAAGGACTGATGCTAAAGCTGAAACTCCAATACTTTGGCCACCTCATATGAAGAGTTGAGTCACTGGAAAAGACTCTGATGCTGGGAAAGATTGGGGGCAGGAGGAGAAGGGGACAACAGAGTGAGATGGCTGGATGGCATCACAAACTCGATGGACATGAGTTTGAGTGATCTCCAGGAGTTGGTGATGGACAGGGAGGCCTGGCGTGCTGTGATTCATGGGGTCGCAAAGAGTCGGACACAACTGAGCGACTGAACTGAACTGAATGGTCTAGTGGTTTTCCCTACTTTCTTCAATTTAAGTCTGAATGTTGCAGTAAGAAGTTCTTGATCTGAGCCACAGTCAGTTCCTGATCTTGTTTTTGCTGCCTGTATAGAGCTCCTCCATCTTCGGCTGCAAATATAATCAGTCTGATTTCAGTATTGATCATCTGTGATGTCCATGTGTAGAGTCATCTCTTAGGTTGTTGGAAGAAGGTGTTTGCTATGACTAGTGCATTCTCTTGGCAAAACTCTGTTAGCCTTTGCCCTGCTTCATTTTGCACTCCAAGGCCAAACTTGCCTGTTACTCCAGGTATCTCTTGACTTCCTACTTTTGCATTCCAGTTCCCGATGATGAAAAGGACATCTTTTCTGGGTATTAGTTCTAGAAGGTCTTGTAGCTCCTCATAGAACAATTCAATTTCAGCTTCTTCAGCATTAGTGGCTGGGACACAGACTGGGATTACTGTGATATTGAATGGTTTGCCTTGGAAACGAACAGAGATCATTCTGTCGTTTTTCAGATTGCACCCAAGTACTGCATTTCTGACTCTTGTTGACTATGAGGGCTACTCCTTTCTTCTAAGGGATTCTTGCCCACAGAAGTAGGTATAATGATCATCTGAATCAAATTTGCCCGTTCCAGTCCATTTTAGTTCACTGATTCCTAGAAAGTCAATGTTCACTCTTGCTGTCTCCTGTTTGACCACTTCCAATTTACCTTGATTCTTGGATCTAACATTCCAGGTTTCTATGCAATGTTGTTCTTTACAGCATTGGACTTTACTTCCATCACCAGTCACATCCACAACTTAACACTGTTTTCGCTTTGTCTCCTTCTCTTTGTTCTCTCTGGAGTTATTTCTCCTCTCTTATCCAGTAGCATATTGGGCACCTCCTGACCTGGGGAGTTCATCTTTCAGAGTCCTATCTTTTTGCCTTTTCCTACTGTTCATGGGGTTCTCAAGGCAAGAATACTGAAGTGGTTTGCCACTCCCTTCTCCAGTGGACCACATTTTGTCAGAACTCTCCACCATGACCCATCCATCTTGGGTGGCCCTACACATCACAGCTCATAGTTTCATTGAGTTAGACAAGGCTGTGGTCCATGTGATCAGTTTGGTTAGTTTTCAGAGATGCTTAAATGGATGGAGAACACACCTGGAGACCATATGGGCTACCTAGGCTCCTGCTTTCTGTTTGTGTAAAACAGTGTCCCAGGACCTAGAAAAGAGCTCTGACCTTTAAAATGCTGAACCCCAGGCCTCAGGATTTGTTTTTTCTCGGAGAGTCTGGCACCTCTCCTGAAAATAAAGGATGGGTGGAAGGTTTGCCAGTCCCCATCTGGGGACCGACTTGTCAGAGTTCAGTTTGGTTCAGTCACGCAGTTGTGCCCAACTCTTTGCGACTCCATGGACCGCAGCATGCCAGGCCTCCCTGTCCATCACCAACTCCCAGAGGTTACACAAACTCATGTCCATTGAGTCAGTGATGCCATCCAACCATCTCATCCTCTGTCATCCCCTTCTCCTCCTGCCCTCAATCTTTCCCAGCATCAGGGTCATTTCAGATGAGTCAGTTCTTCGCATCAGGTAACCAAAGTGTTGGAGTTTCAGTTTCAACATCAGTCCTTCCAGTGAACACCCAGGACTGATCTCCTTTAGGATGGACTGATTGGATCTCGTTGCAGTCCAAGGGACTCTCAAGAGCCTTCTCCAACACCACAGTTCAAAAGCACAGTTCTGTCCAGAAGCACAGAAGGGAGGACCGAAGACAGGATCTCTCTTTATGAGGAGGTGGACCTCAGCCCAGGTTTTAGGGTGCAAGCAAGAGCCTCTTAAGTGGAGAAGGAAATGGCAACCCACTCCAGTGTTCTTGCCTGGAGAATCCCAGGGATGGGGGAGCCTGGTGGGCTTCCGTCTATGGGGTCACACAGAGTCGGACACGACTGAAGTGACGCAGCAGCAGCAGCAGCAGCAGCCTCTTAAGAATCAGGACACACCCTCTGCCTAATCAGGATGCCTGGTCCTGCCCCTAACCTCGCCCTTTGGGCAGTTGGACCCTGCCCACTGTGGGTCAGGTCCCGCCCCCAGCCCCGCCTCTACTGCCGGAAATGACCAATGAACAGCAGACCCCGCCCCTAGGCCCACCCAATGAGTGGCGGGTCCTGTCCCTTGTGGGTCTGCCCCCAGAGTTCAGACGGATTTTCTCCATCCTACAGCTTATCCCCCCTGTCGGTCCAATCTCAGAACCACTCAAAACCCACTTGGCTGCCTCCTAGAGTGCCCTCCGTACTCATCAGTGGCACTGGAAGCGCCCGCGTTGCCCTACTTAGGCGTAAGAGTATGGAGCTGAGCCCTCCAGCGTGCTAGTCTCTCGCCCCCTCCCCAGCCCCGTCCTTCTCCGAGCCTGGGTTCTGCCTGTCGTTGGTCTCCTCAGATCATCCTGGCACCTCCGATATAAGGCCCAGTTTCCCCCGAGGCACTCACGACAGCTGCCCACACCTTGGCATTGTGACCATCTCCTGTCTCTCTTGCCCCTCTGCCTCGAACACCTTGTATGACCCACATTCCACAGCCAAAGGAGTGGCCCCATGTGTATCTGATTAGATTTTTCTTCTCTCCCGAGCTCCCCCGCCACACACATACCTCCAACACCCCCTCCATCTCCTACCTCTTGACCCCATGGTGGGAACGCCCACATTCCATGTGGCCAGAGCCTTCTGGTCTGACAGGCTGTGCGGTGACCAGAGGACAGGGTGAAACGTTCCTCCGCTGACTCGGTGTCCTCCTCATGGCTCCCCTCGTCTGTGTCTCTGGATAGAGAATTATATTTCCTTTGACCTCTCTATTCACCGGGCTAATTGTTTCCATGCAGTCCTCTGGCTTCTAAGAATAGGAAAGGAGGGTGTAAAACTCAAGACTAAATTTATTCCTGACAGAGCTCAGGGAAGGAGCTTGCTCTAAGTCAATGGTCAGCTTTGTTAGTTGACTGAGAACAGGAGCACAGTTCAGGGACTGGTTGTCACTCCCTGTTAGAGATGATGGCCATCACTGAGGCATTTCATTTCTCTGCATACACACAGCCAGGAGAGGTGGCTGAATTTGGAGGTGACGCTCAAGCCAAGCATCATCATGGCCCCTCTCCACCAGATAACGAAAGCACCAGAGAGTCAGATGGAGGAGTCCCTCCTTTGCTCCAAGGAACTAGTGACAGAATTCCTTCTTCTTTTCTCCTCTCTGTCTTGCTCTGCTGTGGAAATGCTCATCCAGGCTGACAGGAGCCAATTCGCAGTTCCTTCTTCTGGCTAGGCATCAGCTCCTTCAGGGAGGCAAGAGTAAACAGAGTCTTTGACAAGAGTTCATAAGACTTTGAGAGCCAAGCCTGCGAAGTCAGTGTGGCCACCTCAGAGCTGGGTGTCCCAGCCTGCCCAAAGACCAACACAACCAGGGTCTGTTTAATTTGGTGAGGCTTTCTGGAAACCTTCCCCAGGCCAGGCTGTGGGGAAGATTGTATATGTCAATATGTAGATGCTGGGCATGGGGCACGCCAGGGAGAACCTAGTTGGGAGAGTATGTGGTCCTTGCCCTCCTGGTGTACATGATAAGTTATGAGCACAGAAGACTATCCCAGGTGTCAGGAGAGAGGCACAAACAAAGTTGAGAAATTTCAGAGGAAGCAACCAGGAAGGCTTCCCTGAGGATGAGCACTGGAATTGAGCCTCATGGGGATGATTACAACAAGCAGAGGTGAGGTGGAGGAGGGAAAAGTCTGGGTGAAGGCCTGGGCCTGACTGGAATGGGAGGTGGTGAGTGAGAGGTAGGCAGGAAGAGAAGGCTGGGGTTGGATTGCACCTGGTCTTGATTAGTCCTGGCTCTGCCAATGTTCGTCTGTGACCTGAGACTAGTCAAGTCTCCTTTCTGGGTCTCAGTTTCTCCATCTGTCAAATGGGAGAATTGGCCTAAAATCAGTGGTTTTCAACTTTTTCAGACCCATCATATACTTTTCATAACAAATAATTTGTAATGACTCAAAATTAGTATGACCGTCTCACAATTTCAAGTATATATGCACCCATATGTATGTATATAGTCTATGATATATATAAAGGAAAAAATAGAAGGAAAGTATTTATAATAAAATATTGTATATGTCAATATGTAGATGCTCACTCACAATCACCCCAGAAAACATAATGAATGAGTCAGGTGCTCACACCATAGGTAAAACACCATTCTGCCTCAAATGCAGTCTGAAATAGGTAGGTTATCTTGGTCAATGGTGTTCTTCTTAGAGATGTACTTTCAAAAAAAAGCAAATAATTCTTAGTGAAGTTCCAGACAAAACAAATTCAGTGTTCCCCCAGTTTATGGGGTAGTTGCATTTCAAAATATTCAGTATATATTAAAACTGTACAAAAATTATTTCATGTTTATGTATAAAATTGAGTTAAACTGTAGTTCTTGGTCATTGTAAAGATTTTTTCCATCCACATGAATATCTGGGGGAGCATCTGAAACTTATTGGTGGGGGGATATAGGATCACCCTGTACATTTCATTCAAGGCACTTAGCATCCCTGGATCATACCTATGGAGACAGCTCAAACACTCCCACGAGTTTCCAGATTACCCTATAGAGTGATTATCCAGCACCTGAAGAATCTTTAAGCTCCCTCCCAGCTCTGAAATCATCCAGTTCTGGACCTCATTCAGGTTTACTCAGCAAATTTTTGCAGAGTACCCACTGTGAGCCTTGTCCCCGGGAAATCATCAGTGAACAAGCCGCCACAGCTCTTGTCCCCCACAAGCGAGTTTCAATCCAATAGGCTCTTAACTGTCACCCTCCCGTTTTATAAAGGAAGAAGCTGAGGCCCAGAGAGGGCAGGCTTGTATTCAGCATCACACAGCTTCCTGGGGGCCAGCCAGAACCTGGCCTCAGGGAGGCACCATAGAGTGGGTCCACAGCCTTCTCTCCACTCATCTTCTCTTCCTCCCCCATCCCCGCAGTGCCAGCCGCCCTGACCCTGGACCCGGGCACCGCCCACCAGCGCCTGATTCTGTCCGACGACTGCACCATCGTGGCCTATGGCAACCTGCACCCACAGCCGCTGCAGGACTCGCCCAAGCGCTTTGATGTGGAGGTGTCGGTGCTGGGTTCGGAGGCCTTCAGTAGCGGCGTCCACTACTGGGAGGTGGTGGTGGCGGAGAAGACCCAGTGGGTGATCGGGCTGGCGCACGAGGCCGCGAGCCGCAAGGGCAGCATCCAGATCCAGCCCAGCCGCGGCTTCTACTGCATCGTCATGCACGACGGCAACCAGTACAGCGCCTGCACGGAGCCCTGGACGCGGCTCAACGTCCGCGACAAGCTCGACAAGGTGGGCGTCTTCCTGGACTACGACCAAGGCCTGCTCATCTTCTACAACGCCGACGACATGTCTTGGCTCTACACCTTCCGCGAGAAGTTTCCGGGCAAGCTCTGCTCCTACTTCAGCCCCGGGCAGAGCCACGCCAATGGCAAGAACGTGCAGCCGCTGCGGATCAACACCGTCCGCATCTAGCGCAGTGGAGGGCGACTGTGGGCGCTTGGGCTTGGCCACCAGCAAGAGCCTTGCCCACAGACAGGAGGTGGGGACTCCAACCCAGCGGGGCCACCCACGAGATCTCAGGCCTGTTGTTTACCCTTCAGCCTCACTTCCCCATCTGTGAAATGGAGGTTGTGCCCTGTGACTCGGAAAACCTCTTCCAGCACTGATGCTCTATAGCTCTGACCTTGATGGGGATGCAAGTTGTGGTCCAAGTACCAGACCTGGCTTCTCTTCATGGCAGCCCCTGCCTAACCACTCATCCTCCTCTCGGGCAGGTGTGGAGGCCTGCCTGTGTCTCCTTCCCACCCACATGCCCTGACCTCAGGATGTGTCAGAGTGTTGCCAACAGTTGACAACTGCAGAGAGAACCCTCACCGAGACTTGCCCCTGACCAAGCTAGTGATGGGCTGTTTTGTCCTTGATCACAGCCCACGGTGGACACAGGTGGTAGTTAGCCCCAAAGTCGCCTGAGAACCACCCTCTCCTTCCACCCCTGTACCACGAGTTTTATAGTTCCTGATTTTCCCATCTATCTGTGGGTAAAAGTGATATTGGGCTTCCCTGGTGACTCAGTGGTAAAGAATCCATCTGCAATGCAGGAGATGTGGGTTTGATCCCTGGGTTGGGAAGATTCCCCTGGAGAAGGAGATGGCAACCCACTCCAGTGTTCTTGCCTGGAGAATCCTATGGACAGAGGAGCCTGGTGGGCTTCAGTCGCAAAAGAGTCTTAGTGACTCTTTTGACTTAGTGACTAAACAGCAACAACAACAATAAAAATAATGCTGTGGCCTGTGGAAGGTACCCAGTAGTTGAGCCCACTTGTTACAGCCAGTTAAGCCCACAGGTCTTAAGGCAACAGGATGGCGCACCCCAAGGCTCATGTAGGACAAGCATCACTGGATGGTGGAGGTCCCCAGCAGCTCTGAACAAAGGTCCAACCAGGTCTATTGACTTGGTAAGGGTGTAGCAAGGCTGGGGAGAGCAGTTGTTTAGGCCCTGAGCACTGGGGTGGGCTGTCGGTTAGGCCCCCCCCCCATCAATCTTGGCATCTGTCTCAGTTGGGATACTATTGCAGAAAACATGAGCTGCTTTAGCTTTTTTTAATTAGACAAGGATTTATTACCAGGTCCCTAGTGGCTTTGCAAAATCACTGCAAGGGCTAGAGGAGCCGACTCTGCTGAATTTCAAGGAACAGCTCCCAGCCGCCAAATTCATCACGTCTGCTATAACCAGGAACGCTGCTCCCATCGGCAGGCGGCCACTGCATCAGAAGCTGCTGGCTGCAGAACTGTGCAGTCTCTGCTACTGTCCATGCCAGTAAATGATGTCCTGAGGCCTGCCTCCCTCCAGGCAATTCGGTTTCCAGATCCAAATCTCTACAAGGGATTCTGTTTGGGGAAACATAAATCAGATCCAGAACCTTGGCTGCAAGGGAGTCTGGGAAATGTACTTTTCTTCTTTCCAGCCTCATCCATACAAAAAGGCACAATAGAAGAAAGTGAGAATGGGTGTTGAACAAGCTCATTTTCAGTTTTTGCCATTGGAATCCACCTCTAGGCCTTGGCTTTGAGGCAGCGGAGCCTCCAGGTGTCCTGCTCCAAGGCTGTGTCCCTGTCCAGGACAGGCGCCCCTAGAGTGAGCCTGCAGGACCAAGCTGAAAGCCTCCTGCCCTAGGCTTTCCTTTCCAGTTCTGGGGCTTAGATTCTGCATTTGGGGTCTTTGATCATACCCACCTCAAAGAAACCAGACGAGCTGAACCTGGGGGGCTCCCACCTCACAACTGCTGCTCATGGGGACCTCCCTTGGGCAGGAGGAATCCTCAGTCTCACCCCACCCATTCAGCTACCAGAATCTGGGCCACCCCCAGCAGTATTTTTATTTTAAATGTTACCCATTTTGTGAGTTATGATGAATTTGTATTAAATTAAAGTTACAGGCTGTGAGTGGTCAGTGCCATTCATTTTGACACACACAGAGGCCCACCCATCCTGGCCCAGGCAGCATACATAAATCAACATGGCTAATCCACAAAGCAACCCGGCTGAGTAGCACCATACCCATTTTACAGAAGGGGAAAATAGGTTCATAGAGAGGACATGACTTGCCTACAGTCCCATGTCCCATACTAAGCGAGTTTAGAATTAAGCCCAAGGCACTCTCATCACAACTTACCAGTCAGGGAAGACTGTCAGTCTTGGCCTGGAGGAGGGCATGGTGGTAGTCTTGGAAGCAGAGAGGAGCTCATGAGACAGTGGGAAGGGACTGGACCCTAGAGCCCCACAGACCTAGGCTTAAATCCAGGCTCTGTCACTGTGTGCCTCTAGAAAAATGAATTAACTTCTCTGGACCTCAGTTTTCTCGCATGGAAAATGGGGATAATCACACCAATCCCACATGGTTTGTTATAAGCTGCAAAGTGCAGTGCATTTAGGGAGGACCTGCCTGTCACTCCAGCTGCCTCCCAGAGTCAGTGCCTAGAACTGGGTGGGTTTTCTCAACCTCTGGGCTGGCACTGCTCCTCAGGAGTCTATCTTCTTTCTTGTGCCTTCTGAGGGGGTGTGGGACCACCCAGGCCAGGCAGTTCCCCAGGTTTGCTATGTCAAAGGAGGTCCATCCCACCTCCGCCTGGCCCGTAGTCAAGGCCCTGCATGTGGACGCGCGGGTGTGTACACTCAGGAGAATGGCCCCTGGGGCCTCCTGTGGTTGTGCAGTGCACTGCAGCAGCCTTGGAAGCAGGACTCCTGGGCCTACTCTTAGTTCTGTGCTGACTTGTTTTGTGCCCTGAGGGTCCCTCCTCCATCGCCTCACCTACAGAATGAGGGAGGTTAGACCGGGTGCTCTCTACGATGGATTTTCACCTATACCTGGAGGCGGGGAGGAAAGAGAGAGGGAACTACCCAAGTCACTACTTGTTTGCAGTTCTTGGAAGATGGACATGAATGAGGAGGAGGAGGGGCTGTTGGCAAAGGCAGAGGGAAAGGTGTCTAAATGGTTGACAGCGCCCCAGTTTACAGAGAAGCTGTAGGGAGTGAACCTGGGACCAGAGAACCCCATCACCCCCTAGCCCATGCTCTCAGGCCCCTGTGACTCCTCCCAAGCCACACTCCTCTATTTTGCTCAGGGCATCTCTCCCCTGGAGGAAGAGTACCCTGTCCATGGTCCTTCCTCCCCCACCCCCACTCAGGCTCAGCACCTGGTCCCAGAAAGGCTGCTTGCTGCCCCATCTTCACCCCTGGTTTCCAAGTGTCTGCGAGTGTAGGGATCCAATCTGAACGCCCAACTGGGGACTCTGGGAAATCAGGGGACCTCCAAGAGGTATGAAGTGTCCAGAGACTTCCTGAATGAAAGAATCTGCGGTTGCCAGTATAACACCAGGAACCCCACACTTAATACAGGTAAGTGAAGAGGCGAGACAAAGGCAGTCTAGCCTGAGGTGGAAGCAGGGATCAGCAAGGATTTTCCTCAGGGAAGGAAAGAACTGATAGAATGACAAAAACCCCATTCACAACCGTGTTCATGGTCAGCAAGCGAAGCAGTGGGACTTTTTGCACCTTATCTAACATCGAAATAAGTCCATGAAGTCAGTATCATTATCTCAGTATTTGAGCAGGGAAACACTACTTACCAGGGGACCCACAGTCAGTACTCAGTAAAGCTGGAAATCAGACTCAGGCCTGTCCAAGGCTAAAGCCCAGCTCTTCACTGGCCTCCCTGGAAATGCTTGTCAACTTTGAGAACAGCTTCAGTGACAGGCAGCAGCCACCAGAAGTGTGATCCCCTTGGGATTCAAGGCGGGAACTTAACCCACACTCCACACCATTGAATTATGCAACTGTGAGTTAAGTTTCACCTATAGACTCCATCTCCTGTACCTCCCAGATCAGAGGTGGACTCGTGAAGGCACTGTGTGACCCGGAGCGGCTCTCTCTCCCTTCCTAGACCTCTGTTTCCCCATTTCTATCAAGGAGGGGTTTAGATTTCTAGCTAACTGATTGTCAAGGCAGTGGTTCTGATGGCCCAGGATCCTGTAAGTCTTATGTTGGTCCCAGGGCTTGGGCCGCTCAGCACCTAACAAGGCCATTAGCTCTGGGTCTTTCTCTCTGGAGTGGCAGCAGGAATAGAAAACAACAGAGATAAGGTCTCCTGGCAGCACAGTCTCAGCTCAGGGGCTCTGGGGATGGGCCTTCCCTCCTGCCAGAGAGGCCATCCCAGGAGGCTGACTGCTCACACCTGGATAGCATTCCTGGCTTCATCCCCTCCTGTCTGAGTCTTGGCTCTATTCACTCTCCCCAGATGCTCCACCAGAATGTAAGTTTGCAAAGGACCCTGTCACAGGCTTAAATGCAGACAGAAAGGAGTGGGATGAGGTTGGGGGAGGGGCAATGTGCTGACCGAGGTGCTGAACCTTCATTTCCACCAGGGAATGGTAATTTCTCCTTACTCTGGGATATCTGCAATTCTAGCCAGTGTCTCTGGGAAAGAAGGAGTGCTGGGAAGCAGAGGAGAAATGAGAAGGAAAGGGAATGAGAGAGGGAGGGAGAAGGGGAGAAAGAGAGAGAAAAGGAGAGACGCATTTAGGAGGTGTAGCCTCTAAAAAATAGCAAGAGATAGGGACTTTTATTCTGAAATATGCTCATTTTCCTTTTTCTTTTCTATCTGGTTTAAATTATGTGGATTTTTGTTTACCCTAGATAGAGTATAGAACAGTCTTCCATCTTCTTTCAAAATGTTGACAATTCTATCATATTTCTGACTCTTACAAAATGCTCCCCATTCACCCTAGGAATTCAGTGAAATAGGGGAAGAGTGACCACTTTGGACCCTAGAACCAGGAGGCTTCCTACTCTGATAGCATGTCAAGGGAGGGCCTTTCAGGAGGCTAGAGCCAGAGGCACAAAGCCCAGGCCCTGGTGAGCTCCCCCAAACCATGGGCTGCAATATGATCACGTCTGAATGCTCAAGGCACCCAAGGGCTCCTCCACCCCAATCTGGAGGCCCAGAGAGGGTTGGTTTCCAGTTCAAGATCATATAGCATATGGCAGAGCCAAGCCAGGGAACCCAGGTGAGGAAGAGGAGCAAGCAGAGTCAGGAAGTCCTCTCTGGGTGGAGACAGCCCAGTTGAGCATGCTAGTCAGCATCATAGACTCCAGGATGGCTGCTAAGAGACCACTGGCCTCAACTCCATCATTTCACAGGTAAGAAAACTGAGACCTGGATGGGAAGTCACCAGTCCATGAGGCAGAGCAGGCCCAGATCCAGGTCTCCAGACTCACAGCCATCAGTTTCTTATGCAACCTTTAATCTCCCCCATGTGGATTCTGATGCCTCCTCCTACCCCCTGGGAACTTGGAGTCAGAGCCAAAGGAGAAGGGGAGTGGCTTGGGTCCCTGCAGCTCCAGGCACTAAGAGCCGGTTACCTTTCTCCATCCTCCTCCCAGAAGAGAACGAAGAATTGGCCTGGACCCCAATGGCCCCTCCTCCAGGGCAGAGTCAGTCGGTGCCTACCCACACCTGGTACCTCCCTTACTGGCAACAGACTCCAGAGCCAGTAACAGCCACAGCAGGGACAAAGCCAACTGGGCAGCTGCTGGAGCCACTGGGAGTCACAGGTAAGAGAGGGCACTGGGAGTGATGGCCCAAGGAGGTCCCCTGATTCCATGGGCATTTGGGATTTTCTTCCTAAAGAAGGGGCTTTTGCCCCCTCTCTCACTGTAGGCTAAGCCCCTGTGCCTGCTTCCTGTGCTCACTGCAAACCCCAGGTGAAGCCCCTCGATGACTAAGCTGCCAGATCTACAAATCAGGAATGGGGTCCCAGGCTCAGCAGCTCTTCTCCTGCCCCTGGGAGGAAGGAGAAGCAGATAAGGGCCCCAGGAAAAAACAGAGACCAGCTGGAGGTGTGTGCTTCTCATAGGTGTGGGCTGTGGGCCAAGATCTAGACAAACCTGCTAAATCTGGAGTGGACCCCCACTCAGCCTCTGACTCACCAGTGACCCTGGACAACTCCCGGCATAGCCACCTTACTGACGTCCACGTCTTGTTGGTTCAATGCAAAAGATGGGTGGCCCTGGGCTATGGGGCAACCTCCGTTCTAAGGTTCTAGCTTGAGGCCGCCTCATGGAATTTGTCCAACAGTCTCCACCTGCTTCACCTTCCCTCTTCTTTGGGGGTCTCCCTCTGTCATATTTCTGGAATGCCCTCCTCCACCCCTTTCGTTCCTCCGTCAAAACTTACCCTCCCGTGTTCCTTAGAGTAACTGACTTGTGGTTTTCGATGCCTCCTTCCCCAACCCATGCACATGTATAAAGAAACCTCTTTTAAAGAACAGCTAGTGGTCGGATTTCAGACCCCACACCAAGCAGGTAGGAGAAAGATAATAGTGGGAATAGGAAGGCAGAAGAGACCTCCATATAGGCAGTGATACAGAAGTAGTTACTGTGTGGGCACAGATCTGGCCAGAAATGACCATGGCTCTCATGTACTGAACCGATCCAAGTCCTACTCCTGACCCAGCCTTCAGCCCTCACTCCCCCTCACCAACAACCAACAGGCTAATGGTGACACAATACTGTCTTTCTGTTTTGAGGATCTCCTGGTGGAGGAAAAAAATGATGATGTGTATAATATTAGAATCAGAGAACTCAGGATATTAAAATCAGGACTTCCCTTGTGATTCAGTGGCTAAGACTCTGTGTTCAAATGTAGGAGGCCTGGGTTCAATCCCTGATCAGGGAACTAGATCCCACATGCTGCAATTAAAGATCCCAAATGCCGCAATGAAGATCGAAGATTCCATGAGCCACAACTAAAACCCAAGGCACCCAAATAAATAAATAAATATTTTTTAAAAAAGAATATTGGGATCTCAAGTGGAGAGCATGGAGCAGAGTTTGGTCCTTAACGCTTCGGCTTTTGTGACACCCATCCACCTCCTAGAATATCTTTGCCCTCCTTTTTCTTCCTGTTGAAATCTTACTCATCCTTCACTTCCCACTCAAGGTGAAGCTGTCCTGGTCATTCAGGTCCAGTGGAACTCAATGTTCTGCACCCTTGAAGCACTTTGGGTCTCCCACTACCACTAGACCATGAGCATCGTGAAGCAGGGATCATGTTCCCTGGGGTCTTGGGTACAGAGAGGGTCACAGAAAATGTTTGCTGGGGAATTCCCTGGTAGTCTAGGGGTTAAGACTTTGCCTCCCAATGCAGCGGGTGCAGGTTCAATTCCGGGTCTGGGAGCTAAGATCCCATATGCCTCGAGGCCAAAAAATGAAACAACATAAAACAGAAGCAATATTGTGACAGATTCAGTAAAAAGACTTTAAAAGTGATCCACATTCAAAAAAAGGAACTTATGAAAAAAAGAAAGAAAATCTTTGCTGGCTGGAGCTGGTTAGTGTCCAAGCTGGAATCGTGGTTAGTGTGTCCAAGTTGGGAGGGAATGTAGAGACCAGGGATGGCTCCTCCCTAAAGATGGCCAGGACGAGCATACTGAGACACCCCCGGCCTGGCTCTGCCCAGAGAGAACCAGGAAGAGCCAGCAAAGACTAGGAACACTGCTTGATTGTCTTTTTTTCCCCCCATTATAAAATAACTTCTGCTTTTTGCAAAAAGATTACAATAGACATAAGCCTATAAAACAGAAAGTCCCCTCATTCTGCTTCCAGGAGTCAACACCTGTTTACAGTTTGTTGTAGGTCCTTCCAGGCATTCTTGTTTATACATAAATAAAGATAGCTTTTTCCTTTATAAAAATATGTTCATTTTTAATTGCCTATGAGTTCTGTGCGTGCGCGCATCGTGTCCGACTCTTTGCGACCCCAAGTTCTGTAAATTTCTACAATTTCTTGGTCAAAAGGCTTCTTCATTTTATTCTACTTTTAAATTTTATTTATTGATTTATCTCCGGCTGTGCTGGGTCTTCGTTGCTGTGCTCGGGCTTTCTCTAGTTGTGGTGACCAGGGCTACTCCCCGGTTGCCATGCACCAGCTTCTCATTGTGGTGAATTTTCTTGTCGTGGCGCACAGACTTAGTTGCCCTGCAGCATGTGGGATCTTCCCAGCCCAGGGATCAAACCCATGGCCCCTGCATTGGCAGGCAGATTTTTCCCCACTGGACCATGAGGAAAGTTCCTTGCTCATTTTAAATGTCTTGCTTTCCTAAGTAACTTTTTTTTCTTACAACATGTTCATTGTAGAAAAATTGTGAAATACAGTCAAGACACACAGAGTACATATTTCCCATCAGCCACTGTTGAGCGATAACCACTGCTCGTGTCTAGGTGATTACAGGTTTTTCCCCATGTGAGTACATATGTTTGTTTACAAAAATTGGAACACACTCTCCTGTTGTTTGCTAGCTTAATTTTTTCTCCACTTAATAATAGATTGTGTGTATTTTTCTGTATTATTGAATAGTCTTCTATAGCATCAATTTAATACAATAATGTTGTTTGACCTTGAGGTCCCCCTAGTAGCCTGTTTTTCCTGACTCCCCTTCTGAGTATGGAGCCTGCTGCACCAGTGAGCCAGAGCCTGTTGCACCAGGGTTTAACCTTGGCCTGCCCCCTACTTTCAGGAAGGGAAGGCCCTGGAAGGCCTTGAACACCTGCCGCCTCCGCCCCTCCTGGGATAAGGTCCCAACACCCCACGGATGGGCCCAGGGCCCCCCTGTAACTTCTCCACCGCCGCCCACCGGTGCAGTAAGTAGACACCATCGCTTTCCTCTGCTGCTCTCTGAGACCCTGGGCTCCTTGAGTCCTGGAGGGTGGGGGACTTGGGCGATCTCGACCTTGAGGTGGAGGAGGGAGGCTGGAATCAAGTGGAAGGGGAGGGGCGGAGTGCCAGTTGCCCTTGTACTTCAGCCAGTTCTTCAGCCAGCTTTTCCTCATGCTGCTGGGACTGGAGGAGTAACAGGGGCAGATGGGGGTGGGGGAGGACGGGGGAAGGAGCTAAGCTACTTGAACGTTTTCTGGTTCCCAAAGCAAATTCCCAACTTCCCAACCCAAGCCCATGCTCTGCCCCAGGAATTTACTAGCCAAATAGTAAGGAATTAAGTGTGATCCTAGACCAGACTCTGATCCACTCTTTGAGCAGGGGGGCGGTGGCTGGGGGGCCTCAGTCTCCCCTCCAATGTACCACGTGGTTCCTAAGGCAAATTCCCCACTCTGGAATTCTGTAATCCAATTCAAACCCACGTTTTCCCAAATGCTCTCTTTTCTCTCCAAGCCCCTGAAGACCTTACGATTGGTTAAATCTAATTGTGCACCAGACCTTGTTTGAGGGATCATTAACATAATGTGTATTATTAGCTGTCAACTTGTTTAATCCTCACAACAAGCCTAAGAGGAGGTACCCACTTTTATCCCCATTTCACAGATGAGAACACTAAGCCCAAAGAGTTAAAATGATTTTCCACATTAAATGGTTAAGCTCAGATATGAACCCAGGGCTGGGGGACCCCCAAACCCACGTTCCTTATTATTATCCCATCCGTGTACCACTGTGCTGTATGTGCAGAGATCATTCTTCCCTCGCTACAGTTGAGGAAACTGAGACCAGAGCAGGGAGGTGGATTCCTCAAGGTCATACAGCGTGTTCACGGCAGAGCTAGGTGAAGCCAGGCTTTCTGCCTCCAGCCCACCCTCACCTCCTGTGCTGCCCTGGCTAGCTTTCAAAGAGGGAAGCTGCTGAGCTAGAAACAGTCCTTGGACTGGAGTCAAATGCCCAGAACTGATTGGGGCAGTCAGGTAGAAAAGGTTATGTTTGTTCAGCCCAGCTTGGTTCTACCCTTCTCTGGCTCAGTTCCGGGAAGTGTTGACTTTGGACAGGTCCCAAAGGAGAAAAGGTGACTTTACCTGTGGGTGGGGGAGGGCTGGGCCAGAGGAGCCCCTTCCCCACTCTCCTCTTAGACAGCCCCACTGTGCTCTCCACTCCCTCACCCTGCCATTCAATCACTTACCTGACAAACCCTTATTGAGCGGCTACTATGTGCTAGTGCTGAGATCAAGGACAGGTTTATCTCCGGTCTCCATCGAAGAGGCGATAGTGACCAGTCACAGCACACGCGCAGAGGGCTGGGCTTGAACAGGAGGGGAGAAAGTCAGAGGGGCCACTGGAGGGGTACATGGAAGTTGAGACCTGCAGCATGAGTGAGAGTTGGGGACAGTGTTCCAGGCAATGGGAACAGCATGTGCTAGGGATAGGAGGCCAGAAATGAGATCATGCCGTTAAAGCATTGAATGTGAACCAAAGAGGCAGCCTCTGCATCTCAGGTTCTTCATCTGGTAAATGGAGATGGCAGCTTGCTAGTGGGCTACGACACGGTATGTAAAGCACCTTGGGTTACAGCATCACTCCTCTCCCTTTCAGTCCACAAACATGCGCCTAGCACCAAGTGCCAAACACTGGGGGAAATGAACTATTGCCTGCTTGTCCAAGGTCACTCAGTCTTTGCCTCCAAGCCTGTGATTGCTCTGTACCAGTCCTCCTTCAGACCTGGGGCCCCAGCTACTGAGGGCCAGGGAACAGGCTGCCCTTGGGGAACACTCCACTACCCCTGCCCTGATGCCTCTGTCCCTTCGTCCCCAGACGTGGGTGGCCTGCAGGCTGCAGTGATCATCATCCCAACCCTGCTCTCCTCGTCCACTCTCCTGATCATCAGCTTCATCTTATGGAAAACTTGCCGCCGGTTGTCTCGGGTCACCCATCCCCGCCTGCCATCCACATGAGGGGCCCAGGTAAGCTACTTAAGCACCTTCAGCACAGGCAGGGGTTCTAGATCAGTTTTATTCTTTGTCTCCCATAAGAGAAGAAATTCTCCTCATTGTCTTGTGGCAACAAGGGATGATGTACTGAGTTGGATAAAGCCTCATAGAAGCCACAGCCACATGTGCAGCCTCACAGTCTCCTGTACCTTTGTCCAGGTTCTGTTGGATGTAATCATCAACCCTGCAGGTCAAGGAAGCCCATTCTGCAGCCCCTGTAACTGTGGCTCTGGGTGACTATGAGACCAAGGCTGCCCTTACCACACTGCCCCCTTACCTTCCAGGGATACTCCCTGCCTGGTGGGGCCTCCACAGGGAAACCTGACCAAGGAGCAGAAAGTCCTCCTCCCGGGCCTGAATGAGAACACTCCTGGTTTCACCCCAGTTGTGGCATGGCTTATCACAGTATCCGAGGCTTGCAGTCCTTCAATCTTTCCACTTCTCATATCTCTAAACACTTGCACCGCCAGTGCTTTCCTGAGGTCATGGTGTTTCAGCTTTTCCTATGGTTCTTAGAGGGGACAATAGCCCGATGGCCCCTGGCAAGCAAGGCTTGGATGACACAGAAATTGCCAGGAGACTCCTCGTCTACCACCTGAGACCTGGGATTCAGAGGAGCAACAAAGTGAGGAAATTGGGTCTCACACAGCTTAATACAAAAGCCCAGAATTCTCACCACTGCCCGGAGATGTCAGGATGTCTGTTCCGATTGTCTGCCAGCCACGGGTTCATGGCATCTTACATGCATCCAGTGGTACCCAGGTGTGTAACATGTGCCAGGCATGCCAGGTGCTGGATTTATAACAACAAATGGGACCCAGACTAGGATCCAGTGGCTGTTACAGAACAATGATGACAGAGTCTGAGAAGTGCTTGGAGAGAGTACAGGAGTCTAGCAGAGCGTAAAGAAGAGACCAACAACCAGCTGGAGGAGGAGGGTTAGGGCAAGCTTCCAAGAAGTGGCATCTAAACTGAGACCTGCAGCATGATGGGAAGCTGCTGGAAGGAAGGTGGGAAAGGATAGAAGAGGCAGAAAGAAAAGAAAGCACAGTGTAAGGTGATGGAAAACTATGGCCCACGTTTTAGTTTTATAAAAACAGTTTTATTGAGACATAGTTACGTCCATTCATTTATGTGCTGTCTCTGACTGCTTTCGCTTTACACAGCAAAGTGGCATAGTTGTCACAGAGACTCTTCGGCTCACAAAGCTTAAAACGTTTACTCTCTTGTCCTTGAAAGAAAAATGTTGCTGACTCCTAGAAGTTAGAGAGCTTATACTGCCCCTTAGGAACATAGCAGTTGCAGGGTTGAGGGTGAGAACTCTACAATAAGCATCTCACAGCGAGTTCTTCTCTTAGCCATTGTGGATTGATCCAGAAGTAGACACACCTGATTGAAACTGACCTAATCAGATTCTCTCTTCCCAGGAATTTGAATTGTGGAACGTGACACCCAGAAATGGAGCTGAGTTATATTAATGCCTGTGAACCTCTGCTGCTGAGGCCCCTGGAGCTACCCTGCTCCTTTCAAAGACCCATTCGTCAATAATCCTTCTGATTCTGAAAGTCCTTGCAATCAATTCCCCAAACTTTTAATTTTCATTTCTTTCAGAATCAGTTTGTTACTTTTAAAGAAAAAACTTTAACTAAAATTAACAGGGAAGAGAAATGAAGCTGGTGGGGTGTACAGTCAGCATGATCCAGTGTATGTGTAATATGACTCACATATGTAATTTTGCATTTTCTAGTAGCCACATTTTAAAAATTGAAAAGAAGTTAGTGAAATTAATATTAACAATGTGTTTCATTTCACCCAATATAGATATATCATTTCAGTATCTAGTCAAAATTTTTAAATTGCTAATGAGATGTTTCACATTCTTCTCTTTGAACCATGTCTTTGAAATGTGGGGGGTATTTTACACATATAGCATATCTCAAATAAGACTGGCCACACTTTGAGTGCTCCATAGCCACATGAGGCTGGTCGCTTGTATAATGGATAGCACAGATTAAGATATTCAAGGTGATGAAGGATCTGCTAAGAAGTCCTGGCCTCATTCTGAAAGCAGTGGGCACCACCCGAAGAGATTCAAATCTAGAAGTAACATGATAAAATATATATATAACTTTAGAAAGGTCACTCTGACTTCCACTTATAGAATGGACAGGAAAGGAATTGAAGTTCAAGTTAGGGAGATCAGTTAGGAGGAGCTGAAGCGAGAATGAGAGGTAAAGATGTTGACAGTAGACTTTGGTGGCAGCACCGGAGATACTAAGATGCAGTCCTTCCCATCACTCCATCTCACATATCTTCCCCTGTTCTCTCTGGCAACCAAAGAGGCAAATCTATGATCTTTAAGGCATAGTCCCCAGTAGTTATGCCTGCAAAGTGGTCCACAATAGGAGATCAATCAAGAGATGTGTCTTTCCTCCCTCAATGCAATGTCCTCTGAATGCTCCTGCCCTCACCTAACCACTGATCCTGAAATTTGAAAGACAGGAATATTGGCCCAATCTATGGTAAACTGGAGGTCCTGTCCTAGGAAGTTTCCAGCAACTCTAAGAAGAGCTTTCCGCTGCATGGGTGAAGGTGGAAAGTTATATTCAACCAGAGTTGTAGTTTTGCTTAGAGAGTAAACATACAACAAATCAAAAGATGCAAGGGAGTAGTGGGTGAATGCAAGGGAATGATGATAAAATAACTATGGAATTTAAGCCGGCATGGGAATATTTAAGAGATATTCATAAAAATTCCAGTTCTCCAACCCTACCCCTTGCTTCTGGACTTTGGGAAGAAATGCACTTTTCTGTCCATTTGAGGCTAGGTGTGGCCATGTGACTAGTTCTGACCAATTAGATTACAGACTCTAGATGGAGCATTTAATTGCCAAGACCCTCCAGAGCTCTCTTTTCCCTCTCACATAGTAACCAATGTTATTTGAAATGGTGGCTTTTCCATCAGCCTGGGTTTCTCACTATGAAAAGCAGAGTCCTCTGTTGACTGACAGTGTTCAAGTTGTATGAGCAGGAAATAAATCTTTCTTCATTGTATTAAAGCTTAAAATGTGAGCCTTAAATATAAACCTGAATTATTGGGATGGTTTGTTACTGCAGCACCACATAGCCTAGCCTGACTGATATAACCAGAAGAGAGGACAGTAACAGGGAGGGAAAAAATGCAAAATGTAAGATTGATCGATTTCAGTTCCTGGCACTGAAGGCTGACGGAGTCTCAGTAGGAGGGAGGAGAATAACTGGAGAGACATGTTTAGAGCCTTAAATCCATGTCAAGGTCTAGACAAGATCTCTGAAGCAAGAAGCTGAGAGAACAGTGTCAGAAGGGTCATCTGTGTGTATATTGAAATTGTCAAAGATTAAGACAGAAATAACATCGAAGAGAGTTAACAGGCAGAAGCCAAAACTCTTAATTGTTTCTCTTCCCGCAAGGAAGGTATGAATGCCATGAAGGCAAAGACTTTTGTGCTAACATTTATGTCCCCAGTGCCTGGGATAGCGCCTGCCACAGGGAAGACACTGAATATATACTTGCTGAATGAATGAGCAGAAGAAGGGGAGAATAGTATACCATACATTTTGACAAATAAATCTAATTCAGAGAGCGCTTTCCAGTTCTTTCTCCTTTGATTCTGTTTTTTTCTGCAATACTTTTCCCCCAGGCCACAGTGGCTGTTCTCTTTGTCCATGAGCCTGCTTGTTGATCTATCTTCTTGTTGCCAGAAATCTCAAGGAGCTACTTTTTAAACTTATCCCCAGAGGCTTGCATGCTGGCAACTCTAGCTAATACCACCCCCCATGTTACAAAACACCAGTGTTATTTTCTCCTCCACCTTCTCCCTCATTCCCACATCCAACTTCATTGCCAAATATCTTTTGTTTATTTCCAGACCTATCTCAAATCCATCCACCCCTACAGCCAATGCCCCAATCCAGATTCTCATTATCTCTTCCCTGACCTAGAACAAGTGTCCCCTCCTAATCAGCCTGCTTTCTCTTTGCTTCTAATCCCTGTCTATTGTCTAGTTATCTACTGATGCACTAAAATTACCTTAAATTCTTGCTAAAACTTAAAGCCACAAGTATTTATTATCTCGAAGTTTCTGTGGGTCAGGAATCTGGGCTTGGCTTAGGGGGTGCCTCTGGCTCAGGGTCTCTCACATGACTTCCAGCAAGTGTTGACCAGGGCTACAGTCATGCCAATGCTCACTTTGAGGAGGATCCACCTTCAAGCCCACTCATGGCTATTCAGTTCAGTTCAGTCGCTTAGTCATGTCCGACTCTTTGCGACCCCATGAACCACAGCACGCCAGGCCTCCCTGTCCATCACCAACTCCCGGAGTTCACTCAAACTCATGTCCACAGAGTCGGTGATGCCATCCAGCCATCTCATTTTCTGTCGTCCCCGTCTCCTCCTACCCCCAATCCCTCCTAGCATCAGAGTCTTTTCCAGTGAGTCAACTCGTCACATGAGGTGGCCAAAGTATTGGAGTTTCAGCTTTAGCATAAGTCCTTCCAGTGAACACCCAGGATTGATCTCTTTTAGAATGGTTGGATTTCCTTGCAGTCCAAGGGACTCTCAAGAGTCTTCTCCAACTCATGGCTATTAGAAGCCCTCAAATCTTTGTCATTGGACAGAGACATCCATTTCTGGACACCTAAACCTCTCAATAGGACAGCTTGTAACGTCGAAGATGTCTTCCCCAAGAGCAAGTGAGCAACAGAGGGTGTCAAAGACAGAAGCTACAGGTTTTTTTGTAATTTAATCTCAGAAGTGGTAACCCATCACTTCTAACATAGTCTATTCATTAGAATGGAATCAACAAGCCCAGTCCATACTCAAGGAGAGAGAATCATATCAGGGTGTGAATACTGACATTTGAGATCACTGGGGACATCTTGGAGACTGCATACCACAACCTCTTCACTGCCTCTAGTGAGCCACCTAAAGTGCAAAGCTGATTTCTTCTCTTCCTTTCTCAGAAACTTCCATTAACTTGCCAACACTACCACATTGCCCTTCATAATATGCCTCAATCACTATTGCATTGTCATCTTCCATCCTGTGCTCCAGTTCCTAAGAAAGTGCACCGAATTATTGCACCAAGCTGATCGCGGAAGAATTGATGCTTTTGAACTGTGGTGTTGGAGAAGACTCTTGAGAGTCCCTTGTACCGCCAGGAGATCCAACCAGTCCATTCTAAGGGAGATCAATCCTGGGTGTTCATTGGAAGGACTGATGCTAAAGCTGAAGCTGCAATACTTTGGCCACCTCATGCGACGAGCTGACTCAATGGAAAAGACTCTGATGCTGGGAAAGGTTGGGGGCGGGAGGAGAAGGGGACGACCGAGAGTGAGATGGCTGGATGGCATCGCCGACTCTGTGGACATGAGTTTGAGTGAACTCCGGGAGTTGGTGATGGACAGGGAGGCCTGGCGTGCTGTGATTCATGGGGTCGCGGAGAGTCGGACACGACTGAGCGACTGAACTGAACTGAACTGATCCCTTTACACACCCTTTCCCTGGTTTGGAAAACTTCCCTCAGCCTTCTCAGGCTTTTCTACTTGGTCAACTCCTACTTTTCCATCAAGGTTTCTGCTTCCATCCACTGCTTCTGCCAGGTCCACCCTAACTCTAGCAGGCAGTTTCATCTATCACTAATCAGACCTTGCTTGCAACCCTCTGTTTTCCACTAACACACAACTTACCACACCAAGTTATAATGATTTCCATTTGGATCTCTCACAGGATCTCAGATTCAACACATTCAGAAGTTCGTTTCTGCTGACTTTTATATCAGTGAGATTTAGCAGAAGTGGATCTTGCAGCCTCATCTTCTTCAGTGGAGATGTATGACAGTGAAAAGTGTTAGTTGCTCAGTCATGTCCAACTTTTTGCGACCCCATGGTCTGTCCATGGAATTCTCCAGACGAGAATACTGGAGTGGGTTGCCATTCCCTTCTCCAAGGAATCTTCCCAAATTGGGGATCAAACCAGGGTCTCCTGCATTGTGGGTAGATTCTTTGTCATCTGAACTACCAGGGAAGCCCATCTTCAATGGAAATGTATAGAACAAGTTAGAGAGCCTCACCATCTTAACTGGTGTTATTTAAATGCCCAGAGAGCAGTCATTTGGTAATAGGGTCTTACTAAATAAATACGTGTGGGGCTCTAAAGCCAATTATGGTCCCCACAGGATTCCACAGGAAGAGGGCTGGATGAGTATGATTGAGAAGTTCCTCCAGAATGGGCAAAGCTGCTTCCCTACCTCCCTCCACTAGTAATTAACACTATCTATTCTAGACAAGTTACTTCACTTCAAAGTCTCCGTTTCCTATTTTATAAATGGAGGTCACCTAACTGGTTCCTCTGGTGACCACGGATCAGCTGCTGTTCTGAGTATTTTAAACATGCTAATTTATTTACTCCTCAGACTTAGGGTATGGGATAGGTGTATTATTTCATTTTACAGATGCACAGGAAACACAGGTAGTAATTGCTTACGATTCCAGGATTCCAACACAGGCGCTGAGGAATCGGAGTTCCTGTTATGATATCCACTTCACAGGCTTCTGAGGGTTGAATGAAAAAGATGAGAGTGAAGGACGGCACAGAGTGAGTATCGTTTTGAAAGGTAAAACACATCGGCCTGCAAGTCAGGAATTCATTCAAAGCCCGTGATTTTCTGCGTGAATTCATCAGGCGTCTCCTCTAGGGAGTGAAATGGATGAGTGGGGAGGACACTGAGGACAAGCCTCCCAAGATCGATAAAGCTCTCACGTCCCGTCACTCATGGATACTCCTATTTTGCAAGGCGAAGTGGAAGTAGCTGGTGGGCAGAAGCCCACGTCCGGTGTTACTGCGGGCCTTTCTAGCCGAGCAGGGGCCCGGTTGCACCTTTGCCTGCCTCCTGCGTCCCGGGAGGACCCCTTGCCGGTGGGGGCCCTCCCTCGGCAAAGGTTCGATTTTCCATTCGTGGAGGCTGCGAGCTCTGTCTTGTCCTTCAACCAATGGACTCGGCTGTCTCTTCTCGCTGTTTGGTAAAGTCTTCCTCCGCTCAGGCAGGGGGCGCCAGAGCGCGGGGGCTCGAAACCTGGGAGGCTCTCTGACACGAAGTGACGTCACGACGCCGGAAATCCGCGTCCCCGGGGACTTGGGCTGTGACGGGTAGGTCAGGTTGCTGGGAGCCGAGGGAGCAAGGCTAGTTTGGGCAGTGTTTAAAGGCATCGTTTCCACTCCGGATAGACTCGGAGACTCAGATGAGAAAAGTGCGTTTCTAGAGGCAGGGATTTGTTCATATTCCAGCGAGAACCTCTCCCAGGACCAGCGCGCTTCCCACGCGACTCGGAACCGGGAGGGACGTCCTCGGGGTGGTTTGCTCCACTTGAGAAGTCCCAGAGGCAAGTGTCTCTGGAATACACCCATTCCACAGATGGGGAAAACGAACCCAGACAGAGAGAGTGACTTGCAGGTTCGGGTTGCCGGATTGAGCAGCTAAAATGCAGGACGCCCAGTTAAAGGTGAAGTTCAGATCAACAGCAGTGTAGTACATGGGTCCTACGTTTACTGAAAAAGTAGCCGTCGTCTTTCTGAATTCAGCTTTAACTAGGCGTCCTATATTTTACATGGTAATCCTACCCCAAGGTCACCCAGCTGAGTGGAAGAGCAGAAAGAGCTATTGAGATATCTTGTATCCCTCCCCACCTAAGATTCCCTAGTATGTGGACCCGGGCTCCTCCTGGGTTGTAATGCTGGAAGCCTGCAGGGCCCCTAGTCTTTTCCAGTTAGTGGTCTGCCCTTAGTGGGATCTAGGCTGCTGCTCAGGAGCTGAGGAGAAGGGCCTAGATATTCCTGCCTCGAGGTTCAGGGATAAACCCCCACCACCCCATCCTCCAAGATTAGTTTATTCAAAAGACAGCACTTACTTAGTGTCCAGCACTGACTCAGGTTCCAGATGATATTGGCAAGTATGAAAAACATTCCCTCTCTTTGTGAAATTAACAGATTTGCAGGGAGACAAGAAGAAAAATTACAATGCACTGTGATCAGCAATTCTTTAATATGGGTAAATACAAAGCAGTGAAAGTGCAGAGATGCAATTCCCAGGCAAAGAAAAGGGATATATCCAAGCTGAGACTTGAAAGATTTGTTCAACTTATATGTTGGACATTCGTGTATAGTGTTTTAGTTGCTAGGAACATGGCAACAAAAATAAACATATCTCTGCCCTTAAGAGCTTCAGTTCAGTTCAGTCGCTCAGTCATGTCCAACTCTTTGTGACCCCATGGACTGCAGCACGCCAGGCTTCTCTGTCCATCACCAAATCCTGGAGCCTACTTAAACTCATGTTCATCGGTCAGTGATGTCATCCAACCATCTCATCCTCTGTCATCCCCTTCTCCTCCTGTCTTCGATCCTTACCACCATCCAGCATCAGGGTCTTCTTTGATTACAACTCATCAGTGAGTTGGTTCTTTGCATCAAGTGGCCAGAGTATTGGCGCTTCAGTTTTAGCATCAGTCCTTCCAATGAATATTCAAGACTGATTTCCTTTAGGATGGACTGGTTGGATCTCCTTGCAGTCCAAGGGACTCTCAAGAGTCTTCTCCAACACCACAGTTCAAAAGCATCAATTCTTCGGTGCTCAGCTTTCTTTATAGTCCAACTCTCACATCCATACATGACTACTGGAAAAACCATAGCCTTGACTAGACAGACCTTTGTTAGCAAAGTAATGTCTCTGCTTTTTATATGCTGTCTAGGTTGGTCATAACTTTTCTTCCAAGGAGCAAGCCATGGTCTTTTAATGGCCACAGTCACCATCTGCAGTGATTTTGTAGCCCCCAAAATAAAGTCTGTTACTGTTTCCCACTGTTTCCCCATCTATTTGCCATGAATTGATGGGACCAGATGCCATGATCTTCGTTTTCTGAATGTTGAGTTTTAAGCCAGTTTTTTCACTCTCCTCTTTCTTCATCAGGAGGCTCTTTAGTTCTTTGCTTTCTGCCCAAAGTGTCATGTCATATGCATATCTGAGGTTATTATTTCTCCCTACAATCTTGATTTTCCAGCTTGTGCTTCATCCAGCATTTCTCGTGATGTACTCTGCATATAAGTTAAATAAACAGGGTGATAATATACAACCTTGACATATTCCTTTTCCTGATTTGGAAACAGTCTCTTGTTCCATGTCCAGGTCTAACTGTTGCTTCTTGACCTGCATACAGATTTCTCAGGAGGCAGGTCAGGTGATCTAGTATTCCCATCTCTTGAAGAATTTTCCACAGTTTGTTGTGATCCACACAGTCAAAGGCTTTGGTGTAGTCAGTAAAGCAGAAGTAGATGTTTTTCTGGCACGCTTGCTTTTTTTCGATGATCCAACGGATGTTGGCAATTTGATTTCTGGCTCCTCAGCCTTTTCAAAATTTTAGAATTTAAAGCTTAATTCTAATGAAATGTATGTCAGATGATGAGTATGGAGAGTGGGAGGAGATAAGACTATAGAGGGGATCATGGGATGGTAGGTGGGGGTGGGAGTGTCACAGTTTTAACAATGGTCAGGAAGGCCTCACTGAGAAGGTGGCATCTGAGCAAAGATCTGAAGCTGTGAGGGAGATATAGAGCTATTTGGGGTTATAAGGAAATGCACCTGGCATGTTAGAGGAAGACAGAGAAATAATGAACTGCTTCCATTAGGATAGCTTTCTCAGGGATTTTCAGTGGCAACTTTGACTGTGTTTCTTGCCTTAAATGTTACCTTTAGAATCTACTTTCTGTAAAATGTGACCACCACCCCACCCCCAACACACGTAATTAGATGGGAGGGGCACTTTGAATAGGGTGTACAGAAAAGGCCTTCCTGATGTGCGCTTAAAGATGGGAATGAGTCAGCCCTGGAGAGCTGGAAGAAATGCAGTTTAGGCAGAGGAAACAACAAGGGCAAAAGCCTGGAAGCAGAAAGGATTCCGATAAACGCAAGGAACTGAAGAGGCCAAACAGGCCAGTGCTTGGTGAGAAAAGAGCAGCAGGAGATGAGGTTGGAAAGTGGTAGGAAATCTCAGGCAATTTAACTTCTATTGGGGCTTCACAGTGGGAAGCCACTGAAGAGGTTTCAGCAGCGGATTGACAAGATTGGATTCATATTTCAAAAAGATCCCTCTGACTGTTAGAAGCCTACGTCGAATAATTTACAGGTTAAGTTTACACAGGCTTAGCTACTCATCTGCTCAGTGCCAGGAAGAGGGTTTAAAATGGAACAAAGGTTTAACTGGAAACTCCCATCCTGTTGCCTTCCCTGTGGTCCCTTTGCAGCTGGAATGAGCTGGCTTGGGCAGGTGAGTTTCCTAAAGGTGGGGGGAAGTGGGGGGTGACACCCAGAGAGTCACCATCTTCCTCCTGAGCAGGGGTAGACAGAGGTGACAATTTGTGTCTTTTGGACCCCCTGGCTGGACCTCCCTTACACAGGCTGGGGGGTTCTGCCCCTTTTGAATAAGCTTTCATTTATCCTCTCAAAGGTCTTACCACACTTCTGCTCCAGAGGCATATAGGGCTCCCTACTGCCTGCAGAATTAAGTTCAGACTACTTGCTCTGTTGTTCAGATTTGTAGGACTGAGCCCTTAACCTGTGGTATCTGATTCTATCTCTCCTCTAGGTAGGTCGTGTCAGAATTGAGTGGAGTTGTGGGACACCCAGCTGTTGTCAGAGAATTGTTTGGTGGTGTAGGGGGAAGAAACGCACACATTGTACCAGGCTTACCCAGGAAGAAGCTCAAGTGAGGATGGAAAAACAACGGCAATTCAGAACATCTAGGCCAGGTAGATCCACAGAGGTGGGAAAAAAGTTAAGTAGGTACCAGGGGCTGGGGGAAAGGGAGAATGGGGAGTGAGTGCGAATACGCAGTTTCTTTTTGAGGTAATGGACATGTTCTAGAATTCGATAGTGGTGATGGTTGCACAGACTCTGAATATACTAAAAACCACTGAATTCTACACTTTGAAAGGGTGAGTTTTAGGGAATATGGATTATATCTTTTTTAATTGCAAAAGAAAAATCTCTAGGATCACCTGTTAACAGCTGGGGGAGCTCTAAAATCTGAACTCCTCTGCTAAGCAGCTCACACACCCCACGTGCATAGTTTTTTTGACGCTAACAATGTGAAGTCCTGACGAGAACTGCCAAACTGAGGAGACATGGGCCTCAGGGCCCTGGACCCTGGGTGCGGCAGTGGTCTATGGCCAACCATGTGCTGACAGTCACTGCCTGCATAAGCAAGACCAGCCATGGCTTTCTGTTGCTCTGACTGCCTTGCTGACCTGCAAGGAGAGGACGGGTAGGGGATCTCCTTAGAACCTCCCCGGTACCCACCTCTTCGCTCTTCATCTTTGGTAGGAATTCCCAAAAGCTGTGTCAAATACTCAGTTGCCCCCACTTTAGGCCAAGACTTAAGCTGGGTATTGGGGACACCCAGAGACACCTCCTCAGCCATGAGCTGCAGCTCCAGCTCTACAGGAAGGCAACCCTGACCCCACCCTGACCCCTGACGGCTCTGCCTTCCTCATGATGCCAGCATGGAAGCTTGGGGAGACAAGAGAGGGTAATCAAAGAAGCTGGGCACCAGTAGGGGAGGCCCACACTGCGGCGTGAGGTTATCATTGTAGGATGGGGACGTCTCGGCCCTGGCCTAACCCAGGCTGCTTTGTGAACTGAACTGCTGATTGCACTGGAGTATTAAAAAACCTAAACGTTTTATTTGCTTCATATTTACAAAGGTGAGAAGGAGACCAAGGGAGACCCCCAAGAACACCCCCACACCTGGCTGACCAGGCCCCTTGCGCTGGGAGAGGAGGCAGACACAGCTGGAAGGGACAGGATTTATGTTGCATACTTGAACTACAACGAGTGTAAGACTGGTCCTATTTACAGGGCAGAAACACTACAGGTGGAGCATGGGGGTTGGCAGAGCAAGCACCAGAGTCCTGGCCAGAGGGTGCCTCTGCTTGCCACTTTCCCCACCTCTCCCAGAGGCATCTCGGGCCCCGCTGGGGTTCTCCGGGGGGGAACGGGGCCCGCTCACATGATGCTTGCTGGGGTGAAGATAGGGCCCATGCACAAGGTGTCTGTGATCTCCCAACCACAGGACAGAGGCTTGCACATGCCCTCGGCGTCCTCGTCCTGTTCTGCAGGCAGCAGCTGCCCTTGCAGGGCTTCCCTGCAAGGGAAAGAGGGTCTCTGAAGGCAGCCGGCATGGGGTCCATGGGCCAAGAATTCCCCATGGCTCCTGCACTGGAAGACCTGGTGCCCCCTCTTCCCCCACTGCTGTCTTCTCCCCAAAGCCTAACCCACAAGGGAAAGGAACCCACATTCATTGATGTGCCCATTATTGTGCCAGGCACTTCACTTACAGTCTAACTGTATCCTCCCAAAACCTTCTAAGGGTGACTTTATCGTCCCCATTTTACTCCAAGCAAACCAACTTAGAAGTTACCTGCCCAAGGTCATATCCCTAGAAGGAAGCAGAACTAGGACTCAATCCAACACTCACTTCAAAGCCCACATTCCTGAGACCCCAGGCTTAGTACTTAAAAATCTGTCCTTCCCTCAAAAATCCTACAAACCATTTCTCCTGCATCCTCACATTAATAAACGGCTCCTGTTCTCACCACGAGTTGGGGATCTTGTTTCCACACCCAGCCGAGCCCCATTCCTGAGCATCCCCAAAGGCACCCACTTCTCTTCATTCCCACTGACACCACCATCTCTAGCCAGGAAAGCACAGTCTCCCAGACAAGTCTGACCCAGGTTCATCTTTCCAAAAACCAAATCCCCTGAGTTGCCAGCAGTTTCCCTCCACGCTCAGGCCACACAAGATCTGGCCCCTGCCCGCCTCTCCCACCACGCACAGCAGTGCAGCCGTCTTTTGGCTCACATCCCATCCCAGGCACATCCTGTGCTCATCCAGTCTCTGCATCATTAACCCTTAGTTGAGACCCACAGCACAGTGTACTCCTTGATAACAATGAACATTCAATATCTGCTTCCCTGACAATCCTCCAGCTACGGTGGGGCAGGGGAGGTATCTGAGTTACTCATTGCCTAGTGCCCCTGACAGCAAATAAATGCACTCGTTGGGGAGAGGTGGATACTGGGTGGAGGACAGGGAAAGAGCACTGCATTCAAGAGGCCGGGTCGGGGCAGCATGACAGCCTGTTCCTTACTTCTGCCAGGATATGCTTCCCAGGACCCTCCCCCTTCCATCTACATCTTCCCTCCCCTTATTTCATACTTCCAGCCCATACCGGTCCCCCACCTGCAGGAAGGCCTCCCCCTTTGCTGATGTGTACAGTTCAGCAGCAAATCAGTAGTCAGTTCAGTCAGGCCATTCCCTTCCAGGTGGGAGGTACTCTGGGCCAAGCGCCCTCTGTCTGAACCTCTATTTCCTTATCTAAATGGGTTTTGAAAGATAAGTTTCTTAGAATCCCTCACTAGCTCCCCACTGCCTTTAAGATCAAGGCCAACCTGGGCCTCCAAGGTCCTTCTTGACTGAGTCTTCCCTTCATGTCACTGCAGTTAGACAGAGCCACTTAAAACTCTGGATGAACTGGACTCTGAAGCCCCTGTCCCTCAGCCCAGGCCACCCTCCTGTCACCTTGCCTGGCCCTCCAGTGCCTGGCTAACTCCTCCTTTACCCATCAGGCGGTCCCTCCTCCCCAGCTCACTGGCCCACCCTCCCTCCTTAGTGACCTCTGCACTTTGCTGGTGTGTGTCTGTCTGTGTGTATCTGTGTGCAGGTCCGAGCCTTGGCTCACCATGTTCTCAGATGCTCTTTTACCCTCCAGGATCCAGCACAGAGCCAGATTCTAAAGTAGGACATGCCCATGAGGCCCCTGTGATACGGGGAATAATTTTTTGATGTGGCCATTTCAATACATAGAATTTTGTGTTCCTAGTAATGTGTGCATCTGACTCTGTGCAACTTCATCCACCTGCGTTTGCTGACGATGGAGCCGGGATAGATAAGGAAGCCTGTGTGATTATTGGTTTTTTACGTTTGGTGTTTTGTGGTTTTTATTTTTTGGCCTTGTCAAAACACCTGTGATTTCAAAATGGCAGCATCAGCCTATCCTGTGCAGGGAGCAGAAGCAGCAGGTTTGTTGACTGGATGAACTGCAGGTGACTCTGATCCCGAGCCGTGTCAGACCTGCCATTTGGGACCATTGTTCCTGGGGTGGAGGGAGCTCAAGCCCCCACCATGGCCCTGGGGGACAGGCTTCACGCACTCCTCAGGACCTGGCATAAAAGCCCCTCCTAACGGCTCCTGCCCTCTGCAGCCCTCTCCCCAGCCCCATAAGTGGGGGCTCTTCACTGCTGAGCAGCTGTGTGACCTCAAGCAAGTGACCTCTGTTTGTGTCAGCACTGATCCATAGTGTTCTGTGTTTGAGTAAAAGAAAATCATCATATGATGCCTAGTGTAGAGCCTGACAGAAAGGCCCAGGACTTTCAGTCTTGTCTCGCTGGGTCCCAGTGCTGGCCTGGTGAGGGCGTGCTCAGTGAGTAGCCACCCAACTGGTCAGCTCTATCTACACCTGCCCTTATCTTCCCTTCATTCACCCAGTAGCTAGAGTGGTCTTTCTAAAATCCAAATCGGACCATGTCACCCCCAGATTTCCAATCAGTCCCTGCCAGCTGCTGCTGGAAGCTCTAAGCTACCCTTCATGGCCCTTCCCATGTCCAGGCCTGCTCCCTCTCCAGCCCCAACCAACCTCATGTTTTTTGAAGGCATGTTCGCCCCCAATTCCTTCTAAAATTCAAATAGGACCATGTCCCACCCCCATGGAAGGTCCCTCTTCCGGGGGACCTTGGAACAGAACCCCCTTCCTGCCCTTCCAGCCATTTAACTCCCATCAGGCTTTGACTTCATCCTTCTTTCCTCAGGGAGGTAGATTTGGGCCTCGGGGAGGTGGGGGTGGGGACCTAAGCCTCCAAAATCCGGCCCCTCCCCACAGCACTGTATTCTCAGGTGCGCATGTCTGCTTCTGTGTCCCTCCAGGGCTCTGAGCTCCCCAAGGGAAACTCAGTCTCATTAAAGGCCACAGCCAGGTGCCCAGCACAGGCCTCACTTGAAATCAGTAGCCGAGGATTACTTGTCCCATTGGATTACACAGGGGCAGGGCCCCAAACGCTCCCCATGTGGCTTCCGTCCAGCCTGCCCCCTTCTCCAATCCCCACTCCATTTCCCAGCAGGGCCCCCTTACCAGGCCACCCGGGACATGGCATAGGTGATGCGGCAGGTCTGGGCACCCCTGAGGAGGGAACCCATGCCCACGGTGTAGGCGCCCATGTTCTCAAAGACCAGCCAGTCCCCTACGTGTAGTTGCGGCAGCCACAGGCCCTCAGCTACGCAGTCACAGCCAGCGGCCACCGGGCCCCACAGGCTGCTGCTGTACAGGGGCTGTTCCGTGGATGGCTTCTGCAGGAGAGAGGGACAGTCAGCTTTCCCAGGCATACGTGCAGTCTGAGCACTCCCTCCCTCCAAAGCCTGCACAGCTCTCAGAGCAAACAGGATCCAGACCAGCTGGGCCTCCTCGCCTGCATTTAAGGCCCTCCCACTTCTCTGAATTCATTGCCTCTTACACTCAGAAGCCACAGTGCCTGGTCTTAAATGCAGGCTCCAACACTTGCTAGCCGTGTGACCCTGGGCAAGATACTTAATCCAACAGTTTGCTCATTTGTAAAATGGGAATAGCAGCAGTCACCTACCTGCCAGGGTTAGTGAAAGGATACATGAGTGTAGGAAGAGTGTGTACACTAGTGTCTGACCCACGGCAAGGGCCCAGTAAGCAGCACCATCTTTATTCATCGGTGGTGTTGCCGTCAGCTTCTGGCTTCAGTCTTCACCGGAGTATCTGCCACTTTGCAGACCCTGGGTTTTTCCCCACCTCTGCAGCCCTTTCCCCTCCCTTGGAGCGAGACTGTCCTCTGCGGCTCCTTCTATGCAGGCCGTCATAATCCCCTCCCCTTCCAGGCCTGGCCCACTAACAGGAGCCAGAAGGGCACCAGTGAGTTTGACCCTCCCTCAGGCTCCCACGGCACTCAGTCTGGTGAGGAGGACCAGCCTCCCACAGACGGTCCCAGGGTGACCTGGCCGAGGTCACAGAGGACCTCACAGAGTCACAGAATTACTCCCATTTCTGAGAAACTGAGGTTCTAAGAGGTTAAGTGACTTACCCAAAGACACAACTAACAATGACATAAAGTTTTTACTTTTTTCTTAAGTGACTTCCAAATCCAGAAAAACAATCTATAGCACAGACCATCTGAGGACAACCAAGGTATCAGTGCCATTCGTCACAGTGTAGGGATGCAGCGAGGCAGGTTGTGACTGGAGTTGTGGAGCTGTGACTCCCCACGTAAACCCTGCTTCTGTCCTCTCCCTCCCCTCACCCCTGGCTCCCAAGCCATCCCCATGCTATTCCCTGAGGTCCCAAACCTACCAACTCCTAATTTTCCTTTAGATCTCAGTTTCCTCCTGGAAGCCTTTACTAAGGCTCTGCAAGCTTTGCCTTCATGGCATTTTCTATCACTTATAATTAGATATTTAAGAAGTATATCTCCTCAGGCCCGTCTTCCCATCAGACCATAAATTCGGTTGAGTCCAGAGATCACGACAGTCTTTTTTACCCCCATCTCCTCCAAGCCTAGCAGTCTGGCACACAGTAGGTGCTTTTATGAAGACTACTTAAGTGAATGAAGGAATATATGAACAGGGAGCACATGAGTGATGGGAAAGAGCGAAAAGGAAAAAGAAGGTACAAGTAGAAGCTATCCAAAAGCCTAGGAGGAGGCAGCAGAGAAGCCCAATGGAAGGAGGAGGAAAGGTGTTTCGGTACCTCAGCCAGAAGCAGGAAGAGCCACAGGTGCCGTGAGCAGAAATAATACTCATGTGTCACAAGAAGTTACTGCATAAGCCATTAGTCTCATTAATAAAGACATGCACATGTTACTAAACTCAAACATGAAAACTATCCTATACTCATTCATTTATTCAACAGATACTTATTAAGCACCTACTATGTGCCAGGCTCTGATCTAAGAGCCTAGGATGCAACAGTGAACACAAGCAAAGTTCCTGTGCTCATGAACCTCACATGCTAGAAAAAGGAGACAAATCAATACATCCTTGTTCATACAACTTAACACTTGTTCACAAGCTTCTTAATAATGAGTAAAATTCATCTCAGTTGCTCTGAATTATTTCCCTTAGTTCCAATTGTTAAAAAACAATAAGCTGACTTTTAAAGACATGTGAGGGGAAATGCTACATAAGTGTATCCATGAGGATCCTTAAGAAAATAGGTTTCAAAGCTTCTTCCACAATAAAATGAAAAGGCACCCTTGAGTTATAATCAGATTTCTCTCACTTATTAGTGGTATAAATTTTAAATGGGTAGAAAGGAAAGATTTTAAAATTTCACAGGAAATAAGGCAATTACCATTTAAAACCTTTTTTTCAAAAAAGGAAATAGCAAAATAAATGTTCCAAAAGCATGAGGGGGCAGGCTTTTAAGTCTCAGTTCTGTTTTTGAGTCAGAAAACTAAGCGGAAATGGACACGCACCTGTAAAAATACGAGAATCCCAATCGGCTACTAGGGCCCCACTCTGAGAGAGCAGGCAGAGGATCCTACTTTACAAAGCACA